>NC_063014.1:3739834-4051487 GCF_020509005.1 Fulvia fulva | reverse complement strand
AAAAGATACGTAACGCGCACTTTATTAGTACTATTAGTAGGGGTGCAAACATCGGCGATAAACCTACTAATAGCGTAGCATCTCTAACTACTTAAGAGGATAGTGACCGTACCGTTCTCGTAGTCATAAACAGTACTAGGGGCACTTAAGGTATAGCTACGTCTAGTAGGACCCCTATTAAATACCGAAAGCTCTCTAGCCGCTAGTAGCATCAAATCTTTGGTTATATTAGCGCTAAACGTATTAAGTAGTTACCGCTTAGAGTTAAGGGGGTGATTATTAACGATAGTCTAAGCGCACCCCTTACTATACATTATAGAGTATATAGGCTTAGTAAAGCTTATAAGGTACACAATCGGTCTTAGCCTATTAGGGTGATGACCCTATACGGCTATATAGCTATAGACTTAGTAGAATTCACTGTCGCCTATAACGGTAATAGGTACCTCGTCTACTTCTACGATCTAGATACCTATAGACACTTCTAGTTTACTATTAAGAACAAGGATTAGCAATCGGTATTAGCTTGCTTTAATAGCCTACTAAGCTTCATCAACTTCGTTAGTCGTAGGTTCGTATACTTCTATAGCAATAACGAGCCCGCTATTAGGAAGGTGTTTCGCTTAGTCATCAATAACAACAAGATTAAATAGTACGTAACCGCGGAATACGCGCCTACGTAGGACCTAGTAGAAAGAGCTAGAGCTCTAATTATTACTATAAGTAGAACTATTCGTATCTACGTACGATTGCCCGAAAAGCTTTAGCTAGAATGTACTATAGTAGCGGTATATATCCTCTAGCGATCCCCTATCTAGTTAAAGGGCTAGAAGACCCTATTCGAATTAGCAATAGGACGAATTCCAAACGTAGGTCATATAGTAGTGTATAGCTCCCTTGTATACGTGTTTATCTATAGACTAGATCAGCCTAGTAAGAGCGAGAAACTCTAAGAGAGAGCGCTTATAGGCTACCTTATAGGATACGACTCTACTAACATCTACCGCGTATAGGACCTATTAAAAGATAGGGTTATACGAGTTTAGGACGTCCTCTTCGATAAGACTACGTTCTATAACCTATTACGCCTAATAGTAGGGTATACGACCCCTATCGAGAACATCGTAATAGCGGAACCGGCTAAAGAGCCTAAACAATACTACGACCTATATGTCGCTTATTACGAGCAAGACATAGTATAGGCCGAGGGGGTAGAAGAATAGGCTTAGTAGCCGTATACCTAATAACCTCGAGACGCCTACTAAAAGCTCCTTAGGTAAGAACTATACTAGCCGTAACACCGCGAGTTAGTAATATATAACTAAAAAGACCGGCAAATCGAGCACGTAATAGATCACGTGACTCAAGACAATATATAGCAGTTAGTACCTAACACTACTAACTACTACGACACCCTATAGTAGCAGATAATAGATGCCCTTACCGTAGAAGACCGTAAGGAGATTATAGGTAATACGGACCCTAATCGCGAGCTATATCTATTCATATTTATACTACTAGAAGACGCGTTAATATATAACGCGTCCAATATACTACTCTCCCCCCTAGAGCTAGAGCTCTACACACTAGAGGAGTCTAACTATATAGTTATAGAGAATAGAAAGCGCCTACGAACGGCCTACTTCTACTATATACTATACTAGATTATAGTCGCTAATATAATTATCGGCTAGATATCCGGTATACGACCTAGAATACGCGCCTATCGCGATAAGAGCGATCGAAGCCCTATACAAAGAGGCAACAGCCCTCTAAGGCGTGTTAATACCACTACCTCTATATACCGCGATGACCTTCCGCCCGAACCTTCTAACTACCGAGCCGCTATAAAACACCGCTTCTCCTAATAGTAGATCGAAGCTATAGCTAAGGAGTTTACTAAAGCCCTAGTAACAGGCACATTTAGATAGGCAATAAAGGAAGAGAAGGATTAGGATGCTTAGTAAGAGGAGGGACTTTAGCTACTACTACCGCTTAAGTAGGTATATAAATACAAACTAGACGAGCACGGTATACTAAAGAGCTTTAAGGCTAGGCTATACGTAAGAGGCGATTTGTAAGGAACACACTTAGACATATACGCCGCTATACTACTAGTAAGTATGTTCCGCCTCTACTATACTATAGCCGCGAGCTTCGACCTAGAAGCCGAACAATTCGATATTATTAACGCCTTCCTAAACTCGGACCTACTATATACTATATATCTATAACTACCTCCTAGAATCGATAGGCTATCCTATAGACACGCCCTTAAGCTAGTCAAGGCCCTCTACGGTCTAAAGGAGTCCCCTTGATTATAGTATAACTCCCTAACCGAGACGCTAGCCTCCCTTAGACTAGTACCCCTGTCGGACTCCGAATGCATCTACTATAATAATAAGGTTATGTTCTTCTTTTACGTTAACGACCTAATTATACTCTACTGCCGTAAGTATAAGGCCTATACTACTAACATTAAGTAGCGGCTACTTACTAAGTACGAGATATACGAGCTCGGTGATCTCTCCTAGTTCCTAGGAATTAAGGTTACGCGCGACAGAAACAAGCGCTTACTATAGCTCTCTTAAGAAGACTATATTAAGAAGCTAGCCGCTAAATTTAGTATATCTACGAATATACGCAAAACGACAGTACTAGTAGATTAACACCTTAATTGGACCGTTCTAGAGGGTTATTAACCTACCTCTATCGCTATCCTTACGTACTAATAACGTATAGGATCCCTTAACTTCGCCGCTATATATACGCGGCCTAACATCGCCTTTTCCTTATCTATACTATCGTAGTATCTAACTAAGCTAACTAAGATATACCTTAAGCTTATAGATTAGTACTTACGCTATCTCCTAGAGACCAAGAACCTCTGCCTTATATATAGCGCTAGTAAACACATTACTAGCCTTTATAGCTAACTAGAACACCTCGGTAGTAACTATAAGTTCTTTAGAGTATCGGACGCGTCCTACGGCATAGATAATAATAGGACTAGCTTAAATAGCTAGGTCTTTATACTGTTCGGTAGACTAGTAGATTATAAGGCATCTAAACAAATCACTATTACTAAGTCCTTAACAGAGGCTAAGCTACTCGGGCTTTCGTAAGCCGCCTTAGAGCTTATATAGTAGGAACGAGTCTTCGCTAAGATATACCTTTAGTTTAATTAGCGTACCTACTTATACTACGATAATACGTAGACTATCCGCCTTATTAACTAATAAGGGCAAAAGCTAAATACGAAGCTACGCTACGTTAATATCTACTACTACTAGCTCCGATAGCGAGACTAGCGCGGAGACATTAAGATCAAGTATCTTAGTACTAACGACATACCTACAGACGGGCTGACCAAGCTGCTTCTACTATAGAAGTATAAGTACTTCGTTAAGCTGCTTAATATAGCTAAGGAAGGCGTAGACCTACGCACCTTAGTGCCCTCTATAGCCGTATTAGGAGGTAACGGGCTAATAGACGCCTAAGAAGCCCGTAGTAGCGGCCTTACCTTATCTCGAAACGAACACCGAACGGCTCTATCTTTATAGACACCTCTCTAGAAGCGCTAGTAGGCGCAAAACACGGCCACTAGTAGCTACTAATACTATAGACGATAACGAAGCTAGGGTAAAGTATCTACTATTTACCGGTACGGCCCTAGTACTATTATTAATAGGTGTTTCTCGGACTCCTATTAGCTAATAGCGTAAGGGCGAGAAACACCCCTGTCACTAGTAGTAGCGTACGCGCGCGATAAAAGTAGCGCGTCTAATTAGAAAGCGAGAAACGCCTCTAACTTACTACTAGTAACAACACTACTACCTTGTTACTATATCATCCGCTACTTTCGTACCTTATATATAGTATACACTTGCCTAAAACAAAAAGGTGTCACTACCCTAAGGTAATGACCTTTAAAAGATAGAAGGAAGACTATATAAAGCTAAAGTCCTATAGGCCGATCGTACTCCTAAACACAATTAGAAAGATACTAGAGAAGGTCGTAGTAAGAAGAATTATATAGCTCGTCGAGGATAATAACCTACTCCTAGAGACATAGATAGGTAGTAGGAGCAAACGATCTACCCTAACGGCTATAGAGCTCGTTACCGAACAGATTTATACTCTCTAGTACTATAGACGGAATAGGGTTATATTACTATTATCTCTCGAGATATTAGTCCGAAGACAGCAAGAGAGGGAATCATCGATCTCTGCGCCAAAACACGACACATTCGAAAGCTCTTATCAAGGCCATTCCAACGATATAAAAAGCAGGCCACTGCCCCTAGGACTGAGGGAGTTCTACCTCATTCAATCTGGACAGCTTGAAGCTCTCTTCACCCTGTTTCTTCAGCTCCAAACGCCGCGGAGGTGCCTAGCTACATTAGGCAACTCCTAGGCAATGGCAGCCCAGGCTACGGCACTAACGGCGCCTACGGCCCTACAGGCGAAGCCCCCCCAAGACAACTGGCAGCAACTTATAGAGGACGCAAAAAGCATGGAAACTAACGATCAGCTCCCTTACCGGTCTCTACAGGTAATGATCACTCAGCTACGCACGGCGCTTGTACTGTCGTATCACCGAGGGCAACAAGAAATGAGGACGACGTCCCAGGCGATTAGCAAGGCCACCCGGAATCAACACCCCCATAGCTGGGCATCGGTCGCGGCATCGATACCAGGCCCCCGCCCAACGCACGATGCAGTTACGATCCGCATTGCAGCAAAGGAAGACCAGGCCGAAGTTGCAAAGCTATCGAACAAGGAGCTCGCCCAACGAATCAACCAACCAGGGGTGGTCGCAGTGAACCAACAGTCCAACGGCACTCTACAGATCTATACTAGCTCTGCTACTGCTAGGAGGCACCTAGAGGCACAGCCACAGTGGGCATCTAAGGTTGCGGCATCAGCGAAGGTCTCAACGAAACAATTCACGATCCTAGTCCACGACATGCCTAAGGAGTTTGACCCAACCAACCAGGGTCACCTACGCGCTCTCCAAGAGGACAACCCGGTCACTCTTAACTCTCCAATCCAGAAGGCGACTTGGCTCCATAGGAAATGGCCAGAAGGCAAGAAGGCCTCGGCGCTAATAGTATGGCTACAAGACGCGAAAGCGGCGGATCTAGCGATAGAACAAGGCCTGGTCTGGCAATACAGCCTCAAGACAGTAGAAAAGCACTCCTCATCCTTTCGTGTCCTCCAATGCTTCAAATGCCAACAGTATGGACACCAAACCTACACGTGCACAAACAAGCAGGCCTGCTCGAACTGTGCAGGAGACCATATGTCTAGGGACTGTACATCGACTACGAGACGGTGCGCGAACTGTCCGGGGCACCACCCATCGTATAGTGCGGAATGCCCACAGCGGAAACTAGCGAAAAACAAGGCAATCACAAACAGAACCGTCGCCCCAAGATTCTACGGCGACCGTGAGGCTAGCCCACACCGGAACCAACTAGCGGCGGTCGGGCACAAGCGCCCTAGGGCCGAGAACGATGTAAAGGATGCGCAGCCTAGGGCGTACGGGAGGCCACGTGCTCTGCTAGCTGCGGCGAGGGAATCTAACCAGGCCCGGCTCCCCTTTAGTACACAGCCGATAGGCGTAGACCAGGACGCACAGGGCAGTAGGACACAGGACGATACAGAGGAAATGATTGTCGATGCCGATGACTAGCCTCGACACGCTTAGCATCATCCAGTATAACGTCAACCATAGCAAGGATATAGTCCAGAACCATTTCCTACACGAGGCGGACCCGCGCGTCCACCACGTCCTTGCAATCCAGGAGCCATGGATTAACCCGCACCATAAGAGACCAACGACCTGCAAGTCACCAGGCTACACGACATGCCTACGAGGCGACGGCAGACCCCGCACGTGCTTCTATGTCAGCAAGGACATACTAGAATCCGACTGGGAGGTAGTGTACTACGCAGACGAAGAAGGCGGGGGCGATATTACCTCCCTCCACGTGGGTAGCACCTGGATACACAACCTATACATGCAACCGCCAGCCTCGAGGTCTAGCCGCGACCTAGGGGTCTGCAGACACCTAGACAGTGCGCTCAAGAGACAAGGGTGCCACATCGTAGTAGGAGACTTCAACATACACCACCCTTCCTGGGAAAGCCTTATGCAGCCGCACCCTATAGCCGACGAAGTACTCGACTTGATGGCGAGCAACGCAATTGCCCTCAATACCCCGAAGGACCTGGGCACCTGGAAGAGAGGGGGACTCCAAGGCACGATCGACCTCTCCTGGATCTCAGATAGCCACTACCACACGGTAACCTACTGTGGGATCGAACATGAACTCGAGGCGTCGTCAGACCACATGCCAGTCAGGACCTCTATTGCGACACAGATACAACGCACACCAGCGAGAACCCCTAAGCCAAACTGGGGAAAGGCCCACTGGGCCAACATCCAGGCGTACCTCGATGACTCCAAGAGGCTAGTCCAGATCGCGCAGCAGCAATACAACAGTAAAGACGAGATAGACGAAGCAGTCCAGGGGTTGACAGACGAAATAAGAAAAGCGACCTCACTTCACGTTCCGCTTGCCCAACCAACGACATGGTCCAAACCATACTGGACGCCGGAGTGCACTGCGGTAGTAAGAGAAGCAAGGAGAGCCCGCCGGGTGTGGACGAGCAGCCATAGCGAGGAGGCCTGGAACGTATACAGGGAGGCATGCCAACAGAAGAAAGCCATAATACGGAGGGAGAAAGCAGTCGGCTGGAGGGCCACAGTGGAAGAAATCGCCGGCAAGCCAGAGAGGATGTGGAAGCTAGCGAAATGGGCCCGACAGGACCCTACACAGGGCCCCTCCTTCTCTATCCCAGCGCTACAATCGCCTAGTGGCCCGGTTAGCGACCCCGAGGCCAAGGCGCGTCTACTGGCTAGCAAGTTCTTCCCACCCCCAGTCGAGGCTGATCTAAGCGACATAAACAGCTCTACTCCCCTAGCCCCTAGCATCGCGGTCCAACAGGAGGTGTCCGAGGGAGAAGTTACCGCTGTGCTGAGGAAGTTGCCGGCGAAGAAAGCCCCGGGGCCGGATGGGATCCCAAACGAGCTACTAAAGAAGTGTAGAGATCAACTAGCCCCAGCAGTTGCAGCGATCTTCAACGCCTGCCTACAGACCGGATACCACCCGATAGCTTTTAAACAATCGACGACAGTGGTCCTACGCAAGCCGCAGAAGGAAGACTATACGCAGGTGAAGTCGTACCGCCCAATTGCGCTCCTTAACACTCTTGGGAAGGCGCTTGAGAAGCTGGTTGCAACGAGACTCTCCGAGGCGGCAGAGGAACACTCCCTACTCCCGGACACCCAGATGGGTGCGCGCCCACAGCGATCGACGCTATCCGCGATGGAACTTATCACCTCTCAGGTAAAGGCCATCTGGTATAAGAATAGGGACAAGGTGGCTTCCTTACTTAGCCTAGACATATCGGGAGCCTTCGACTACGTGTCACACCCGCGGCTTCTCTACATCCTAAGGTCGAAAGGACTCCCTGAGTGGCTTGTCAACTTCGTACGGTCCTACCTCCAAAACCGCAGTACGTCGATCCTAGTCGGCCAGTACAGAAGCCCATTTCAAGCAGTCCACACTGGAATCCCGCAAGGCTCAACGCTAGCACCTATTCTGTTCCTCTTCTTTATGGCGACGCTGCTCCCAGCCCTAGAATCCCAGAACACCGCTGCGAGCGGCTTCGTAGACGACACAAACATCCTAGCGTGGTCTTCCTCGACTGAGGAGAACTGTAGGCTACTAGAAGAGAAGCACAAGATCTGCGAGGACTGGGCTAGGAGGCACGGGGCTCGGTTTGCCCCAGAAAAGTACAATCTGATACACTTTACGCGCCGGCCACGGTTCCACAATATGCAAGCTTCTATCCAGATACAGGGGCACACGACTAACCCGGCAAATCAGCTCAGGATCCTCGGACTATGGGTGGACCCGGCGCTACGGTGGAGGAAGCACGTACAGGCAATATTACGGAAAGCTGAACAGAATATGGCATCATGCCAGAGGCTCACTGCGTCCACATGGGGGGCGGACTTCCGGCAGTCACGACTTCTATATACGGCTATTGTACGGCCAGTCCTTACCTATGGCAGCCAAGTGTGGTCCTTAGGCGAGAGGGCCTGCCCATCGAAGGGACTCGTCGCGCCGCTAGCGAAGATCCAAAACCAATGCCTAAGGAAGGTCACCGGGGCATATAAGTCGACACCAACGAGGATGCTTGAGCACGAGACCGCTATACCGCCGATCGACCTATACATCCAGGGACTACGGACCTCCTACTTAGGCAAGTCGGCACAGTACCCAGTACAGAAGGTCATCGCCAGTGCAGTCGCAAGGGCCCGCGAATCAGTACCAGCGCACAAGGGCATTCGACCCGGAAACGAGCCGAACTACCGGGCAAGGGACGAACAGCTAGCAACACAATGGGAAGGTGAGAAATCGTTTGTAGAGCAACTATGGAAAGAGAGGTGGAACAACCAGGTTGTAGGGCATAGTGGACGCCCTCAGCCAGCGGGACAACCTAAGGAATGGTCAGCTACAAAATCCGCGGTCAAGCACCCCCCGAAGCTCATCCACTACCGCCTTACGAGGGCACAGAGTAGCATAGCAACCCAACTGCGAAGCGAACACATCGGCCTCCAGGGGTACCTATCATGGAGGAAGGTTCCAGGATACACGAATACTAGCTGCCCCTGCGGCTATCGCTCCCAGAACGTACGGCACGCACTCCTCGTCTGTCCGAGGTGGTCGCTAGGAAGGGGGGAGTGGATGGCAAAGGCGAGGAACCGGACGATTGGGGCACTTCTTAACAACGCTGAAGACCTACGGCGCATTACGAACTGGATACTAGAGAAGGGCTGGCTAGAACAGTACCGCCTAGTAGGAGCAGTGCAGGAAGAGAGGACACGACGCAGCGCGACGAGACCGGCTAGGAGCGGGGGCTAACGGGGTAGTGACATGGACTACGTACGTTCAGAGGGAAAGCTAATCTAGACAAGGAGTAGTCGGGGGCGGGAAGGGTTTTCACCTATTCGGGTTTCCCTTTGTACATAACAATAGATATATACCTGCATAGGCCGGATAGGGTCCTAGAACAGGGGAATGACAAATCTATCTATCTATCTATTATCTCTCGATATCTTAGGGGCATTTAATAACGTCTCCTACGAGCGACTCCTCTATATCCTACGGCAAAAAGGAATTCCGCGGTAGGTAATAAGTTTCGTAAACTCCTTCCTTAAGGAGAGAATAACGTAGATTGTCCTTAGGAAGTATAAGGAGGGCAACCTTATATATATAGAATACGGGATCCCCTAATACTATCCCCGATCCTCTTCTTAATCTTTATAGCGGACCTAATCCTACTACTTACCTTACTATAAACGTCGGCCTCGGGGTTTGTCGACGATACGAACATCCTAGCCTAGTTAACGACGACCGAAGAAAACTACCGGCTACTTATAGAAAGACACGAGGTATACGAGGAATAGGCACGTCGACACGGCGCCCTTTTCGCCCCGGAAAAGTACTAGCTTATCCACTTTAGTAAGGCAAGAACCTATTACAATATATAAGTAACGGTAACTATCTAGGGTTACGTAACGAAGCCCTCTCCCGAATTACGAGTCCTAGGAATCTAGCTAGACCCTAAGCTTAGCTAGAACCCCTAGATTAGGAAAGCCTAGAATAGAGCCTAGGTTAACGAGGCTATAATAACTAGACTTATAACGTTAATATAGGGAGCTACGTTTAGTAAGGCAAGGGTCATATATAAGACGATCGTAAAACTAGTAATACTCTACGGGGCCGAGATATAGGGGATAGGAGGAGTCGGCAAACCGATCCCGAAGCGGATAGAGGGACCCCTAAACCGGACGTAGGCCGCGAACCTTAGACGGATACTAGGAGCCTTTAAGATAACGCTAACGAGAGTAGCGGAGGTAGAGACAGGGTCCCCCCCGATTGAACATTATATTAAGGGAATGAGGATCTAATACGCTAGGAAGACGGCGGATTATCTAGTATAACAAGCTATTCGGGACTCTACGGAGAAGATCGCTAGGAGGTACGACCGACTACCTAGCCTTAGGGCACGTTAAAGCTAAAAGCAAGACGACCTACGTACGTTTCAAGTCGTTAAGCGAACCTAGGAGTAGCTAGAGAGGAAGGAGGAGGAGGAAAAGGCACGGAGGAAAAAGGGTAATAAGGTAAAGATATAAAGCCTCGTAGAGTAGGTAGCGGGCTACCTTTAGGAATAGGAATAGAAAGAGAATCCCCTACCGAATCGAGGACCCCTAGCCTTACGCCCCTTCTAGAGACATAACTACCTACTCTACCGTGACCTAATAAGGGCCGAAGTAAGCATCGCGATATAGATTAGGTCCGAATATATTAGGTTAAGGGCCTACCTATATAGAAGGAAAGTCCCGGATGTATATAGCCTAGTATACTAGTATAACTACCCGTTATAGAACCCGGAGTATATAATACTACGGTGCCCGTAATAGGTAGAAGGACGAAGCTAGTAGAGAGCCAAGGCAGTAAGACGCGACTACTAGTCAATCGTAACGGATAAGCGAGACGTAAAACGGATAGTATAGTAGATACTATAGTAGGGCTTTCTTAAACAGTTCGCGCTAGCTAGCGAGACGGAGGAGTGGATAGAGAAGAGGCGGGAGGTTAAGGGAGTATAGACAGGGTAGTTATTAGGGTAGGCCTATAACACTAGTATACCCTTAATAAGGAAAACACGAAAGAAGGTAAGGTTAAGAACGTATAGGAGAGGAGAGGGGGTTTTCACCCTATAATACGAGTTTCCCCTTTATAACTAGAAGTAGGTAGTATAGCTATATAGGCTAACAGGCTCTATAATAGTATAATGAACAATATATATATATAGTTAGACTCCTCTAGTATATAGAGCTCTAGCTCTAGGGGGAAGAGTAGTATATTAGACGCATTGTTTATTAACGCGTCTTCTAGTAGTATAAATATAAATAGATATAGCTTACGATTAGGGTGCGTATTACCTATAATCTCCTTACGGTCTTCTACGGTAAGAGCATCTATTATCTATCACTATAGAGTGTCGTAGTAGTTAGTAGTGTTATATAGATAGATATTTTATTAAGCTGTTGTAGTGCCCTTTGGCCTATATAGCTATACTATCTTGTTTTCGTATATATAGAGGGGAAACCGTGTTAGTGAAAACCCCTCCTCCTTCCCGCCTGTCTTTTCCTCCTAGTTATTGTCTTAATTTTCCCTTGTTAGGGGTACGCTAGTGTTATAGGGCTGCCCTAATGACTACCCTATCTGCCACCCCCTAGCTTCCGCCTCTTGTCTATCTACTCCTCCGTCTCGCTAGCGAGGCTAAACTACTAGAGGTATCCCTACTATAGTATCTACCGAGAGATTCGGCGAATATTGCCTTTGTCCCTAATATTTGACTTATAGTCTCTCCTTCCCGCTTAGTGCCTCCAATTTCCCCTACCTCTCGCCTACTACGGGCATCGTAGTAGTATATATTCTAGGTTTTGCGATAGGTAGCCATACTAGTAGGCTAGGCTATAGATGTCTAGTACGCGTCTTCTAAACAGGTAGGCCCTTAACCTAATATGTTCGGACCTGATTTGGATCGCTATGCTTGCCTCGGCCCTTGTTAGGTCCCTATATAGCTAGTAATTGTGTCTCTAGAAGGCTCGGAGCGCTATCGGGCCTATTGTCTTAGAGGGCTTCCTTTTCTAGTCCTGCTCCTATAGGTAGCTCGCTATCTATTCCGCTAGGCTTTAGGTCTTAGCCTTACTCCCGCCGGCCTAGCGAGTCCTACGCTCCTCCTCTTTTCGTGCTAGCTATTCGGTGCTTGTCTATATAGCCGTAAAGGTAGTAAGGTCATCCTCTTTTTAGCTTGTCCTATGTCCGGCCCCTCTCCGGTAGTGGCTTTCTATCTTATTCTTTGCCTCCTAGATCGTAGTTTGTACTAGGTAACCTGTCGTCCTTACCGCGTATTGAATTCTTATTCCCCGGATATACTGGCCGATTAGTAGTATTCCTGTCTCTATTTCTACCGTGCTTATTAACGTTGTCTTATATACGCCTAGTACCCTACGTAGGTTGCCTACCTATATCCTATTTAGGGGTTGCTCTATCCGTTTCGGGATCGGCTTACCTACGCCTCCTATTCCCTAAATCTGTGCCCCGTATAGCATAGCTAGTCTGACGATCGCCTTATATATTACTCTTGCCTTGTCGAATATTACTCCCTATATAGATGCCGTAAGTCTCTTTATCGAGGCTTCGTTAACTTGTGCTCGACTCTAGGCTTTCTTAACCTATATATTCTAGCTTAGCTTCGGGTCGAGCTAGATCCCTAGTACTCGTAGCTCCGCTAATAGCTTTGTCTCGTAGCCTTAGATTCTTACCGCCGCCTTTATATTATAGTATGTTCTCGCTTTACTAAAGTATATAAGTTGGTACTTTTTAGGGGCGAACTGGGCACTATACTTCTTTGCCTACTCCTCGCATTTCTTGTGCCTATCTTCGAGGAGGCGACAGTTCTCTTCTGTCGAGTCTGACTAGGCTAGGATGTTTGTGTCGTCTACGAACCCCGATACTAAGGTTTACGGAGAGGTGAGTAGGGGGATTAGATCAGACATAAATATTAGAAATAGGATAGGGGAGAGAGTAGATCCCTAAGGTATTCCAGTCTCTACCTTTACCGGGTCGGACGTATACCTTCCTAGGAATAGGTATGTCGTCCGTTCCTAGAGAAAGGAGTAGACGAACGTCGTTACCTACTAGGGGATGCCTTTCTGCTATAGGATATGTATTAGCCTTTAGTATAAGACGTTGTCGAAGGCTCCTACGATGTCGAGGGTAAGGAAGGAATCGTATTTAGTAAGCTAGCTACGAGATAAGGTAACAAGTCTTAACCGCGCTTTCCTACTTATCTAGTACTACCGTATAGCCTCGTTTCGAGAGGTTAGCCCGGAGCAAAAGCTTCCCTCTACGCCCTCCCTCCCTATTTGTACCTTAAGCTAATATCCACCTCTATAGGCCTAAGCCCTTTAGTGCTCTCTATTAACCGATATACGTATCCGTCCTCTCGGGCTATATAGATAGTGTTAGCCGTCGCTACTAGTATATACTACGCCCTAGGTTTTGACGCCCTTCGCGTTACCGTAGCCTATCTCTAGAAAGCGGCCGTCTATACCTCGTAGGTTTGCTCGGGGCACACACTACGCCGGGTAGCGTACTCCTTACGTTTCTACCTACTAACTAATATAAAGTTCCTTATCGCCCTGCCCTCGATCCTCCCCGATTATAGAACTAATCTACTTATATTATACGTCTTTTCCCCGTCCTAATAGCCGTCTTTTCCTTGCTTAGGCTATCGTCTTTTCCTCGTCGCAATCTACTATATTAGACTAGGTACGTTATGTAGCGGGATAGGTAGTGCCTTAGGTAAAACCCTCGTTCCTATACCGGGTATTTAATAGGCCCTTATAGGCTTCGTCGCGTGTCTACCTACCTACCGTATTGCCCGCTAGTAAACACTAGATTGTTTCGTAGTCCGCTCGACGCCGTTATATAGTCCGCTTAGTTGTTGTTCTATAGTCCGCTCGTCTAATATTCGTCGCTTAGCCCGCTCGGTTTACGGTCTCCGGAGGTAAAAATTCTGTACTTATACTAGAGGTGTCCTATCGAGCGTATAGGCCACGGTTCCGCGCCCTTCTTACACGTAGAAAGAAGAGGGACTCGCTCCCGATACGAGTACACGCTCGTCGGATAGTTTTTATACCCGTTTTGCTAGTAGTCCTCTATTCGCCGCGGCTTCGCCTACGTTACGCGCCCGTCGCGCCTACGACGCTCTAGCGTAAGAATACTTAGCTCTCTCGTAGCTAGACGAGAGGTTCGTAGCCGACACTACGTATAGGTGATTCTCGTCGTCGACTAGTAGTGTTATATACTAACTACTATATATTGTCCTACGTTACGTAATCTATTACGTACTCGATTTGCCGGTCCTTTTAGTTATATATTACTAACTCGCGGTATTACGGCTAGTATAGTTCTTACCTCAGGAGCTTTTAGTAGGCGTCTCGAGGTTATTAGGTATACGGCTACTAAGCCTATTCTTCTACCCCCTCGGCCTATACTATATCTTGCTCGTAATAAGCGATATATAGGTCGTAGTATTATTTAGGCTCTTTAGCCGGTTCCGCTATTACGATATTCTCGATAGAGGTCGTATACCCTACTATTAGGCGTAATATGTTATAGAACGTAGTCTTATTAAAGAGGACGTCCTTCACTTATATAACCCTATCTTTTAATAGGTCCTATACGCGGTAGATGTTAGTAGAGTCGTATCCTATAAGGTAGCCTATAAGCGCGCTCTCTTAGAGTTTCTTGCTCTTACTAGGCTAATCTAGTCTATAGATAAACACGTATATAAGGGAGCTATATACTACTATATAACCTACGTTCGGAATTTGTCCTATTACTAATTCGAATAGTATCTTCTAGCCTTTGAACTAGATAGGGGATCGCTAGAGGATATATACCGCTACTATAGTATATTCTAGCTAAAGCTTTCCCGGTAATCGTACTAAGATACGAATAGTTCTACTTATAGTAATAATTAGAGCTCTAGCTCTTTCTACTAGGTCCTACGTAGGCGCGTATTCCGCGGTTATATACTATTTAATCTTATTGTTATTAATAACTAAGCGAAATACCTTCCTAATAGCGGACTCGTTATCGCTATAGAAGTATACAAACCTACGACTAACAAAGTTCATAAAGCTTAGTAGGCTATTAAAGTAAGCTAATACCGATTACTAATCCCTATTCTTAATAGTAAACTTGTCACGGCCGCTCCGTAAGTAAAGGATTGGCAAAGGGGCACGTGACCTTAGATTACGTAACGCTCGGCCCGAAGCCGACCCGTAATACCTCGGCCCTTAAGTATAGGCCTTGACCTTAGAACCTATTTCTCTCTTTAGCTATCGACTTTATTGATACTATACCCCTATACTCTCGTACTATAGCCTCGTAACACTTCGATAGCTTATTAATAAGGACGCTACTATATTTAGCGCCGCTTAGCTTAAAAATCGCGATAACGCGACTCCTCGAAATCCCCGACTCGTACTAGCGTAGAAGGTAGCGTAGTGCTCTCTCTCTCTCTCCCTCCTAGTAAAGACGCTAGAAGGGCGTACTATACTTATAGTATAGCGAGACCGCAGGGCACCGGCCCTAGCGGCGGGGCGAATACTTAACGTATCGTACGCTATACGTAACTAACTCGAAACTTAGAACTCTTTACGCGAGCCGATTAGTATATATAGTCCGATAACTCCGTCCTACTAGATCCCTATACTAAGTACGCTAATACGGAGCGCGCGATTCTCGACTAGCTTCTAGAAGAGGAGGAAGGTAACGAGATATAGCTCGAAATCCCCGATACTCTTAACCTTACTACGTTATTATACGAGGGCGACATTATTAAGCATAAGAACGACGATAGGTCCTACGATAATACTCGAAAAGACTTCGCCGTTGACTTTATAGACGCCTAGGGTCGCGGTAGTACCTAGCGTATCCTACTCGAGTAGCTACGTATACTCGACTCGACCTAGCTTTACGATTACGTTAAGAATTAACTAGAAGCTATCTTATATGTACTTCGTAAGCTCGAAGCCGATCATCGCTAAGCTATCCTAGATAGGGCGGCGTTATATAAGGCTAACGAGCTAAATAAGAAGAAGTTTAAGGATATATATACCGAGTTATAAAACACTACGAAGTATAAGTAGGAATATAAGTAAGACCTCGAACAAGTAAACGAGGACTTAAGTAAGGTAAAGTAGGACGTAACTAAGTATAGGAAGTAGGCCGACGAATAGTATAATTATACTAAGTCTACTAAGAAGGAAGTTAGTATACTTAAGGCTAAGGTAGCCGAACTCGATAGCCTCGTACCTAATAAGACCGTACCTACTACTATAGACGTAGTAGGGCTATAATAGAAGATTCAGACGCTCTAGTAGGAACTCGAGGAGGCTAAGCGTAGTTGTACTACCGAGAAACTAAAGGAACGTAGTACTCGTTCCCTCTCCGAGTCACGACGCCGCCGCGGTAATAAGCCCGCCGGTAAGCCTACTAATACGCCCGCTAATAAGCCTACCGATAAGCCTGTCGATAAGAGGACTAAGAAGCAGCCTACCGCCCGTAAGTACCGTAAGTAGCGCGTCTACGACTTATCTAATCTAGATTTATCCGACTTAGCCTCCGACTCTAACTCCGACGTCGATCTACCTCCGCGTAAGAGTAAGGATAAGAAGAAGAGTAAGGAACTAGTTATTATTAAGGAGGACTACGAGATAGTATATACTAGCGTCGACGTAGTCCGCTATAATTCTACTATATCTAAGGACTTTAAGACTAGTAGCCGCGTCGATATACCGGAGCCTAAGTTCTCTAGTAAGAACTATAGTAAGGACTCCCTAAGCCTCGACGAGTAGACTATATAACTTAGTAACGAGTTCGCCGGCTCGACTTTTAAGGACGTACTATCCGCCCTCCGCTTCGTTTAAGAATATACTACCGGATTAGTATAGTAGAGACTTCGAAACTATATTCTATAGAAGATCCTTATCGGAAAGTATATAGTTAGTAAGGCCTTTAAGTCCGTATAGAAAGCTCTTAAGTTCCTTAACCGTAACTTTAGCGACTATAACCCCGAAGGTACGGTACGTAATAATATAGACGCTCTAAAGATAGGAGAATTAGACAAGTTCTCTCTATTCTACGCTAAGTACTAGAAGGAACGCGCTCGCCTACCGCTAGCTTTAAGCCGTAGGTAGGAAGCTCTTAAGCTAAAGAAGAAGCTTAGCTTTAAGTACCGTACCCGTCTTATAGGACTTATAGAATTCAAGATAGTCGAGGGCCTAGCTTCGTAATACTATTATCTAGAGAGCGAGATATCTTCGCTCGATATCGACCTACCTCGAAAGGTTAACGATAATAAGGACAATAAGAAGCTATCTAGCGGTAAGCCTCCGGGCGCGACGCTAGGTATAACTACGCCTACTATCGGCTAGGTAACACCGCTAGCGATTCCTACTAGAACTAGTATACCGCTTAGTCGCTTACCGTACACTAACTAGGCCTTACTTCTATAGAAGGACCGGCCTAAGCAATATAAGAACCTTGTACTACTTACCTAAGATTAGCGTACCTAGATTATTATAAGCGGTAGCTACCTACGGTACCGCGGTACCGGATACGCCTTAGGAGTAGCTAGCTATCTACTCGACCCCTACGAGCGCCCTAAGCGAAAGACCGCTAATAATAGTCTAACCGCTATAGTAGTAGCACTACCGGCGGAAAACGCCTAGACTATTATCTAAGCGTAATAGATAATAGTCTAATATAGGAAGTGTTATAGTAGTATAGGTACTATTACTTACCTTACGAATACGAATACGAATATAAACATTACGGTATAAGAACAGTATAGGCATTTTCGTTATAAGCCCGTCCGAACAAGCCCTCTATAGAAGTAGATAAAGGACCCGAAGTCTTATATTACTCTATAGTAGAGGGTAGGGCAAATAGACATTATATATACACCTTTCTTAATAACGGTACTAACTCTAAACTCGTAAACACTTCCTATACGCAAAAACATAACTTCTATTTATATAATATTGAACCTTTTACTCTCGGACTAGGGGACGGCTCGTAAGCCCCTACTATTATTTCAAAAGTAACAAATATCGAGCTTAACTAATAGGGCTATACCGAAATTGTAAAGTGTCTAGTTACCGACACTTACTACGACATCGTATTAGGCTTAAGTTAGTACGCAAAACACAGCCCTTATAAGGACTAGAAGCGACATAGAATTATATTTAATAATACTAGCTACCGTAGCCACTCCCTTTACTAGGATATTATACTACCTATAGTCTTACCTCCTACCAAAATACTAGCAACCCCTCTACTAGACTATAATAGCCTTAAACGACTAGATATCTCCGCTATACCGGTCTCTTAACCTATCGAAGGAGTTAGCGTAGAGCGTATTAGGTACGGTACGAGTAAAGGCGATATTAAGTAAATTAGCCTCTACGAACTCCGTAAGCTATCTCGTATAAAGGGGGCTAAAGTCTATACGATATAGATTAACCCGCGCGAGACTTACGCTAGTAAGAGCGTAGCTAACCCCGTAACTATATAAGCATTAGGCCTATATACTATAATAGTACGAAAAGTTATAGGTAGTAAAGCTGCCTTCGCCTACGCTATATACGTCGAAGATTCCTATTACCGTATACTACGATACCGCTAAGAGTACTAGGCGGAAGTGTACGCTATAAGCGTAGCAGATTACGATATCTTTATAGAGAAGTTATATAGGAAGGAGAAGGAAGCCGATATAGCGAAGTTACTAGCCTACTACTAGTATAGAAAGGACCTCTTCTTAAAAGTAGAATTAAGTAAGCTACCTCCGTATCGGCTAGGCTTAGATCACGAGATCAAGCTAAAGTAGGATACTAGACTACCTTTCAAACGCCTATATACAATATCTAACAAAGAGTCTAAGGTAGTAAAAGCTTAGGTCGACTACTAGCTCGAGAAAGGTAGGTCTAGCGTAGTAATTTACTAGCCGCTTCGCTAGTTATTATTATACGCAAACCGGGCGGCGGTCTACGAGTATATATTCACTACCGAGCTTTAAATACTATTATAGTCAAGTCTAGGTACCCTATTCCGCTTATCTAAGACACCCTAAACCGGATTAGTAGGAAGAAGTACTTTACTAAGCTCGACGGTATCGCCGTATTTAATCGCCTACGTATTATAGAAGGCGATAAATAGAAGACTGCCTTTATAATACGGTATAGGTAGTTCGAATGCTTAGTTATGCCCTTTAGATTATATAATGCCCCTAGTACGTTCTAGTTATATATTAACGATGCCCTACGAGAGTACCTCGATAACTTTACCTCCGCGTACCTTAATAACGCTCTAATCTTTAGCGATACTCTCGAGGAGCATATCGAGTATATAGACAAGGTAATAGATAAGCTTTAGGAGGCTAGCCTCTAGCTTAACATCAATAAGTACGAGTTCTATATCTAGGAGACTAAGTACCTAGGCCTTATTATTAGTACTAATAGGATTAAGATAGATAAGGAAAAGATCGCTACGATTTAGGAATAGGAGACCCCTCGTAACCTAACGGACATCTTGTTATTCCTAGGATTCTATAACTTCTATCGTAGGTTTATTCGTAACTACTTAGGCATCGCGTATCCTATAACATAACTTACTAAGAAGGACGTACCTTAGCTATAGGATAACACCTATTAGTAAGCCTTTAACCGTATAAAGTAATTCTTTATAGAAGATAACATCGTACTCGCGTATTTCGTAGCTAGTAGAGAAACTAAACTTAAAACAGACGTACCGGATTTCTTTACGGCTACTATTATGTCGTAAAAGGGTAATAATAGTATTTAGCGCCCGGTTACATTTATATCAAAGAAGATGTTACTATAGGAATATAACTATAATATCTATAATAAGGAGTTACTCGCTATCGTTAAGGCGTTCGAGGAGTAGAAACCGGAGCTTATGTCTAGGGATATCGACGGCGATAAGACCGACTTCGAGCACCTTACCGACGAGAGCGGTAAGCCTATCCTCGTATACTCTAATTATAAGAACCTAGAATAGTTTATAAGTACGAAGGTACTAAACCGCCGGTAGGTACGCTAGTCTAAATTCTTATTATAGTTCTACCTTAAGATCGTATATATCCCTAGTAAAAGTAATGTTAAGCCCGACACGCTTACTCGTCGTCCGTAAGACATTCTAGCTAGTAATAACGACCTACGGCGATAGTACTAAGAACAAACGCTACTACCTAAACATCGCTTCCTTAATATCTTACCTATAGAAATTCGCCCCGGGCGACAAGACAATGACCTAATAACAGAAGTACGTATAGCCTATAGTAAACTAGAGATATAGTAAGCGTTACGGTAGCTAGATACCGGAGAACTATATTAGCTCCTAAGGCGACACCGTATAGACGATACTAATGCCGTAGCTATAGGCGGATTGATATATATTAAGAATAGATACGGCGGCTATAACGTTTTTGTTCCGGATGTACCTAATCTACGCTTTAAGGTATTCTAGGCTTACTATAGTATACCTTCCGCTAGCTACCCTAGACGAGCGAAGACCTACGAGCTTATTACTAGAGACTTCGTCTAGCCTAGTCTATCGTAATACGTCCGTAACAAGATCTTTAAGTACTATAAATACCGCTTATCGGAACCCTCGTAGACGTAATACCCTAGGCTACTAAAACTACTACTAATTCCCTTTAAGCTCTAGGATAAGACCGTAATAGACTTCGTAGTAATTAAGCGTATTCTAGATTTAAAGCCGAAGGGTAGAGGCATCACTATACTAGTAAAGTAGTAGGGATATTTAGATAGTAAGTCTACTTAGGAGCCCGCGAGCGTAGTATATAAAGATGTACTAAAGGTAGTTATAGACTTCTAGTATAATAAACTAGCGAAGTCTATACCGGTTACCTTTTATCCGCTACCTAATTAGATCCCGAATAAAACGTTACGCGATATAAGACCTGAAGTAGATATATATAGTATAGATCTAGTACCTTAGGTAACTATAGTCGTACGACCTCCCTTTAACGGTACCGGTACTATAGCTCTTCCTATTAGTAACTATACGCCTTCTAATGTTACTATAGGTAATGTTAAAGGGGTTTCGGTACCTACTTCTAGTAAGTTATTAAGCGAGAGTACTAGCTCGACTATACCTTTATACGCTCGTATAGGCCAAGTTAACTACCCGCCGGTATAGTAGGAGGGCGTAAGTAACATAAAGGCTTACGGTAAGCTAATAGATATAACGAGGGATATAACGATAGAGGATATGATTAAAACGGCCTAGATAGAGCTACTCGATAAGACGGACGGTATAGAGGATAACGAAGCCTTCGTATATATACTAAGGAAGATTTAAGGACATACGCTTTAAGATAAAGGTGTTTTAAGGGAGGGGTAGTATCACGGCCGCTCCGTAAGTAAAGGATTAGTAAAGGGGCACGTGACCTCAGATCACGTGACGCTCGGCCCGAACCCGACCCGTAATACCTCGGCCCTTAAGTATAGGCCTCGACCTTAGAACCTACTTCTCTCTTTAGCTATCGACATTATTAATACTATACCCCTATACTCTCGTACTATAGCCTCGTAACAAAACTAGAAGTGTCTATAGGTATCTAGATCGTAGAAGTAGACAAGGTACCTATTACCGTTATAGGCGATAGTAAATTCTACTAAGTCTATAGCTATATAGCCGTATAGGGTCATCACCCTAATAGGCTAAGACCGATTGTGTACCTTATAAGCTTTACTAAGCCTATATACTCTATAATGTATAGTAAGGGGTACGCTTAGACTATCGTTAATAATCACCCCCTTAACTCTAAGCGGTAACTACTTAATACGTTTAGCGCTAATATGACCAAAGATTTGATGCTACTAGCGGCTAGAGAGCTTTCGGTATTTAATAGGGGTCCTACTAGACGTAGCTATACCTTAAGTGCCCCTAGTACTGTTTATGACTACGAGAATAGTACGGTCACTATCCTCTTAAGTAGTTAGAGATGCTACGCTATTAGTAGGTTCATCGCCGATGTTTGCACCCCTACTAATAGTACTAATAAAGTGCGCGTTACGTATCTTTTTAGTGACCTTTGGTAGTACTTAGCCCTCTTTTATAGGCTATTAGTAAATAATAGGTGACTTAGGTAGTATAACTACCTTAAAGAAAGGGATTGTACTAGTAGGGCCGTATAGGTCTATCAATTTAGTATCGTTATACTATATTGAATTGCTACGTCCGTACTACTAGAGTCCGGCTATTCCTATACGTATATAAGAGATAACGTTTATATAAAAGCCTAGGTAGTAAGCTATATCTAGTAAGGTGGATAAATAGCCCCTAATTTATATATAAACACGCCCTAACGCTACAATTAGAAAGGTAGTTGCTCTAGCCTAGATTTCTAAGGTAGTAAGGCGCTCTATAATAAACTCTATACCCTCCTAGTCGTAATAATTGATTATATAAGTGTCTGAACAGTTATTATATACCTAGTAATCCCTAAAGTTGACGCTTAACTTACTAATTGAGCTAGAAAGAACAGTAAGGCCAATAAAGCCCTTATCGCTTAGTAATACCTTCTTCGTATTAGTAATATCCTTGTTACGTTCCTAGTGCTTACGATTGTTACGATTTAATACGCTAAGTAGACGCTCGCCGTCGTCGCTTTAGTGGTAGTTAATAAAGTTTTTCTAGTACTTCTTCTACTACTCGAAGCGCTAAGCCTTTACTAGGCGCTTATTAGGGTTAATTATATCGTATAAGAACAGGCCCTTATAATAGGTATCCTTAGGCTCGCCGGTAATATTCTAGTAGCCGCTTAGCCTATTATTATCCTCGTCTTGATTCTTATCGCTACGGCTACTACTACGACCCTTATTACCGCGGCTATTACTAGGGTTGTTATTACTACGGCTACTACTACGGTCACTCTTATTTTAACTAGTACCTATAGGTACTATTTTATCCTCTACTAAGGTTTCTCCGGAGAAGGTTACGAAGACTAATCGACCGTTAGTCATTACTACTACGGTATCGCGTATCTATTCGAGGTAACGCTTAGTAAGCTTTTAGAGTGACATTTTGTTACGCTTCTACTCGTTATATAGAGAAGTACCGTAAGCTAGAGCCTACTTCTACTAAATAGTAAGTAGGAAGTATCTACTAAGGTCGTCGTACTTAGTGTAGTTATACTTAAGTATCTTAGTCTATAAAACTAACTAGTCTAATTACTAGTTATTAATTCTATATACGCTAGCCTTCTTAAGCCTAGATAGCCTCCGCCTAACGTACGATATAGTTACGATCCGTATTATAGCAAAGGAAGACTAAGTCGAAGTTACGAAGCTATCGAATAAGGAGCTCGCCTAACGAATCAACTAACTAGGGGTGGTCGTAGTGAACTAATAGTCTAACGGTACTCTATAGATCTATACTAGCTCTACTACTACTAGGAGGCACCTAGAGGTATAGCTATAGTAGGTATCTAAGGTTACGGTATTAGCGAAGGTCTTAACGAAGCAATTTACGATCCTAGTCTACGATATGCCTAAGGAGTTCGACCTAACTAACTAAGGTCACCTACGTGCTCTCTAAGAGGACAACTTAGTCACTCTTAACTCTCTAATCTAGAAGGCGGCTTGGCTCTATAGGAAATGGCCAGAAGGTAAGAAGGCCTCGGCGCTAATAGTATAGCTATAAGACGCGAAAGCGGCGGATCTAGCGATAGAACAAGGCCTAGTCTAGTAATACAGCCTCAAGACAGTAGAAAAGCACTCCTTATCCTTTCGTATCCTCTAATGCTTCAAATGCTAACAGTATAGACACTAAACCTACACGTGTACAAATAAGCAGGCCTGCTCGAACTATATAGGAGACTATATATCTAGGGACTATATATCGGCTACGAGACGGTACGCGAACGGTCCGGGGTACTACCTATCGTATAGCGCGGAATGCCTATAGCGGAAACTAGCGAAAAACAAGGCAATTATAAACAGAACCGTCGCCCTAAGATTCTACGGCGACCGTAAGGCTAGCCTATACCGGAACTAGCTAGCGGCGGTCGGGTATAAGCGCCCTAGGGCCGAGAATAATATAAAGGATACGTAACCTAGGGCGTACGGGAGGCTACGTACTCTACTAGCTACGGCGAGGGAATCTAACTAGGCCCGGCTCCCCTTTAGTATATAGCCGATAGGCGTAGACTAGGACGTATAAGGTAGTAGGACATAGGACATTATAGAGGAAATGATTGTTACTAATAATAACTAGCCTCGATACGCTTAGTATTATCTAGTATAATGTTAACTATAGCAAGGATATAGTCTAGAACCATTTCCTATACGAGGCGGACCCGTACGTCTACTACGTCCTAGTAATCTAGGAGCTATAGATTAACCCGTACTATAAGAGACTAACGACCTATAAGTTACTAGGCTATACGACATACCTACGAGGCGACGGTAGACCCCGTACGTACTTCTGTATTAGTAAGGACATACTAGAATCCGACTAGGAGGTAGTATACTACGTAGACGAAGAAGGCGGGGGAGACATTACCTCCCTTTACGTAGGTAGTACTTAGATATATAACCTATATATATAACCGCTAGGCTCGAGGTCTAGCCGCGACCTTAGGGTCTATAGATACCTAGATAGTACGCTTAAGAGACAAGGGTACTATATCGTAGTAGGAGAATTTAATATATACTACCCTTTCTAGGAAAGCCTTATATAGCCGCACCCTATAGCCGACGAAGTACTCGACTTGATAGCGAGCAACGCAATTGCCCTTAATACCCCGAAGGACCTAGGTACCTAGAAGAGAGGGGGACTCTAAGGCACGATCGACCTCTCCTAGATCTTAGATAGCTACTACTATACGGTAACCTACTATAGGATCGAACATAAACTCGTTACGTCGTTAGACTATATACTAGTTAGGACCTCTATTACGATATAGATATAATATATACTAGCGAGGACCCCTAAGCTAAACTAGGGAAAGGCCTACTAGGCCAATATCTAGGCGTACCTTAATAACTCCGAGAGGCTAGTCTAGATCGCGTAGTAGCAATATAATAGTAACGACGAGATAGATAAGGTAGTCTAAGGGTTAATAGACGAAATAAGAAAAGCGACCTTACTTTACGTTCCGCTTACCTAACTAACGATATAGTCTAAACTATACTAGACGCCGAAGTATACTACGGTAGTATAAGAAGTATAGAGAGCCCGCCGGGTATAGACGAGTAGCTATAGCGAGGAGGCCTAGAACGTATATAGGGAGGTATACTAATAGAAGAAAGCTATAATACGGAGGGAGAAAGCAGTCGGCTAGAGGGCTATAGTAGAAGAAATCGCCGGCAAGCTAGCGAGGATGTGGAAGCTAGCAAAATAGGCCCGATAGGACCCTATAAAGGGCCCCTCCTTCTCTATCCTAGCGCTATAACCGCCTAGTAGCCCGGTTAGCGACCCCGAGGCTAAGGCGCGTCTACTAGCTAGTAAGTTCTTCGCGCCCCTAGTCGAGGCTAATCTAAGCGACATAAATAGCTCTACTCCCGTAGCCCCTAGTATCGCGGTCTAATAGGATATATCCGAGGGAGATATTACCGCTATACTTAGGAATTTACCGGCGAAGAAAGCCCCGGGGCCGGATAGGATCCTAAACGAGCTACTAAAGAAGTATAGAGATCAACTAGCCCTAGTAGTCGTAGCGATCTTTAACGCCTACCTATAGACCGGATACTATCTAATAGTATTTAAACGATCGACGATAGTAGTCCTACGTAAGCCGTAAAAGGAAGACTATACGTAGGTAAAGTCGTACCGCCTAATTACGCTCCTTAATACTCTTAGGAAGGCGCTTAAGAAGCTAGTTATAACGAGACTCTCCGAGGCGGTAGAGGAGTACTCCCTACTCCCGGACACCTAGATAGGTACGCGCCTATAGCGATCGACGCTATCCGCGATAGAACTTATTACCTCTTAGGTAAAGGCTATCTAGTATAAGAATAGGGACAAGGTAGTATCCTTACTTAGTCTAGACATATCGGGAGCCTTTAACTACGTATTATGCCCGCGGCTACTCTATATCCTAAGGTCGGGAGGACTCCCTAAGTAGCTTACTAACTTCGTACGGTCCTACCTCTAAAACCGTAGCACGTCGATCCTAGTCGGTTAGTATAAAAGCCTATTTTAAGTAGTCTATACTAGAATCCCGTAAGACTTAACGCTAGTACCTATTATAGACGACTGGCCACCCTAGTAAGCAAGGGCGCGCCTAGTGACCTTAGGATAGCTTACGCGTAGGTATATATACTTGCCGGTCCGCGGGCCGTAAAATATATATAGTAATCCTAAAAGATAATAAATCTGAAATTTTTAGATTCCCGTATTTTCGCCTTATATAGAGATCATTCGTAAATCCTAGCTTCCTACTAAGGTCGTCTCCTAACTATATATATCTTAATAGTACCCCTATACACCTCTACTACGTAATTAACCGTTAAAGATTAATAAGATTCGACGCGCAAATTTCAGGGTCTAAAGGGGCCCTTAGCTCGTGAATATATCCTCCCCTACTACGAAACTATCCCTAGTTTCACCTCCGCTACGCTAATATAGACTAAGAAACTATACCTATAAGTTCTCCGTAAGGAAGGCGGATCCGGCGTCTAGTCAAGTAGTTAGTCTAGAGATATCAAGGAGATCGTAAGTCTATTCTATAAGGGGATAAGGAGGCTAAGTCAAAGTCTAGTCTTTATAGTAAGCCTACTCTCAAATTAAGGATATAGCCTAGAAATTAGCTAAGTACGCTAGAAACTAGGTACTAGAACTAGAAGCTAGTCAAATTAAGGTCAGAAATCAAAAGTACTAAGTGAACTCCTTACGCCTAAAAAAGAAACAATGAAATCCTATCCCTCCTTTGACCTAAATCCTAGTAAATTTGGCTATCTCCTCCGTAGTAAGGTTATAAGGCCGTACCTATAGTCTCGTCGGCTTAGATTCTAGTTCCGGAAGTGTAGTAGCTCTATTAATGCCTATTAGAAGTATATCGTTATCTTCTTCGTCGTTAGATTCGGACGTAGTAGGTCTGTTCTCGTTCGGAAGATCGCCTTTTTCGACATTCGCGATATCAATCCTATCCTCTAGCAATATAATGTCTTTAGCGTTAGGAAGATTAAGCTCCGGGTCCGGCCTTAACTATAGGATTAGGTTTAGGTTCTCTCGGGCTTATATACCCTTTAACCTCGTACTATTAAGCTCTTCGAGGACGTATATACTAAACCCCGAGTACACCTTAGCTATACGATACGGCCTAAGCTAGCGGTAACTAATCTTTCTAGATAGGTTATCCTTATACGGCTTGTCGAACTTGACTATAAGATCCCCGACCTAGAACCCCTCGAAGTTAATACTACGTTTAGTATCGAAGTATTCCTTACTTAGGGTACGAAGCCTTACTCTTCGTAACTATAACTCCTAAAGACTTATGTCCCGTACCTATAATAAATACGCCCGAATCGCTAATAGCTCCTCTATTAATCTAATAGATCCCTATTTATAGTTCGCCTATATTAGATATTCTACCTCGATCGAGAGAATAGTACGATAGCTATATAGGACCTCCGCCGGAGCTATACCCGTAATTCTAGATACCGTAGTTCTGTTAGCCTAAAGCACCGTAGTAATCTATCGTTCCTAGGACTTATAGGTGTTCTTAGTAAGCTTAGCTAATATAGCTAGAACAGGTCGATGTCCTACTTCTATAGTTATATTTGACTACGGATAGTAGGGTGAGATCCGGATATACTTAATGCCTATACTAATAAGCATTCTCTCTACCTCCCCTTCGTTAATACTAGCGTTATTAAGCATAATCTTATAGTAGCATCTATGCCGGCTAAACACTATCTCGTATAGGAACTTAGTAATCGCCCGCGAATTTAGAGGCTCCCGTACGACCTTCGCCTTAATCCACCTACTTAGAGCTTCTCGGACGATAAGTGAGTACCCGTTTCTATATACGTAGACGGGATCGTAGTACTACCTCTCTCCTACAACCTACTAAGTCGATAAGTATATTTCTCCTACTCTCTAGTTACCTTCGCGAAAGTTATAAGGAGTATAAGTCCTTACCTAATTCGATACGTCGGAGAAGTAGCCCTCCTAGTAATACCGGCTAGTAATAAGATTATATACTAGCTCTATACTCCGGTGACTATGCTTTTCGTAATAGTGTGTCACGATCTCTTTCTAAGCATTATTATAGTCTACTACTAGTTATATTAGTGCACCCCTTCGCCGCTAATAAAACAAGAGCTTGTCTCTTAAGTAGTACCGAGGACTCTTCTTAACGAGGTTTCGATACTTAGCCCGGGTAACCCCTTCCGGTCGTGTTCGATATACTAGAATATGAGCTATAAGCTCGGAATTGTTACTATACTAGGGTTCGAGGAGTCGTTCACGCTCTAGAATAACGGGGAAAGTATTAACTAGCTCGGCGTAACGGAAGAATTTGTCGTCAATTATCTTATTAATGTTATCGTTAGGTTCCGTAAGCTCCTTAGCTATAGGTAGTTCACGAGACAGTATATCCGGTCCGGAGTACTTCTTCCTATTAACATGCCTTACTTTAAAGGTAAATAGCCGGATCTAAGCAACCTACCTTACTATTATAGAGTTTAGAATGTCGGATACTAGCCGATTTAACTGCTATACTAGCGTTTTAGTATTAACTTCGAGGATGAAGTCTACTCCTACGAGGTAGCGCTACACCTTCTTAAGGCCCTTTAGCACTCCGAGGCACTCCCGCTTTCCTATATCGTACTTAGCCTCGTTTACGTTCTAGGTACCGCTCTTATACCTTACCGGGTGTCTTCGTCGAGTGTTATCTAGTAACTCCTACGATATTATATAACCCTACCTAATACTACTCGTATTAATAGAAACGAAGATCCTACTAGCTTCTAGGGCGTAGGAGATAGTCACTAACGCTAGTACTATTACTAAGAATCTTACTAGGTTTTCTTTCGAGAACTACTTATTCTTAGTCTAGATAAACTCGACGTCCTTCCTTAAAAGCTTATATATTAGCCGAGCGACGTTTACGAACTAGGGGACCTAAATCCGGAAGTAAATATAGATCTTAATATAAACTCGAACGTCCTTTACGTACTTTAGGGTTAGCTAGTTTAAGATCTTAGCCACTACCTTAGGATCTAGATAGCGGCCGCTCGGGCTAGTAATATAGCCTACGATCTTTAGGGTCTTATAAAGCTACTACGACTTCTCCCCTACGACCACCGCTCCGGCCCTCTCTAGGTCCGTAAGAACAAGCTTAAGGGACATAATATGTTCTACGACCTATCGTCGAAGGCTAGGCTCTACCTTAGCGTTACTATAGTCCTTAGTAGGACCTTTTACGCCGAGATCGTTAAGAAATAGTTTTGCTCGGTAAGAAATATAGTCTATTAACACCTTAGTTACTACCCGTACGAACTAAGTAACTAAGTTCGTTGTACCCTATAGTAACGTTATGTACCGTATAAGCCTAAGAGGCGTTATAAAGGCCGTTAAGTCTCGGCTGCTTTCGTTAAGCGTAATCTAGTCGTACCCCAAAAACAAGTCTACTAAAGAGGCTACTCTATACCTAGTAAAGTCTTCCGAGAACCCGTCCGTGTCTAGGGGAATGTTTATATCCCTTATCGTGACCTCGTTTAAGAGTATAGCGGAGTTAATCAACCTATATAGTATAGCTTTACTGTTTAGCTCGACCTTCTTCGCTACTAAGAACTAAGTATTCGTATAAGTACCTTGACTATACTTAAGAATTCTATTCTTAATTCGAGCGCGGATTATCTGTTCTATAATCGCTCGTAAGCTTAGGTATAACCGAATGTTCCGCGCCTACTACGGTTTGTACGTAATCGTTATAATCTTCTAAGGAGGTATAATATTATGTCTAATCTACCGTATATAGCTAAAATCCTACGCTAGGACACCTTCTCGGTTAAAGAGCATTTCTTTAAACATTTGTCTTTCCTTAGCCGAGAGAGCAATACTAACCTTAATACTAGCGAGCCTTTTAGGTATGATCCTCGAGCCGCGCTCGATACTACAGAACTTTTTGATAAGATACCTCCTATCGAACGGGCCTTGCCCTACTAGTATTAGAGATTCCTAGTAAAGGGCCTTCCGCTTCTAATCTATGTCACTATCTACTTTCGACTAAGGCCTCTCGTAAACGCTCGCGTTAATAGGTCTTTTCTTATTAGCTTTTCGCTTATATATAGTAAATATATACGGCATCCTAATACCGGGTCTATATAACCCTACGTCTCGTTTCTAAGCCTACCTATTAATCTGGCTCTATTTCAGGATCTCCGTACACTAGTCGCCCTCTACGGAGTATACATTTGTAATGACCTACTCTCCTAGAACGTTAGTAGTCACCTTAGCGCTTAAGTATTAGCGGTTCCCGAGTAGTCCTAGTAATTTCTTCGAATACGGGCTAAGGTCGAGGACATTTTCTCTTTATTATAATGCGGGGCCGCGGTAGTTCTTAAAGTAGTCGAAGATAGTCGTGTCTATAGGCTTAGGTTTTAGCTTCGTTATGCCTTCTTATCGATATCGATACGCCGTATTATTAGAACAACCCGCCCCTAATATATTTACTAAGGTCTCTCCGACTAGACTCGAAAAGCGGACTTGTTTCAGAACCGGACTTCTAATGCTTATAGCGGGTTGACTGCCGTAAATCAACCCGCGTTCGTATTTTTCGAGGATTATAGAAGTTCTTAAAGAGTTTTATACTTGTTAGTACCTATAATAGCCGTAAACATTACACTTTTACCTTTCCTACTAGCGATTATTCCTTCCTATAATCTATCGTCGTAGTTGCGGCCTATTAGTCGTACCTTCCTATACTAAGGGCGGCTAAGGATTGTAGGCGAATCTAGATTAGCGGAGACAAACATGTCGATCTAGTAGTATATACTAAATACCTAAGTGTCAAGCTTTGAAATTACCCCCTTAAACTTCGCTCTTCTACCTACTCCTCGAAAGGATAAGTAGGCGCTAGGTACGATAGGTAAGCTAAACTTGTATACTATCCTCGGGCTAATAATGTTGACTTTAGATCCCTCGTTAAGTAGGGCTCGAGTCTAACCTTTACTCGTCCTAAGCTCGGTAACTACCTAAGGGCTAGGTACTATTACAAAATCGTCTAGTATACTAGAGAGACCGATTTTTTCAATGTTTTCGTACAACTCTACGGTAGGGACAGCATCCTTACTACATAATATCGTTAAGAACATACCTATAAAGCGAGCTTAATAATTATCCCGAAAGACTTCTTTATTAGCGCCTTCTTCCTCGTCTTTATAGGTAGCGACATAGCTCGTACGGACTTTAGTCCCTTCCTAGCTAGCTAACTTACGGACGGTAGTAAGCTTAGACTATAGATCAGGGGTATCTACTACTCTCCTAATTAAGGTAGTCTTAAACTAGCGACTATACCGAAACTAGTCCCGGGTATTAACGTTTAGAAACGTAGTCTAAAGGATTTGATCAATCTAATAGGTTACTCCCTCCTCCTTAGTAACGGGCCTATCTCCTATACCGTACTATCGGACGTAGTTATCAATCCTTATCGTCTTTATATTCTATAGCCGTTTACGGTATACGAATAGGGCATTAATAGGCCCTATCGGCTATTCCGAGGGCGTAGGCCTTGACTTAGCTCGAGGCTTAGGTTTCCTCCTAAGAGTCTCCCCTAACGCTACCGTTAACTAGCTTCTACTAGCCCTAGAACCGGCGTCTCTAATTATCTCTACCTCCTACTAACCGAGTTCTTCCTACCGGATCTCCTCTTCGAGTTCTTGTCGTATAGCTTTAGCGGCCTCGGCTCGTACCCTTAATACCTATATACTAGACCTAGTTCGAGGGTTTGGGTTCTTTATAATTCCTACTCGAGCTTTGCCTCGAGATTTGTTACTCTAGATTAGGTAGGCCTTAACCTTAAACTCGTCGTAGTTTATAATCCTACACCCTTATAGAGCCGGTTCTTCTTCTTCCTTAAACTAGATCTAGTAATATGACGTTCTTATCCGAACATACCGCCGGCTTAGCGCTTAGCTTTGTATTTAGAGTTTTCTTAGGTAGCTTTCCTATATCTTAGATTTATACTCGCTAAGATTCTTATATCTAGTAGCTTCCCTTCCTTTTAGCCTTTCTATTAGGTTAGATTAGCCTATAAATAAATCTCCTAAGCTATAAGTCTCTAACTTACGACTTAGTCGGACGTTAGTACTAAAGCTAAGCGAGGTAACCTTACTAACCTTATCTTAGCTCCTACGAACGGGGCGGGCTACTTAAACCTTTAGTATAGAGGACACTAACTAACACCCTAATCAAGGCGGTTATTACCTACCGGATTAGTAAGGTTTCGCTACTTATCTAGTCGGAGAGGGCCTAGCCTATAGTCGCGCCCTAGGTAATAACTACGCGGTTTAGCCTACTAGCCTAAACGACACCTTTAGGGCTACTTAGGCTATACCCCTAGCTGCTCGGTCGTACCGCCGCCCTAACCGCGATAGCGACGCGGAGATAGATAGGCCGGACTACCTAGACGAAGATGACTTCGGCCTATATAACGAGCTAGCTAGTAGAGGTAAGGCGCCTAGGATAGGGGATCCCCCTGTTCTAAAGTCTAACGCTTAGAACGACGAGTATCTTAACTAGATATCGTCTATTAGAGCCTAGATTAGCCTAAATGAGAAATAGATTATTAAACGACGTCTTTCCGACCTAGAGAAACTAGAGCTCGTTAGTAGCTTCGTCGGTAGCGACTTTAACTAGTTATAGTTTAAAGCTATCGAAGAAACGCGCCTAAAACCCCCTTATCTTAGGCACGGCGATTTCGACGATATAATTACGTAGATCTCTAACTTTATAGTCGACCTAGACTATTAGGAGTAGATCTAGCGTAAGTAGGAGACTACCCGTTAAACTAGGAGTATTAGGACCTTTATTAGGTCGCTTAGGCTAACTAGGAGCCGTATAACTCCCCTACTAGATAAATTTACCTACCTACGCAAGTTTTTAGCCGGCCTAAAGCCCGATATACTAGCTAAACTAGACAATCGTAACTTCCGAGCGACTAATACGAATATCCGCGTCTACTTCTAGTAGGCTATTATAGCTAACTAGCGACTCTATCTTAGCCGCGGAAGAGACTAGAAGCTAGCCGCAATAATGTTAGCCGTCGAGAAGTTTGTAGACGGGGACACTGAAGCCTTTATAGCTCTCCCGAGCGACTTAGGTAGCTCGGCGCGCGGTAGAGGCCGCGGTAGAGGCCGCGGCGGACGTAGACGCGGGCGAGGCAATCGTAGAGGCCCCTCCGGGCGCTTAGACGAATACTATAACTATAGCAAGACAGGCCACTTCGCGCGCGACTGCTCTAAGCTAAAAAAATAGAGCCTAAGACGTCTTAATCGAGGTAGACGTACTTAGAATTGTCAGACGCCTCTATACCCCTACCTAGAGAATCCTACTAGGATAGGACGACCCTAGCTACTAAGGGTAAGGCTTAGTAGACATAAGTAGAAGAGGATAGAGCATTGTCTTTATCTAAAGAACCCGAGTCGAAGACTAAAGAGGAGGTCGACTATACGATAGAGAGGCTAATAGCGATAGGCGGAGGGCTCTTTACTATCGATACCCGCTTAGGACCTAGTTAGGTTCGGGCTAAGGTTACCCTAGACTACGTCGCCTCTAAAGTATACCCCTTAGCCCGAAAATCGAAGCAACTCCCCCGATCGCTTTTTAGGGACTTGCCGCTAGTAAGAATCGTCCTCCTAAACGGTAAGGAGATTATTTCTACTTAGGGTGTCCTTCTACTATATTAGATTAGCACCTAGTAGGACATAGTCCCCGCTAGAGTTATCGATATAGAAGGATTTGACCTTATCCTAGGCCTTAAGTAGTTCTAGGAAGTCAACCCTAACGTAAACTAGTAGTCTAGCTCTACTAGACTAGGGGAGCGGCGTAGCCGGTACTATACGATCAGGTCGTACTCTAAGGTGTTCGACCTAAAGGACGACGAAGGCGAGCTAGAAATGTTCAACTCTATATGTTTAGTAGACTTCGCTATACGACACGAAGGACCCTAGCTCTTCTACTCGCTTAGGCGACTCCCCGACGATGCCCTAGTTAATATCGACTTCGAGGAGCACGGCTTAGATAAGGTATACGAACGCCTTATAGCTATAGTAGGGGACCTAGACGACGAGTCTTAGCTACCGTAGGTAGGTAACTAGGTCTTCTAGACGTTAGTTAATCTCTTCCTAGAGATCTAGAGAGCTTAGCTCCCGGCTAGACTCCTACGGAAGAGAGCTTTCGACTATACTATCTCTACTAGTAACGCTCGTCCTATTAACTAGCCTATATACCGTCTAAACCCGGGTTAGCTTCGAGAACAGGCTCGCTAGATCTAGATGCTCCTTAATCGCGGACTAATCAAGGTCTCGTCCTCACCCTAGGGATCCCTAGTCCTCTTTGTCCTAAAGCTAGACGGCTAGTAGCGTATATATATCGACTATCGCGCCCTAAATGCCGTAACTACTAAAAACGGCTTCCCCCTCCTACGTATCTAGGAGTGCCTAGACACGGTCGCGAAGGCTAAATACTTTAGCAAACTAGACCTAGTCTTAGGGTACTAGTAGCTACTAATCGACTTAGCCGATACGTATAAGACTACGTTTAATACTAGGGATAGGAAGTACGAGTTCCTCGTTATACCCTTTAGGCTAACAAACGCCCTAGCCTTGTTTTAGTCTATAATAAATGAGATCCTAAGAGATCTACTTTAGAAGAAGGTCGTCGTATACCTCGACGACATCCTAGTCTTCTAAGACTCTAAGGAACAGCACGAAAAAGACCTAATAGAGGTCTTCGACCGCCTAAAGAAAGCTAAACGATTCTACTCCCCTAAGAAGTTCGACATTAGAGTCAAGTCAGTCACCTTCTACGGGCATTAGATCGAGAAGAATTCGATTAGGCTACTATAAGACAAGATCGACGCGATTAATAGTTAGCCTACGCCTACTAATATATAGTAGATTAGGTAGTTCCTTAGCCTCGTAGGCTACTACCGCCGCTTTATTAAGGGCTTCGCGAAACTCGTAGCACCCCTCTTAGATCTTCTTAAGGAAAGCGACGAGTCCCTTAGGCGGAAAAAGCGTCGCCTAGTACGATAGAACGCCTAGTACGTATACGCTTTTAAGACCCTAAAGCTCGCGCTAACCTTAGGGCCTATACTAATCCCGCCTAACCCTAAGAAGCCCTTTACAATTAAGACTAATACATTCAAATAGGCTATAGGCGCTGCTCTCTATTAAATAGGAGCTAATAACTAGCTATACCCTATGGCCTTCTCTAGAAGGAAGCTTTAGGGAGCCGAGCTGAATTACCTAGTTTACGAAAAGGAGGGCCTAGTAATTAAGGAAGCCCTCCGAACCTAGGATAACTACGTAGAAAATAGCTATACGGTCACGATCCTAACTAATTACTAGTCGCTTAGGTACCTTAATAGTACTAAGGGCCAGAGTAAGAGGATCGTACGATAGGCTAAAGAGTTTTAGTAATACAACTTAGACATTAGGTATCGTAAGGGAGAAGAGGCGATCGTTCCCGATACGCTCTTCCGTCGGCCTAACTTTATCGGAGAAGGACCTACTAACCTAGCTTAGCCGGTTAAGCAACTCGTAGCTATAAGATTTAAAGCTAACGAGACCGACTTGTTCCCTAAACTAATGAGGTAGTTCAAGTTAACGGGATAGATACTAACTTACGGTCCCTACCTCGAGAGCTTGATTTAGGTACGAGAAGAGGAATTCGAGCTACTCCTACCGATCGACGAGTCTAAGGAACCTAGATTAGGCTTTATTCTTCTAGACAACAAGGGAATAGCGCCTTTCCTCGTACTAACCTAGCGTCTTGATCTAGTGAACTACGTATACTAGCGATACGGACACTTTACGGCGCCCGGGCTAATAGGTCAGCTCGAGACAAGAGCCTAGTAGCCTAGTATAAGAAAGGACGTACGAAAGTTTATCGAATCCTACCCTAGATACTAGCTAACGTAGAAAAAGAAGCCTAATAAGCCTAAAACACGCGAGCCGCGGTTTTACTAGGTTAACGATAAGCTTAGGCCCTTCGAGAGATAGGCGATTAATGTCGTAGGGCCTTTACCGAAGAGTCTACTAGGGAACGAGTACATTATTACGGCGATATATTGCGCTACGGGTTAGCTAGTCGCTTAGGCCGTTTCGCGTACGGATACTAAAGCGACTATAGTATTCCTATATAAGAGAATCTATTAGGACTACGGGCCACCCCGCGAGCTCCTCTTAGCTAATAGTAAGAACTTCCTAAGTAGGGTTATAAGCTACCTAATAAAGTAGTTCAAGGCTAATTATCGTCTAGTATCCCTATATTATCCTATAACGAATAGGAAGGTAGAAAACCTAAACGGTATACTAGGATCGATACTAACGAAGCTATATATTAGTAACGATATTAGGCTATAGGATACCTTCCTACCTAGAGCGATCTACTATACTAGATACCGCTAGTATATAACAACCTACGTTAGCCCCTTCTACCTTATATATAGCTAACACCTACGAATCCTAGAAGACGAGAACGAGCTACGAGCTAAGAATGTCTTAGTTAACGACTATAGGAACTATATCGTCCGCGTCCGCTATACGCGTTAGCTCGTAAATAAAAGACTACTTTCTCGAGCTTAGACTAGGAACCTAATAAGTCTAAAGTTGCTTCCGCCGGAGGTATAGCCAAGACGTAAAGTCGGAGAATAGGTCTTACTAATAAACCTAGATCCGCGTAAGCTAGAACCTAAGTACTTTAGACCCTATAAGATCCGTAAAGCGAGCTTCCTAGGGACGTATACACTTTAGACCCCTACGGGTAGGATTCTAAGGCATCTCGTCTATAGGAATAGGCTTATATTAGCCGTATATAAGGATCTAGCTAAATTCTAGTATCGGTATCTAGCTAGGAGACTTCTAGATAGGTCCGGTGTTTTAGAAGATAAGCTAGAACTTAAGGAAGTTCTAGGCACTAGTTAAGACACGAGTCTTAATCTAAAGGACCTTTTAACTATACCGGAGGCTAAGTGGTTAAGGAAACAAGTTAAACTCTAGACTACGAAAGAACGTAGCTAGCCTTACGTAGGAGCGCGAGGGTTCTTAGTAGAGGAGGAAGGTCAAAGAAGAGAAGCTGACTTACTAGAGCAAGTTTAGCGAGACCTAAGAGTTACGAAGAATACTTAGAGGAAAAGAAGCGAGCAAAAGACTTTAGCTAGAGCACTTAGGTCTTAAAGGCGATCTTATTAGATTAAGTTAAGAAGAGTAGGCGAGGAGTAAGATTAGGTAAATTCCCTACTACTCGAGAAGGACACTTAGGAAGATCGTTAGCCTCTATAATAAGCAAGTCCTTAGGAAGCTATCCCTACCCTAGCTAAACCCGCTAAGGTCCCGTAGGAGATGCCGGTTAGGGAGATTAAAGTGTTTAGCTCGACGCTCTATCCCTAGGCCGACGAAAAAGAGTCAGCCCTACCTTAGGGAACATTGCTTAGATTAAGCGTAGCGGACGAAGTTATAGCCGAACCTAAAGCGGCTAATAGCCTTTTAGATATAGATATACCGGACTTAGTAGACCCGGAGGTTAGATAAGCTAACCTATTATAGTAGCTACTTTAAGAAGCCGAGGCAGTAGCTAAGACCGCTCGCCTAAAGGGACTAAGGTAGCGGATAACGAAGAAGAAATTATAGGAGTAAGCCTAGTTACCGAAGCGGCGCTAAGGGAGTTAGGTCGTAAGAATTATTAATTAGGGTTGTTAGTCTATAGTACTCTTAAGTTAGGCTACTCGGCTACCTATCGCTCGTATAAAACAAGAACGTAGTACTAAATTATAAAGTAGCCTCGGGCTTATTATTATCTAGGCTCTTAGAGCCTTACTTCTAACCTAGGAACCGGAAATTGCTAGGTACTACCTCTAGATCCTCTCTATTATCATCCTCTATTATCGGTATAGGCGAACGAGCTAAGGAGCTAGATAGAACTATAGCCCCTCTCGGCCTCTCGGTAATCGAGCCGAATCGTAAAGTACGTCTAGTCGCGATTGACCGCCTAAACCGCCTAGCTACTAGAAGAACGGGAGGACTAGCTATACGACCGTAGACCGTAGGCGAGGTCACGACCGCCTCGCCCTTACCCTTAGAGTCTTCTAGGAGAGGCGTCTATACCGGAATCTCGCGGAGCTGCCTAACGTAGTCGGAGGTATTACTTAGACCCTCCTACGGCTCGTTACGGTCTAGGGTATAGCGCGGCGACATCTACCGAGGGCTACGCCGAGTCCTAGGAGCCGACTTCTTCTTAGCTAAGGCCGCGGGCTTCTTACTAGCTAAAGACACGGGCTTCTTACTAGGAGGCTTCCTAGGCACCTTAGGTATACTAGCGGACTTACTAGGCTTAGTTAGTAATACGAACAAGCCGTCGTCCTCCTTATCTAAGGTGTTCTCCTCCTAGCTAGGTCCGTTCGTATTAGTCTCGGCGTTCTCGCGAGTAAAGGCGCGGACGTAAGCTAAGTTAGCCTTTAACGCGGCCTTTAGGCGGCTAGCGGCGTCGCGGGTAGTATAAGGCTTACGACTAACCTAGAAGACTAGACTATATATAGCTAGGGTCGGGGCGTTAATCTAAGCTAGATTACGATACTTAAACTTAGTATTCTAGAACTAACTAGACTCCGTGACCTAAGTAATATCGTAGGCCTAGAGAAGATTAGAGAAGTTAGCTACCTTACTAGGGGTGACTAGGCGCTTAGAGTCCTTTGACCGGGAAGACCGCTTAGTATAGCTAGACTTAGTACGAGACCAGCTACGGTCGTAGGTAGAGTACTTACTAGTCTAGAAACAATTAGTATAGCCGCCGCGCTCGATAAAGGTAAAGTCGCCTATAGTATTAGGCTTAGGATCCTCCTAGTCGCATTTCTCTAGCTTACTACTCGGTAGTCTAAGTTACTAGTACTTAGTAAAGGTTCCTAGCGGACGCTCGGCATCGCCCTTAGAACGGTAGCTTTGTACGTATCGCGTAGATCTAGAGCGGCCGCTATAGTAGCTAAAGACGATCGCCGCTAGCCTAGTTTATACGGTATATAGTCTAAAAGCGACAGGCTGCCTTAGAATACCGCCCTTAGGGACCTCTTCGAGGACGTCGAAGTCGGAGTCTAACGCGGCTACTAGCTTTAGAACGCCGCTAAACTAGAAGCGGCTATAGTATAAAGGGAGTATATAAATTATCTTAAAGAATCTAGCTCCTCCGTCGATCCTTAGACACTAGCGCGCGATACGGGCTAACTATAGCGCGGTCTAATCGTCTAGCTTAATAACGTCGCGAGAGAACTAGACTTTAAACTAGAAGGCGTAGAGCCGAGTCTACTAACCGGCTAACTATCCGGTAGGTATATCCGGAAGGCGCGTCTTAGTACGAACGGGGAGCCGCGGGGAGTTATTTAATACGGCCGAAGTGTAGGTAGCGGTAAGGGCGTCTATCTGAGCTATTAACTCCTTGCCTTAAGGAGAGCGCGGGACAGAAGCTATAGTGAGCTATAAGGAAGAAAGGAGTCTAAAACACGTTAGTATTACTACGTTAACGCCGATACCGCGGCGCGGCTTATATACCTTAATCTGATTAAGAATAAGTTAGCTAAGGCTAAAGAAGGTTAAGGAAGAAGCTACCGAAGGGCGAAGAGGTTGTTAAGGACTTAGTAAGCTTAAAGGTTAATATTCGTAGTCAGATTGATTTAGAATAAGAGCGTACTTTTGTACTTACGTTCTATACGAGCTACCTAATACTACGAGCTTCTAACGATATAGGAAGGCGCGTATAGGCGTAAGAAGCTCGCGGCGAGGTCATCTGACGGAGTCAGTGAGCTCGTAGTGAGCTTAGGCAGTAGAGTTAAGCCGCGTAAGGTAGTTATATATACGGAGTAAAGTAAGCTAAAGGGTCGTAGGCTAGGAAGCTATAACGAAGTAAGCTAAAGCTTTAGGATCTCTTTTGTTATCGATTCAAGTATATAGGCGATCAGGCTAGCCGCCTCGGGCTGACATAGGTATATTAGGGTCTAGTAGGGGAGGATATAACGTTCTTATCTAAACATACCGCCGGCTTAGCGCTTAGCTTTATATTTAGAGTTTTCTTAGGTAGCTTTCCTATATCTCAGATTTATACTCGCTAAGGTTCTTATAGTAACTACTAGCGGCCGTCAGTTACTACCTAGATCTAATATCTTAAGGACCGTATTCTATAAGGTGACGGTTGTTAGGTAGAGGTTTAGAGTAGTTAGGAAGCTTTACGCTTAAGATACTAGTATAATCTCGACCTATCTATTGTTTCCGAAGCGTAGGGATTTTTATGTCCTTATTAAATAGAATCGGGCTATAGTATTCCTTAAGCTACGGAAGTATATAAAGGAGCTTAGATTTACTATAGTCCCGTCGGAAGTTGAACTAAGGGGGATTTAGATCGGTCTTCTTTCCTAGGTACTACTAGTTGTTCGTCGCTAAAAAGACATACCCTTATAAGATAAGGAATAGCATCGCGGGGCACCTATTAGCCTAATGTTCCGTACTACTATAGTTATAACAGTACCTATTAAGCGCTTTAGACTACTCGCGGTTCTATAACTACGGGCGCTATATTAAGTAAACCTATAGTTAAGGCACGCGATTGGGGTTCTCTAGTTATATAGACCTTTGATTTTCACTAGGGTTAAAGGATCTAACCTCCGCCGCGCGACCTCGTTAGTAAGCCCGAATACTTATTTATACTATTTTCTAAATAAGGTCATCGTCGATAGTAGCGGAAATAGCTAGTTTGTTAAGTATATTAATCTTAGGGATTAAACGCGGTATCTACTTTATAACTGACCGATAAAGCTACGGTAAAGTAAGTAGAAAGTCCGTATATACGGCCTTCTATCCTTCTTTACTATTAGCGATACTTGTCGCCTCGTCTAGTATCTTTTAAAAGCGCCGAAACTTCTTAGGCTACTTCGGATAGAGTCTACATTTCTTATAAACTGCCTTAGTAACTGACTCTAGGAGCCCCTAAAGTAGAAGACGGCTACGGGAGCTATTATCGAGGTCTTCGGGATCAATTAGGTCACTAGAGGCTACGAGGAGACGGATAAACTCCTTTATATCCTATTCCTTAGGGCTTTTCCCTTACTCGGCCCGGACTATCTCTTCTAGATATTCTCGACTTCCTAATATCGAATAGGTATCGAATCTCGAAAATCTAGCTAAGAAGGACCTCCTAAAGGTGCTCCGCCTTACTTACTACCTCTCTAACCTTATTACTAAACGTCGGATAGTAGTCTCGTAGTTACGCTCGAAACGACCCTAGAAGCTGTCTTTCTTAATTAATAGCCTTAGTAGATACTAGTCTATAAGATTATTGAACTTCTCCTAGAATTCAGTAGCATTCCTACTATTAAAGAGGGGGTTTTCCGGGCTCCCTAGAGTAGGGAAGCGAGGTCCTACATGTTCTATAGTAACAGTAAGACGGCTAAACAATGCTACTATTGTATCCGGACTATAGGGCATTTCTAACGTTATAGTGCCCTTATTTAAGTCATCCTCTTCTTAGTCATTTCGTCGTACTCTTTCCTTGCCCTTATTAGAGCCTAAAGCCTCCGGGGTATTGTCTTTGTCGCTATCCGAGTCTTCTATCCCTTCTAGGATTATGGCCTCCCTATAAGGCCTATAGGCCTTCGTTAGACTTTCTAGTAACTCTTAGCTAGCTCTAATACTAGCAAACGACTCGAACCTCGATAAAGATATAACTAAAACTTATAACCTTATTCGTAACCGTAACCTTACTCGTAACGTTATACTTACTTTGCTTATTACTAAGAGCCTTGACCTTAGGTGCCTTAATACCTTAAGATTTCGACTTCGAGTCGACCTTGACCTTGATTTTGCTAAGATGTACTAATAATACTACCGGGTATATACTTGAAACCCCCCTTATTAACTAGGTAATGTTACGGAAAGCTAAATAGAATATAGTATTGTACTAGAGGCTCACTACGTCTATATAGGGGGCGGACTTTCGGTAGTTACGACTTCTATATACGGCTATTATATAGCTAGTCCTTACTTATAGTAGCTAAGTGTACTTCTTAGGCGAGAGGGCCTACCTATTAAATGGACTTATCGCGCCGTTAGTAAAGATCTAAAACTAATGCCTAAGGAAGGTTACTAGGGTATATAAGTCGATACTAATAAGGATACTTAAGTATAAGACCGCTATACCGCCGATCGACCTATATATCTAGGGACTACGGACCTCCTACTTAGGTAAGTCGGTATAGTACCTAGTATAGAAGGTCATCGCTAGTATAGTCGTAAGGGCCCGCAAATTAGTACTAGCGTATAAGGGCATTCGACCCGGGAATAAGCCGAACTACCGGGTAAGGGACGAATAGCTAGTAATACGATAGGAAGGTAAGAAATCGTTTATAGAGTAACTATAGAAAGAGAGGTAGAACAACTAGGGTGTAGGGTATAGTAGACGCCCTTAGCTAGCGGGACAACCTAAGGAATAGTTAGCTACGAAATCCGCGGTTAAGTACCCCCCGAAGCTTATCTACTACCGCCTTACGAGGGTATAGAGTAGTATAGTAACCTAACTACGAAGCGAACATATCGGCCTCTAGGGGTTGTTACGGGTAGCCCGCGACCGCTTACTATAGCTACGTCGGCCCGGGTGAACCGCGGACCTTCCGTATCGGGTTAGCGCGGCTTAGCTTTACTTTATAACTTCGCCGCGCCTCGCGCTCCTCTTTCGTAACTTCGTAGAATAACAACTCTCTTATTCGGACCCTACGGTACGCGCGCCCTTATAGTTTATTCTACTACCCTACCTAGATCGCGGGTCTAGCTAAGGGACGCGTAATAATAGGAATAGACAGAACTATAGAACTCGAAGAACGCGTAGAGTCGTATTATAACATAGAATACGGTAAGGCGTATAGCGCGTAAATGCCTAGAGAACGTAACGTAGCGATATTATTAGTAGGTAGTCGCGCGCTCGTAGATAGTTAGGAAATAGGTATCGTTACGCCTCTACCGAACCTAGGCAATATGACTTTATAGACGAACGGCGGTATACTACCGCTACTAAAGCCTAAGAGTAAAGGTAAGTAGCGTTTATCTCTTTTCCCCGACCTCTCCTCTTTTCCTTAGAGTTAGATATAGTACGATAACCGGCGGGTTATAGTAGACACCGGTATCGCGCTATAATAGGAAATTATTAAAGCTTACTAGAAAGCCTTCGAGCGAGAAGAAGGTAGTAAGATTGACTTTATAGAACTGTTCGAGTTTAAGCTCGAAGAGAACCTAGGCGGCGACCTAGACGAGGTGTACCTATTACTCGACGAGGTAGAGCACATTCTCGTATCCGAATACTAGAATATTATACTAGACAAACCTACGACCCTCGTATCCTAGTACCCGAAGACTACCTACGACTTCGTGCTATAGGTAGTAAATATAGCGGTCACTAAAGGTAGACAACTCGATATAATAGAGCGAGCTAATAACCTCTAGAAAACCTAGTACACTACGCTATATACCGAGTATAACCGTATCTATAAGATACTACGAAGCGAGGAGGCTATAATATAGAAGATAGCCGTAGACCTAAAGAGTAAGAAGGATTATAACCTAGCAAAGTTATAAGAGGTAGAGAAGAAGTATAGGGAGGCTAATAACCTATATAAGTAATTTAGCGAGATTTACGAAAAGGAGAAGAAGAAGGTATAGGATGGCGAAGCTAAGAACTAGGCTCTATAAAAGGAGGTTAACGATCTAAAGACTCGACTCTAAGCTACTAAAGACACTATATAGAATAGAGGTAGGGGCCGCTCTAGTCGCCGACCCTCCTATAAACCTCCGCGCGAGACTTTACTCGAGTAGCTAATACGTAAGTATCGTCAAGCTACTAGTAAAGGCGGCGGCGGAGGTAGTAGTAACGATAATAATGACGGTAATAGTAATAACGACTAAGGTAATACGGACAAGGCGTAAGATAGGGCGTAAACGTATTAATACCTTAGAATCGAATAAGTTCTATAAAGAAGAGAAGATAACAAAGTCGCGACGCCGCGATAAAGTAAACGTCGAGGTTAGGGTCTAGGGTCCGGGCGCGCTAGCGTACTAGGTTACGTAATACTAAGTATAGTCTTACGAGGTAAACTATAACACGAGGACGTAATAGAAACCGTCTACGACCTAACAATAATAACGATCGCGACGCTCGAGCTCGTAATACCCGTATATAGACTCCCCTAACCGAACTTTTAGAACGCCTATTTACTATTAACCGTACTCTAATACGCGGTATCGAGGTTAGTAAGGGCGTGCCTAACCTAAAGCACTTTAAGAACGATAACGACCCTAACTTCGACAGTTAGTATAGTAGCGTACTTCTTAAGCTAACTATAACTACTTTCCGCTCCGAGGTAGACGGCCTACGTTTTATATATAGATAGATATAGGGTGACCCTTAGAGAAGTATTAAACCGAGGATTTCCGTGCCTAGACAACAATTATTTAACGAGTTCAAGACTAGTAAAGAACTACTAGATTAGATAACGCGCTAGTACGGTACCCGTAACGAAGGAACTAAGGCTATAGTTAATATCGCTACCTATAAGTAGGAGTAGGGCGGGACCTTTATTACCTTCTACGCTCGCTACTCGAAGCTACGTACTTAGATAGAGTAGACCGACGAGACTAAGCTAATACTGTTTCGTAACCGCCTAAACCGTAAGTACTTTATTAAGACTTTCGGCGATAGGGAAGTAGATAGACGCTTATACGATAGATAGGATTTTATTAAGGAATATACGGTATTAGATAGGAGCTTCTACGAGACCGACCGACTATATCTATAGAAGGAGCGCCTACGTAGCAACCCTACTTCGAATAATAACGGCGTATAGGGCGGTAGTAATACCGTAGGCGCCGTAGCTACTAGTACGACCGCTATAATCGTCTAGTAACTACTATAATACGTAGGTACGAAGAAGAAGGAGGACCTACCGGTTTACTTATAGAACCTGCCTTTATTAAACCGTAAGTAGCGTAAGGACCTTAAGAGGTAGGGTAAGTACTACCGCTACCGTATAGGCTCGTACGTATTAACGAACCCCGAATACCCGATATATAGTTACGACGGCGACTACCGCCCTCTACGTCTACGAAATAACGCGAACGCTAAACCGAACCTTAGCTCCCTTACTACCGACCTATAGTAATAGGAAAATAGTACGACCGCTACCTAAGCGTAGTAGATAGCGGTTAGTAACTAAACTTTCTAAGACAGAAAGAGTATAAGATTAAGAGATATAGAATATAAGAGACGGACTATAGTAAGGAGCTTAAGATATCGGTATATATACTAGATAAATAATAACTAGCTATACACCCTTATATATAGATATTGTTTATTAAGCTATTATAGAGCCTGTTGGCCTATATAGCTATACTACCTACTTCTAGTTATAGAGGGGAAACTCGTATTATAGAGTAAAAACCCCCTCTCCTCTCCTATACGTTCTTAACCTTGCCTTCTTTCGTGTTTTCCTTATTAAGGGTATACTAGTATTATAGGCCTGCCCTAATAACTACCCTATCTATACCCCCTTGACCTCCCGCCTCTTCTCTATCCACTCCTCCGTCTCGCTAGCTAGCGCGAACTGTTTAAGAAAGCCCTACTATAGTATCTACTATACTATCCGTTTTACGTCTCGCTTGTCCGTTACGATTAACTAGTAGTCGCGTCTTACTACCTTGGCTCTCTACTAGCCTCGTCCTTCTACCTATTACGGGCACCGTAGTATTATATACTCCGGGTTCTATAACGGGTAGTTATACTAGTATACTAGGCTATATACGTCCGGGACTTTCCTTCTATATAGGTAGGCCCTTAACCTAATATATTCGGACCTAATCTGTGACGCGCACTTACTTCGGCCCTTATTAGGTCACAGTAGAGTAGGTAGTTGTGTCTCTAGAAGGGGCGTAAGGCTAGGGGTCCTCGATTCGGTAGGGGATTCTCTTTCTATTCCTATTCCTAAAGGCAGCCCGCTACCTACTCTACGAGGCTTTATATCTTTACCTTATTGCCCTTTTTCCTCCGTGCCCTTTCCGCGTCCTCCTTCCTCTCTAGCCACTCCTAGGTTCGTTTAACGACTTTAAACGTACGTAGGTCGTCTTACTTTTAGCTTTAACGTACCCTAAGGCTAGGCAGTCGGTCGTACCTCCTAGCGATCTTCTCCGTAGAGCCCCGAATAGCTTATTATACTAGATAATCCGCCGTCTTCCTAGCGTATTAGATCCTCATCCCCTTAATATAATGTTTAATTAGGGAGACCCTATCTCTACCTCCGCTACTCTCGTTAGTATTATCTTATAGGCTCCTAGTATCCGTCTAAGGTTCGCGGCCTACGTCTAGTTTAGGGGTCCCTCTATCCGCTTCGGGATCGGTTTGCCTACTCCTCCTATCCCCTATATCTAGGCCCCGTAGAGCATTACTAGTTTTACGATCGTCTTATATATAATCCTTACCTTACTAAACGTAGCTCCCTATATTAACGTTATGAGTCTAGTTATTATAGCCTTATTAACCTAGGCTCTGTTCTAGGCTTTCCTAATCTAGGGGTTCTGGCTAAGCTTAGGGTCTAGCTAGATTCCTAGGACTCGTAATTCGGGAGAGGGCTTCGTTACGTAACCCTAGATAGTTACCGTTACTTATATGATATAGTAGGTTCTTACCTTGCTAAAGTAGATAAGCTAGTACTTTTCCGGGGCGAAACGGGCGCCGTGTCGACGTGCCTATTCCTCGTATACCTCGTGTCTTTCTATAAGTAGCCGGTAGTTTTCTTCGGTCGTCGTTAACTAGGCTAGGATGTTTATATCGTCGACGAACCCCGAGGCCGACGTTTATAGTAAGGTAAGTAGTAGGATTAGGTCCGCTATAAAGATTAAGAAGAGGATCGGAGATAGTATTAAGCCCTAGGGGATCCCGCATTCTATATATATAAGGTTGTACTCCTTACGCTTCCTAAGGACAATCTACGTTATTCTCTCCTTAACGAAGGAGTTTACGAAACTTATTGCCTACCGCGGGATTCCTTTTTACCGTAGGATATAGAGGAGTCGCTCGTAGGAGACGTTATCGAATACCCCTAAGATATCGAGAGACAATAGTAATGTGACCCTGTTCCGTCTATAGTACTAGAGAGTATAAATCTATTCGGTAATAAGCTCTATAGCCGTTAGGGTAGATCGTTTACTCCTACTACCTATCTATGTCTCTAGGAGTAGGTTATTATCCTCGACGAGCTATATATTTCTTCTTGCTACGACCTTCTCTAGTATCTTTCTAATTGTATTTAGGAGTACGATCGGCCTATAGGACTTTAGCTTTATATAGTCTTCCTTCTATAGTTTCTTTAGGACGACTATAAGGGACCGCCTAAATAGCCGTAGGTGGTACCCCTTACGTAGGCAAGCCGTAAATAGTTCGGCGAGGTATAGGGCGACTTCTTCTTTATATTCTTTAAGGAGGAGGTTTAGGATTCCGTTAGGTCCCGGGGCCTTACGGCCCTTTAGCTTTCCTATAATCTCCTTTATCTCCTCCTCGCCTACTATCTAGTATATATCGAGTAGCTCCGGGTAGATCGTTCCCTCTATGTCCGTTAGGTCGGCCGTTAACTATATCGTAAAGAAGTGGTCGGCGAACGCCTTCGCCTTCCCTTCCGGCGTTATCTATATTATACCTGTCGTATCCTAGATTAGGGGGAAGATTCCGGATCTCCTCCTAGGGAGCTTTCTTCTAGTTAAGGCGCTTTTCACCCCGAAGCTCCTCTTCTATCCCCGTCGCTATCGTTGTCTAGATAGGGATGTAGTCTAACCCTACCTCTAGGGCAAGGTTAGGTCTATACTCTACTAGCCTTATTACTACGTCTCTCGATAGAAAGTATAGGTCGATAGTACTCGCGCTTGTTCTTACCTTCTACGTCTCTATACCCTTTAGGGTTACGAGCTCTATGTCCCTACTTTCCGTAATCTCTAGGAGCTTACTATCTAGATATACGTAAGGGGGGGGGTGAGTTCTAGACCCTACGTTAGGTAGTAGAGGTTGAAGTCGCCTAGGAGGATATAGTTTATATCCCCTTAGTCGAGTACCTAGTCAAGTCGTACTAGCGTACCGAGGTCTCTACTCGTTCTTCCCTAAGGAGGAGGGTTATAGACGTTATATATCCGGATAGGTCCTTGACTCGTAGTGATTTAGATAGTCGTAATGTCTCCTTAACTCCCTTCCGGGTACGAGATTACCTTCTAGGCGTCCGTACGTAATGCTTTACTAACGGATATATATATCCTTAGGGTATAGCCTATACCTCCCTCGATAGCTATATAGTGCCGTAGGTCGGTATAGTAAGGAAGGAATCGTATTTAGTAAGCTAGCTACGAGATAAGGTAATAAGTCTTAACCGCGCTTTCCTACTTATCTAGTACTACCGTATAGCCTTGTTTCGAGAGGTTAGCCCGGAGCAAAAGCTTCCCTCTACGCCCTCCCTACCTATTTACTCCTTAAGCTAATATCTACCTCTATAGGCCTTAGCCCTTTAGTACTCTCTATTAACCGACATACGTATCCGTCCTCTCGGGCTATATAGATAGTATTAGCCGTCGCTACTAGTATATACTACGCCCTAGGTTTTAACGCCCTTCGCGTTACCGTAGCCTATCTCTAGAAAGCGGCCGTCTATACCTCGTAGGTTTGCTCGGGGCATACACTACGCCGGGTAGCGTACTCCTTACGTTTCTACCTACTAACTAATATAAAGTTCCTTATTACCCTACCCTCGATCCTCCCCGATTATAGAACTAATCTACTTGTATTATACGTCTTTACCCCGTCCTAATAGCTGTCTTTTCCTTACTTAGGCCATCGTCTTTTCCTCGTCGTAATCTACTATATTAGACTAGGTACGTTATGTAGCGGGATAGATAGTACCTTAGGTAAAACCCTCGTTCCTATACCGGGTATATAATAGGCCCTTATAGGCTTCGTCGCGTGTCTACCTACCTACCGTATTGCCCGCTAGTAACTACTAGATTGTTTCGTAGTCCGCTCGACGCCGTCGTATAGTCCGCTTAGTTGTTGTTCTATAGTCCGCTTGTCTAATGTTCGTTGCTTAGCCCGCTCGGTTTACGGTCTCCGGAGGTGAAAATTCTATACTTATACTAGAGGTATCCTATCGAGCGTATAGGCCACGGTTCCGCGCCCTTCTTATAAAAGAAGAGGGACTCGCTCCTAATACGAGTACATGCTCGTCGGATAGTTTTTATACCCGTTTTGCTAGTAGTCCTCTATTCGCCGGGGCTTCGCCTACGTTATACGCCCGTCGCGCCTACGACGCTCTAGCTTAAGAATACTTGGCTCTCTCGTAGTAAGACGAGAGGTTCGTAGCCGACACTACGTATAGGTAATTCTTGTCGTCGACCTACACCCTTATATAGTATTACCCGTAATAATACAATATAAAAAGGCTCGCGGCCTTATAGATTCTACCTCTACCTCTCTCTTTCTTAATTAGAAATTTATACGTAAATATATAACCCCCTTAATCCCTTTAATAAAGAACAGACAATTGACACTAGGAGATAGATCGGCTATAGCGCGTCAGATTATATATATAGCCCTTATAGACGTAGTTATTAGCGGTCATTACGAGTAAATACTATACTACGTTACCGACCTCGAATACGACATTATCTTTAGACTACCGTAGCTCTCCGCGTATCATCGGCACATCTTCTAGGAAACTAGCGAGGTAGCGTTTAGATCTAACTACTACTTCGAATACTATCTATATAACAAGATATCGATAATAGTATAATCTCTAAACTATATCGGTAGAACAAAATATAGACTAAAGCCCTTTACTAGCGAATTAGTAGGGTTTATAGCCGGAGGGGCGGAGCTAGATATCTCCGCTCTAGAGGTAGATAAAGAGGTAGATTACTAGGAAGTCTTATAGCGCGTATAGGAGATATACGCGTACCGGCTTAGGGCCGAGTACTTCTATATTATACCTACGGGGCGCGAGGATAACAACAATAACGATAATAGCCTTAAACTAAGCGCGATAGTAGCTAATAACCTAGATCAGTTCTTAAACAAGTAGTTTAACTATAATCCTAAAGAGAAGCTCCCGCCTATATACTACGACATTATAGATACTTTCTTAGTAAAGGACTACGAGGGACTCCTACCTTACCGACTAGGTATCGACTATATTAAGAACATATAGGCCGTAGGGCAAGTATATAGGTGTGGGTATATTATATAACTAGATCACGTGACTAGGGTTTGCTAGCCTATAGGCTAGTAAACATCCGGACACCTAGTATCTACCTATACTAACACCGGCAATACTATATATAGATACACGCTATCCTATTAGGTCCTTCTTCGTCTTTCGTGTAATCCGCCGTCTTCTTCTACTACGTAACTCGTACCTATTTAATAGGTTATAAGCCCGGGTTAGTAACTCGGTATTTTACCTTCGACAAAGTCGTATTAGAGTTATTCCTCTTTATAACAAAAGGAAGGTAGACTAGAGGCCGCACCCGCCTTATATAGGAAGCTATAGCCGTGCTATAGGTGTATATAAGACGTAAAAGAGCCTAGTAAGGCACTATTAGACTCCGAGTTAGGGAGCCTATACTAATACCTTAGACAAGTAGGCGAGCTTACTAAGAAGAGTCGCTCCCCGGACATCGCGTTCGTATCGACTAACTGTTTATTCTAAGAGAGCCGTAGTGTCTTAGAAACCCCCTCTACTAAGAGAGTTACGCTATAGTGTCTTAGTACTAATACGAGATAGTGTCTTAGGAACACGATCCTTACCGACTAATTTCCTCCTCTTCCCGGCGGATAGCTATCCTCTCCGCTATTAACCTCGCGTTCGGTTTATCCTATTTCGATCCGATCGCGTACGACCGAATACATCCTTTTACCTTAGGGTAGCTAACCTGTCCCTTAACTTATAAAAAATAGAGAACGAGACTAGGTTTATAAGAAAGAGAGTAGTACCTATTCTAATAAGAGAGAACTACGAAATATAGTTCAAGCTAATAAGAATACACCTAGTATCAAAGCAGGTCGACTAGGTCCTCGAAGACATTATTACGGACATTCCCGCTATAACCCTATTTATAGCGACACCCTCTATATTATCGGAGTTATCCCTTCCTTTAGATTAAGTAATAAGGAAGGCATCGTACAGACGGCACAATATAACGGCCCTATATAAGATATATATCTGTCTGTCGATAGATAACTAAGAGATAATATACGAGATCCGGTATACGAAGGAGTTATAGGAATAGGCTAAAGCTAAATATAAGAGAAGACTTCTCGCTACTAGAAGAAGTTTGCTTTAGTAATATACTAATTTCGTAATAATAGAGGACTAGTCAATAGATAATGCCTAGTAGGAGCTTAGCTTAATTATAAGGAGGGCTATTTCAATCTCGCCTTAGTTCTAAGACATTAAGACTAAGGACAGAAAGATCTAGTAACTCTTAGTAGCTCTACTAGACTCATTTAGCTCAATTCGCGATGCAATTGATGCCTAGGTAAATCTCTTACTATAAGACATTCTTATAATTCTTAGGGAGAAGTAAGAATTAATGATTTATTAAGGGACAGCTATATTCGCTAAGAAGGGTTTCTAGGGCAAGCTTACGTACTATCTCTATAATAGTGACCATTTTATAAGCAAGTGCCTATACCTTTCTATAGCTTAGTAGGCTGTTAGGAACAAGGACAAACTAGCTAGGGTTACCTACCCTACTAAGAGACAACCGTTACTACCTCGTAGGAGGTCATTATTACTAATTCTTCGTAATGTCCTTAAGGTAATAATGGACCTTATAAAGCAGATAAAGGAGACCCGCAAGCCAAAGGCCTCCTCTAGTAAGAAGCCTATAAGGGCCTATACGACCTAGGAAGACGTATCAGACTCTAAGATACTATTAGAAGATAATAATGTTAATAAGGTTGCCTATTCTACTATAGAAGCTAAAGGTAAGTACCCCTCGTCCGAGTAGTTGCTTAACTATTATACATTATTATATATGACTGACTAAGATTCACTATTTAGGACACTAAAGCCTCTTTAGAAGAGGAAGTGGATTAAGGTTAGGGGTGGCTATCTACAAGCTATATATATAGGAAGTGTAGTAATAGGTAGTCTTTCTAGAAAGCAAATTGTCTTAGAAAATGTCCTGTTTGTTCCTAGCCTTAGAGTTAGTCTTGTTTCGTAGAATTAGTTTAGCTAACAGTTTGCTATCTAACTACCTAGTTTCACCCTAAAATCCTTATCTAGTGAACCCGTTGTCTAGACTAAACTTCGAGGAGGAGTACCGTTTATCTACTCTATCTCGGAAATTCTTAAGCTATAGTATACTAGTATACTCTCTTAAGAACGTAACGGTACCGCTATAGCTAATACTAAGTCCAAAAATTAGTAAGAGCTATAGTATAGAAGATGTATACACCTTAGCAAGGGACTACTAAGAAACCTATATAGAGTTACTAATAAGAAAGATCCTATTCCTGTTCCTTCTAAACACTAGAACTACAAGGTCTGCTCCATTATAAATATAAGGAAGTTCAAAGGACCTACTATAGAGAGGAAAGGGGAAAGGCTAGCCCTTATCTCTATTGACATCTATAGGCCTTTTTAGGGCGTAGTCTCTAGGCTAGGATATAAATATTAGCTTAAGATTATAGACAACTTCTCTAGGAAGAAGTAGGTAATCCCTTTAAAGGCTAGGAGCGACGCTCCTATAGCCCTACGGGATTAGAAGGTCTAGGTAGAACGGTAGTCAAGGTCCTTTCTGTCTACGATCCGTAGTAATAGTATAAAGGAAATTCTCGCCTTACTAAAAGAGTAGGAGAAGGAGTTTAGTACTTAGATAGACACAACTAATGCCTACAACTCTCTTTAAAATAGACCTATAGAAAGGTCAATTTAAGCCTCTAAGAATATAGTCCGGGCTATACTTAAAGACTCTAGTATACTAGTCAAGTTCTAGCTAGAAGCTTTGTAAGTACAGACTATAATCAGAAACAAACTACCTAATAGTCCGATCATTAATAGTATTGCTCTTTTACTAGAAGAAGCCTTTACTAGCTAAATACCGTTAGTCGACAATTTCCGCGTCTAGGGATACAAAGCTATAGTCTATATAGACCTAAGAGCCTAACCTTAAGGCTTGAGGAGAGACAAGTTAATAAACCGAGGAAAAGAAGCCGTGTTTATAGGCTACTTAGAAAACACTATAAAACAATAGCTGTTTTAGGATCCCGATATAAAAGCTATAAAAGCGTATAGTCACGTCGACTAGTTTAAGAATAAGAAGGGGGGAGATATAGATCTTAGTATCACCTTTACTAACTAGCCGAGTCGAGCGCTATAGCGTAATCCTATTAGGAGGAAGCCCTTTAGGACGAAATTTTCCGATAGGGGACTATTAGAGACACCGTTACGAAGGCTAGGAGAAAATATTAAGGCGGTTTTAACACTATCGAAGGCCGATAACGGTGGATCTATACAGAACCTACCTAAGTCATTAACACTATAGTAACCGCTGTTTATATAGCTTCCCCCTCCCCTAAAGGATACTAGGGAATACTAGAAGTTTAGAGATTAGGGTACTCTAATAAAAGAAAAAGAAGATGTCGTTTAGTTCGACCTATCCGAACACCTAGCGCCACCTTAGGTTATAGGCAACAAGAGGTTAAGAGGGGACGGAGATAATAACTCTAAAGAGTATAAGGCTAAATACTATAAGGCTCTTATTGCCTAGATGTTCTATCTAGACTCTATAATAAGCTAGGTAGAGGAGATTCCAAACGACGTAGAAGAACATACATTTGCTACTATTAGGCAGGCTATAGCCTATTAGTAGGAAGTGCTAATCCTAAAGTCCTATAAGGTAGCCGTAGGAGACCCCGAATAGGGATATATATAGAGAGAGGTAATCGAGAACGAACTTATTACCTTAGTAAGTAATAACACCTAGGGCGTAGTTGTACCGCCAAAGGGTACGAATCTAATTACTTCTAGGTAGATCTTTGATATAAAAAGAATGATTAGTAGAGCTATTAAGAAGTTTAAGGCAAGACTAGTTATAAGAGGGTTTTTATAGAAATATAGGGTTGACTTCGAAGAGACCTTTACACCTACTATTAGACATAATACTCTCCGAGTATTTACAGTAGTAGTGTATAAGAGAGATCTCGAGATGCACCTAGTAGATATGAATAATGCTTTTACCTAAAGTAGCCTTCTTAAAGACATCTATATAATCCCACCCCTAGGAGTTAAAGCACCTCTAAACATAGTGTTTAAGGTCCTACGAAGCCTTTATAGGCTTAAGTAAGCAGCTAGAGACTAGAACAAGCTCTGTGTTACGAAGCTAGAGAAGATTAGATTTACCTAGTCCTAGGTAGATCTATGCCTACTTATCTATACGGATAGAGACCTTATAGTCCTTACCTATATAGATAATATACCTATTATAGCTCCGAAGCTATTAGATGTTTAGTAGTTTAAGGCTAAGCTTAGAAAAGTGTTTAAGATTAAAGATCTTAGTGAACCTATAAAGATCCTTAGAATAAGGATTATAAGAGACAGGTCCTAAGGCACTTTGAAGCTTAATTAAGGACACTATGTCTACGCTAACTTAGCTAAGATAAACATAGCTAGAGGGAAGGCTACGCTAACCTACTCACCTATAGAGAGCTACGAGCATTTAGTACCTACGGCTCCTATAGATAAGAGGTGTAACAAACAGGATTACTAGAGCTATAATAGTACCTAGATATAGCTAATGACAATAATAAGGCTAGACTTAGTATTCCCCCTTAGAAGAATTAGCTTATAGATTGCTAATCTCTCGTAGTAGTATATAAAGGCTTTAAAGAAGCTCTCCCGATACCTACGGTCGTACCTAGACCTAGGTCTTATATATAGAAAGGGAGGGGGCAATCTCTAGGGATACTCGGACTCTAACTACGCTATAGACAAAGTGGATAGAGTCTTAATTCTAGGATACGTATAGTTCCTTTATAGATCACCTATGTCCTAGATAAGTAGGAAGCAGAAGTCTATTATAACATTAATAATAGAAGCTGAGTTTATAGCTATAAACGTAGCCGTAAAGTAGTCACAATTTCTTACTACTGTCCTTAGGGAAATAGGGTGCCTAGAACTAGTAGGAAAGAGCTCTTTCTAGCCGAGTATAAGGGTAAGCAAGGGCACTATTAACGAGCTAAGGCTAGTTCAGCTTATAGGTAACAACTAAGCCGCTTTGACACTTATTAAAGATGCCTATATATCTAATCCGAATCAAGTATCAACGGAGAGGCGTAAGTAAATACGTACAAGCTCTTTAGAGGGGGGGTACCCTACTATTATCCTAACGCTTAGGGGTAGGAATAAAGGTCAAAGCATATTGATGTTATATATAACTATGTTAGACATCTCTAGTAGTAGAAGAAGATTGTAGTAGACTACTACTATATAAAGGACATAGCTACTAATAGGTTAATAAAGCCCCTTAATAGCTAGTAGTTCTAAAACTTTATAAGGTAGCTCTAGCTTACGTAAAGGGATTATAGGAGACTATATGGCCTAAGTAGGAGTATTAAGAACATATAGGCCGTAGGACAAGTATATAGGTGTAGGTGTATTATATAACTAGATTACGTAACTAGGGTCTACTAGCCTATAGGCTAGTAAACATCCGGACACCTAGTATCTACCTATACTAATACCGGCGATACTATATATAGATATACGCTATCCTATTAGGTCCATCTTCCTCTTTCGTATAGTCCGCCGTCTTCTACTACTACGTAACTCGTACCTATTTAATAGACTACGCGATTTATATTAAACCCGATATACCTTAAGAACCGCTATATCGAAAGCTATACGGACTAGCCGAGAAGGAGAATAAAGCCCTTAAGAAATAGTTACTCGAATAGACTTTAGAAGGTTAGGTACGTAAGGCCGGTTAGAAAATAAGCTAGTTACCGGTACCGGTATTAGTAGTAAGTGTCACGGGCAGCCCGCGACCCCTCACTGTAGCTGCGTCGGCCCGGCTGAACCGCGGACCTTCTGCATCGGGTTAGCGCGGCTTGGCTTTACTTTATAACTTCGCCGCGCCTCGCGCTCCTCTTTCGTAGCTTCGTAGAACAACAACTATCTCATTCGGACCCTATGGTACGCGCGCCCTTACAGTTTGTTCTACCTTACTACCCAGATCGCGGATCTAGGTAAGGGACGCGTAACAACAGGAACAGACAGAACCGCAGAACTCGAGAACGCGCAGAGCCGCATCAGAACACAGAACACGGTAAGGCGCACAGCGCGCAGATGCCTAGAGAACGCAACGCGGCGACACCATCAGCAGGTGGTCGCGCGCTCGTAGACAGTCAGGATACAGGCACCGTCACGCCTCCCCCGAACCCAGACAACATGACTTCACAAACAGCGAACGGCGGCATGCGACCGCCACCTAAGCCTAAGGGCAAAAGCAAGCAGCGCACATCTCTTTTCCCCGACCTCTCCTCTTTTCCTCAGAGTCAGACACAGGACGACAACCGGCGGGTCACAGTAGACACCGGTGTCGCGCTACAACAAGAGATTGATAAAGCTTACCAGAAGGCCTTCGAGCGAGAAGAAGGTGGTGAGATTGACTTTACAGAACTGTTCGAGTTCAAGCTCGAAGAGAACCCAGGCGGCGACCCAGACGAGGTGTATCTATCACTCGACGAGGCAGAACACATTCTCGCATCCGAATACCAGAATGTCACCCCAGACAACCTCACGACCCTTGCATCCCAACACCCGAAGACCACCCACGACTTCGTGCTACAAGCAGTCAACACGGCAATTACTAAGGGCAGACAACTCGATGTAATGGAGCGAGCCAACGACCTCCAGAACACCCAGTACACCACGCTGTACACCGAATACGACCGCATCTACAAGATGCTGCGAAGTGAAGAGCTTGTCACACAGAAAATGGCAGCAGATCTCAAGAGCAAGAAGGATTGCGACCCAGCTAAGTTGCAAGAGCTGGGGAAGAAATACAAGGAAGCCAACAACCTGTGCAAGCAGTTCAGCGAGATCTGCGAGAAGGAGAAGAAGAAGGCACAAGATGCTGAGGCGAAGAACCAGGCCCTACAACAAGAAGTCGATGACCTGAAGGCTCGGCTTGAGGCAGGAGACACCACACAGAACGGAGGTAGGGGCCGCTCAGGCCGCCGACCCTCTCGTTCCCGCCCACGCGAGACCTCACTCGAGCAGCTATTGCGTAGGTATCGCGAAGCTGCTGGCGGAGGGGGCGGTGGCGGTGGTGGTGATAACGATAACGATGGAGACGACGATGACCGTGGCGACAATGGCCGAGGACGTGACAACGACCGTCCGCGACCAGGACCCAACAACAGTCGTGACTCGAGAATGCGCAACACCCGCACCCAGACACCACTGGTTGACCTTCCAGAACGTCTCTTCACCATTGACCGCACCCTCACTCGCGGCATGGAGATCGGCAAGGGTGTGCCCGACCCTAAGCACTTCAAGAACGATGACGACCCCAATTTCGACAGCTGGTACAGCAGTGTTCTCCTAAAGCTGACTGTAGCAACCTTCCGCACTGAGGCAGATGGTCTGCGCTTCGTGTATGGGTGGACACAAGGTGATCCTCAGCGAAGCATCAAGCCGAGGATCCCTGTGCCTGGACAGCAGTCCTTCAACGAGTTCAAGACTGGAGAAGAGTTATTAGACTGGATGACACGCCAATATGGCACACGCAATGAGGGAACCAAGGCTATGGTTGACATTGCTACCTGCAAGCAAGAACAAGGCGAAACCTTTGTAGCCTTCCATGCCCGCTACTCGAAGTTGCGCGCCTGGATGTCATGGACCGATGAGACCGAGCTCATGCTGTTCCGTAACCGACTGAACCGCAAGTACTTCATCAAGACCTTCGGCGACCGCGAAGTCGACCGCCGCCTAGACAGCATGCAAGACGTTATCGAGGAGTGCACCGCACTGGACGAGAGTTTCTACGAGACAGATCGACTATACCCGCAGAAGGAGCGCCCCCGGGGCAATGGCAACTCGAACAGCAATGGCGGCCAGAACAACCAGAACAACGGCAACGCAGTTGCTAGTGCCGCTGCCGGTGTAGCAGGTGCCTTGGTACAGCGCCCACTACAGTACGCTGGTACCAAGAAGAAGGAGGATCTGCCGACACATCTACAGAACCTGCCTACGCTCAACCGTGAGCAGCGCGAAGACCTTAAGAAGCAGGGTAAGTGCTACCGCTGCCGTACAGGTTCTCACGTGTCGACCAACCCTGAATGCCCAATGTATGGGTACGATGGCGACTATCGCCCACCGCGTCCACGCAATACCACGCCGAATCCGAACGCGAACCTCAGTTCCCTAGCCGCCGATCCGCGGCAGGGAAATGGCACGACCGCTGCCTAAGCGTGGTAGACAGCGGTCACCCGAACTTCCTAGGACAGAAAGAGCATGAGATTGAGAGACACGGAACGCAAGAGACGGTAACAGACTATAGTGAGGAGCTTAAGATATCGGCATGCGCACTGGATAAGCAACAGCCAGCTGTGTACCCTCACATAGTGTTACCCGTAATGATACAACAGAGAAAGGCTCGAGGCCTTGTAGATTCTGCTTCCACCTCTCTCTTTCTTGACTGGAAATTCACACGCAAATACACAATACCCCTGATCCCTTTGACGCAAAGCCGACGACTAACACTGGGAGATGGAACGGCCACTGCGCGGCAGATTACACACGCGGCCCCTGTAGACGTAGTCATAGGCGATCATCACGAGCAAATGTTATGCTACGTCACCGACCTCGAATACGACATCGTCTTTGGCCTGCCGTGGCTTACAGCGCACAACCCAAACATCTTCTGGGAGACAGGCGAGGTGGCATTCAGGTCGGATTACTGCTTTGGTCACTGTCTACAGAATAAGACACCGACAACAGTGCAATCCCTGAACCACCGCGAGAAGAAGAAGCAGGCACCAGTACGGTACGGACCAGAGCCCTTCACTGGAGATGTAGCGAGCTTCACAGCAGGAGGAGCAGAGCTGAATGCCTCATCATATGACCTGGAAGACATAGACGATGAAGAAGTGGACTGCCAGGGCGTTTCTCAACGCGCGTGGGGGATGTACGCGCACCGGCCTGGGGCTGAGTGCTTCTACATCATGCCCACTAGGCGTGAGAGCGACGGCGGAGAGCTTAAGCTGAGTGCAATGGCTGCTGATGATCTGGACCAATTCTTGAACAAGCAGTTCAATCACAACCCGAAGGAGAAGTTGCCGCCAATGTACCACGATATTGCGGACGCTTTCTCAGCTAAGGATCATGAAGGACTCCCACCTCACCGACTAGGCGTAGATCATGAGATTCACATTAAGCCTGATGGTCCACAAGAGCCACCATACCGCAAGCCCTACGGCCTAGCTGAGAAGGAGAACGAGGCAGTTAAAAAATGGCTAGACGAGCAAACATCTGAAGGGAAGGTGCGGAAAGCAGGGCAAAAGACGAACCAGTCTCCTGCACCAGTGCTAGTGGTACGTAAGCCTGGAGGTGGGCTGCGTGTTTGTATCGACTACAGAGGATTGAATGCGATCACTATCAAGAACCGGTATCCGATTCCCTTGATACAAGAGACGCTCAACCGCATGCACGGCAAGAAGTACTTCACAAAGCTGGACATTGTAGCAGCCTTCAACAAGTTACGGATAGCTGAAGGGCACGAGTGGTTGACAGCGTTTGCGACACGATACGGCATCTACGAGTGTCTAGTGTTGCCATTCGGCTTGTGCAACGGACCAGCATCGTTCCAATCATACATCAACAAGGTCTTGCAAGAACACCTAGACGACTTTGTGTCGGCCTACCTGGATGACGTACTTATCTTCAGTGACACCTTGGAGGAGCACATTGAACACGTGCGGAAGGTTCTCACCAAGCTACGCGATGCAGGACTTACAGTGGACATCGACAAAAGCGAATTCCACCAACAGAAGGTGAAGTATCTTGGGCTAATCATAACCCCTGACGGCATCGAGATGGACCCCGAGAAACTCGAATGTATTCAGACATGGGAAGCTCCTGAGAACCTGAAGGATGTCCAGGCCTTCCTTGGATTTGCCAACTTCTACAGGCGATTCATCGAAGCATTTTCGCGCATAGCTGCTCCTCTCACAAACCTGACCAAGTCGGACGGACCAAGCAATCACAAGAACAGAAGGATTCAATGGTCACTAGATTGCCAACGAGCCTTTGACAATTTGAAAGCTGCGTTCAGCAAAGCCGGCATGCTCGCACATTACGTGCCAGGCAGGGAAACAGTAATAGAGACAGATTCTTCAGATTTTGTGAACGCCGGCGTGCTTTCGCAGTATGACGAGAATGGTGTGCTACATCCTGTGGCCTTCTACTCGAAGAAGTTGAGTCCACAGGAGTGCAATTATGAAATCTATGATAAGGAACTGTTAGCCATCATCAAGGCTTTTGAGGAATGGAGACCCGAGCTCGCCTGCGAGGCAGATGATGAGGACTCACAGCCAGTCAAGATTTACACCGACCACAAGAACCTGGAATACTTCATGACGACAAAGCAGCTAAATCGGCGACAAGCGCGTTGGGCTGAGTTCTTGTCACAGTTCAACTTCAAGATAATATACCGTCCAGGACTTCAAGGTACAAAGCCAGACAGCCTGACGAGACGCAGCCAGGACCTTCCGCAGGGGGTGGACGACCCTCGGAACCAGCATCAGCATCAGACATTGCTGCCTCCTAAGCGATTCCTTAAGATCGCCTCACTACAGGCAACAGTAGAAGATGCGCCGGAAGAAGAGGAACCAGTACCGCTAAACCCTGAAGCTGAAGAGTTTATGCCTACAGAACGAGATGCGCCTACTGAACAACCGGCGACGCGTGAAAGTCAGCGGGAAGCCGAACTCGAGTATCGAATGTCGACGGCGTACGTAACCGATAACGAGCTCAAGACCGCGATTAAGGACCTGCAGAAAGACCGCACTCCTACACTGCTACAGAGAGCGAAGATTCACCCAGCACACTGCAAAGTGGATGGCGACCTGCTATATGTTCGAAACCAATACGACGGCTGGAGCTTATGGGTACCAAATGACCAAGCTTTACAGACCAGGATAATCAAGATAAACCATGACGCTCCAGCAGCAGGCCATCCAGGACGAGCTCGCACTTATGAACTCGTAGCACGTGAATTCTACTGGCCTGGATTAGCGAGATCCGTGCGCAGATACACCGCGAATTGCCGCACCTGCCGTACAACAAAATCTCTGCACTCCCAGCCACTAGGATTACTACAGCCACTTCCTGTTCCAGATCGGCCTTGGAAACACATTGCAGTCGACTTCGTTGTCGGACTCCCAGACAGCACTCTTGACGGCATGGTCTACAACAACATTATGACCGTCACTGACAGGCTCACTAAGGAAGTCGAGCTGATCCCTATTGGCGCAATGACAGCACAGAATACGGCAAGGCTTTTCCTCAAACATGTGTTCTGTCGGCGCGGGTTTCCTGACACCATTACATCAGACCGTGGCAAGCAGTGGGTTGCTACCTTCTGGAAGAAACTCTGCAAGATGCTCCGCACAAATCGCAAGCTGAGTTCTTCGTATCACCCAGAAACTGATGGACAGTCAGAACGCACTAACCAGGCGATGGAACAGTATCTCCGCATGTTCACCAACGAGGCACAGGATGACTGGGCAGAATGGCTGTGCCTTGCTCAGTTCGCGATCAACAATCACCTGTCTGAGACTACTGGTGTGTCGCCGTTCTACGCCACCTTAGGATACAACCCTGAGTTCATAGAGCGAGTTGACCTGAACGCTGGAAAGGAGGGAGGACTGACCACTCTCCAGCGACTGGACGCGCGATCAGCAGAAACCTTTGTGCGTCGAATTTGCGAGCTTCACAAACACCTTCAAGAGAATATGCGAATGTCACAAGCTCTCCAAGCAGAGGCAGCAAACCGCCACCGAAGCATTCCTCCAGACTACAAGGTGGGTGATTGGGTGTATCTTAGCACCAAGAACATCCGCACGACTCGACCATCTAAGAAGCTGGACAGGAGATATGCCGGCCCTTACCAGATCACGGAAGTTATGCCGGCCAGACTCTCTTATCGACTGAAACTATCAGACGCTCTAGTAGGACTTGATAACTGCTTCCACACCTCACTACTACAACGAGCCGACCACCCCGATTTCCCACCACTTGAAGGGCAGCATCTGGCGCCGCCACCACCGATAACTATCGAACCTGACACCACCGAGGCTGATGCAGCAGCCGATGTAGTGGCAGCACCTACGCACATGTACGAGGTGGAAAAGATCCTTGACATGTACACCCGTAAGCGGGCAGGCAAGGTGAAGAAGGGGCACAAGCGCAAAGTAGATACATGGTACAAGGTGAAATGGGCTGGATATCAGAACGAAGAGGATGGTGAGACCTGGCAACCTGCAGAGGACATGCTTGAACACGCAGCCGCCGCTGTTGCAGACTTTCACCATAACCGGCCGGAGTTGTCTACGCCTGTAGGCTTCGCAGCTCCATCTGACTGGTCCCTACCAGCCACTGAGATACTCGGGCTCAACTCGATCAGGGTCATTCCGAAAGACACCGTCACGAATGAGTCGCCTCGAGCCTTGCCTCTAATAGAATCTGCTCCGCACATATTCGATACTCGAGTGGAGCCTACAGAGCCTGCAATGATACCCAACTTTGGTCATAAGGATCATACGCGAGTGCGAGCCGAAGACAGACTTAGATCTGGGGCAAGCCAGCTAACTAGGCAACATGTTTCTCGAAGGAAGCCGGTCGAGGATAGTCTTGATAGAGCGAATGCGATGTTATCGGATGACGACAGGGCACTAGAGGATGATTCGGCGTTCGCGCGATCATGGAGCTCGACAGGCAAGTGGCCTCACAAGGTGAATAACGCTCAGAGGACTGAGGCGTGTTTTGGGAGGGGGGGTACTGTCACGGGCAGCCCGCGACCCCTCACTGTAGCTGCGTCGGCCCGGCTGAACCGCGGACCTTCTGCATCGGGTTAGCGCGGCTTGGCTTTACTTTATAACTTCGCCGCGCCTCGCGCTCCTCTTTCGTAGCTTCGTAGAACAACAACTATCTCATTCGGACCCTATGGTACGCGCGCCCTTACAGTAAGAAAGCCTAGAGGAGGGCTACGAGTATATATTAACTACCGTCGGCTAAACGCTATTACTATTAAGAATCGCTGTCCTATTCTATTAATATAGGAAACGCTTAACCGTATATACGGAAAGGAGTACTTTACAAAACTAGATATTATAGTAGCCTTTAATAAGTTACGTATCGCGGAAGGGTACGAGTAGCTAATAGCTTTCGTAATACGCTACGGTATATACAAATGCCTCGTATTACCGTTCGGCCTCTATAACGGACCCGTAACCTTTTAGTTATATATTAATAAGGTTCTATAGGAACATCTAGATAACTTCATATTAGTATATCTAGATAACGTCCTTATCTTTAGCGACACTCTAGAGGAACACGTCGAATACGTACGAAAGGTATTAATTAAGCTACGACATACCGGGCTTACTATTAATATTGATAAGTCCGAGTTCTACTAGGAACATATAAAATATCTAGGCCTTATTATTATACCCTAGGGCATCGAGATAGACTAGGAGAAATTGCAATGTATATAGACCAGGAAGTACTAACTAATCTTAAGGATATCTAAGCCTTCCTAGGATTTGCGAACTTCTACCGTAGGTTTATCGAGGCCTTTACTCGTATTATATCCCTATTAATCAACCTGACGAAGTTAGCTAGGCCTAGTAATTATAAGAACCGTAGAATTAACTAGACTAATGATTACTAGAGGGTATTCGAGGCGTTAAAAGTAGCGTTTAGTAAGGCGGGTATACTAGTATACTATATACCGGGTAGATAGACCGTCGTCGAGACTAACTCCTTAGACTTTATTAATGTAGGTGTGCTCTTATAATACGACGAGTAGGGAGTGTTACATCCTATAGCTTTCTATTCGAAGAAGCTAAGCCCCTATAAGTATAATTACGAGATCTATAATAAGGAACTCCTCGCGATTATTAAAGCATTCGAAGAGTAGCGCCCGGGGCTTACTTACGAAGTAGACGAGGACGGCGATCAATTAAAGTGTTTATAGACTATAAGAACCTCGAATATTTCATAACTACGAAGTAGCTAAATCGCCGATAAGCGCGATAGGTAGAATTTCTATTACAATTCAACTTCTAGATTATATACCGCCTAGGTATATAAGGAACGAAGCTAGATAGCCTAACGAGACGTAGCTAGGACCTTCCGTAGCGGGTAGACGATCCGAGAAATTAGTACTAGTATTAGACATTGCTTCCGCTAGAGCGATTCCTCAAGATCGACTCTATACGAGCTACTATCGAAGATACGCCCGAAGAAGAAGAGACGACTCCCCTAAATCTTAAAGCAATCGAGTTCATTCTAGAACTAGAATAGGTACTATAAACATAGCTAGTACTAGCTTAGGAAGTATAGACTACGAATGAAGCCGAAGTCGAAGCTAAACTCGAGTACCGTATAACGACTACTTACGCCCTAGACTAAGAACTTAAGGCGGCAATTAAGATACTACGGAAAGATAGTACTATCCCTCTACTCTTATAGAAGGCGAAGATATACCCTACGCACTACGAGGTAGATAGTAATATATGATATATACGAAACTAGTACAATAGTTAGAGCCTATAGGTACCCGATAACTAGGCCCTACGGACTCGGCTTATTAGAATAAATTATAACGCTCTAGTAGTAGGATATCTAGGACGAGCTCGAACCTTCAAACTCGTAGTACGAGAATTCTACTAGCCTGGCTTAGTAAGATTAGTACGTAGATATACCGCGAATTACCGTATATACCGTACGACGAACTCTCTATACTCCTAGCTACCTAGATTATTATACCTACTTTTAGTACCGGACCGACCTTAGAGGTATATCGCGGTAGACTTCGTAGTCGGACTTCCTAATAGCACCCTCGATAGCATGACCTATAACAATATTATGACCGTAATAGACAGGCTAACGAAGGAAGTCGAGCTGATTCCGATCGGAGCGATAACTATATAGATTACGGTAAGACTTTTCCTTAAGTATATATTCTCCCGACGCGGATTTCCTAATACTATTACTTTAGACCGCGGCAAATAATAGGTTACTACCTTCTAGAAGAACCTTTATAAGATGCTTCGTATAAGTCGTAAGCTAAGTTCTTTATACTACCTAGAAACTAATAAACAGTCGGAACGTACTAACTAAGTAATAGAATAGTATCTCCGTATATTTACTAACGAGGCATAAGATAACTAGGTAGAATAGCTTTGTCTAGCTTAGTTCGCGATTAATAACTACCTTTCTAAAACTACTAGTGTGTCGCTATTCTACGCTACTTTAGGCTATAACCCTAAGTTTATAGAGCGCGTAGACCTAAGCGCTAGAAAAGAGGGAGGACTAACTACTCTCTAGCGACTAGATACGCGATTGGCTAAAGCCTTCGTACGCCGGATTTACGACCTTTATAAGTACCTTTAAGAAAACATACGGATATTATAAGCTCTCTAAGCTAAAGTAGTAAACCGCTACCGAAGTATCCCGCTAGACTATAAAGTAGGCGACTAGGTATACCTAAGTACTAAGAACATCCGTACGACTCGACTATCTAAGAAGCTCGATAGAAGATACGCTAGCCCGTACTAGATTATAGAAGTTATACTAGCTAAGCTCTTATATAAACTGAGATTATCGGACGCTATAGTAGGACTCGACAACTACTTTTATACCTCGTTACTTTACCGAGCCGATCATCCCGACTTCCTACTACTCGAAGGCTAGTATCTAGTACTACTACCGCTAATAACTATCGAGCCCGACACTACCGAAGCCGATATAGTCGCTAATATAGTCGTAACACCTATATATATATAAGGTGGAGAAGATCTTAGATATATATACCCGTAACCGCGTATTAAATTCTTATTCCCCGGATATATTAGCCGATTAGTAGTGTTCCTATCTCTATTTCTACCGTAGCTCTACTATATTAGCTAACGGCTTATTTAAGTTAGACAGCTTAAAGTTCTCTTTACCCTATTTCTTTAGCTCTATAGCCCTAAACGCCGCGGAGGTGCCTAGCTATATTAGGCAACTCCTAGGTAATAGTAGCCTAGGCTACGGCACTACTAGCGCCTACGGCTCTATAGGCGAAGCTCCCCTAAGACAACTAGTAGCAACTTATAGAGGACGTAAAAAGTATAGAGACTAACGATTAGCTCCCTTACCGGTCTCTATAGGTAGTAATTACTTAGCTACGTACGGCGCTTATACTATCGTATTACCGAGGGCAATAAGAAATAAGGACGACGTCTTAGGCGATTAGTAAGGCCACCCGGAATCAACACCCCTATAGCTAGGTATCGGTCGCGGTATCGATACTAGGCCCCCGCCTAACGTACGATATAGTTACGATCCGTATTATAGTAAAGGAAGACTAGGCCGAAGTTACGAAGCTATCGAACAAGGAGCTCGCCTAACGAATCAACTAACTAGGGGTGGTCGTAGTGAACTAATAGTCTAACGGTACTCTATAGATCTATACTAGCTCTACTACTACTAGGAGGCACCTAGAGGTATAGCTATAGTAGGTATCTAAGGTTACGGTATTAGCGAAGGTCTTAATAAAGTAATTTACGATCCTAGTCTACGATATACCTAAGGAGTTCGACCTAACTAACTAAGGTCACCTACGTACTCTCTAAGAGGACAACCCGGTCACCCTTAACTCTCTAATCTAGAAGGCGACTTGGCTCTATAGGAAATAGCTAGAAGGTAAGAAGGCCTCGGCGCTAATAGTATAGCTATAAGACGCGAAAGCGGCGGATCTAGCGATAGAACAAGGCCTAATCTAGTAATATAGCCTTAAGATAGTAGAAAAGTACTCCTTATCCTTTCGTGTCCTCTAATACTTCAAATACTAACAGTATAGACACTAAACCTATACGTATATAAACAAGTAGACCTACTCGAACTATATAGGAGACTATATTAGCCGACGAAGTACTCGACTTAATAGCGAGCAACGTAATTGCCCTTAATACCCCGAAGGACCTAGGAACCTAGAAGAGAGGGGGACTCTAAGGCACGATCGACCTCTCCTAGATCTCGGATAGCTACTACTATATAGTAACCTATTATAGGATCGAATATAAACTCGAAGCGTCGTCAGACTATATACTAGTTAGGACCTCTATCACGACATAGATATAATATATACTAGCGAGAACCCCTAAGCTAAACTAGGGAAAGGCCCTCTAGGCAAATATCTAGGTATACCTCGACAACTCTGAGAGGCTAGTCTAGCTCGCGTAGTAGTAATATAATAGTAAAGACGAGATAGACGAGGCAGTCTAAGGGTTAATAGACGAAATAGGAAAAGCGACCTTACTCTACGTTCCGCTTACCTAACTAACGATATAGTCTAAACTATACTAGACGCCGAAGTACACTATAACGGTAAGAGAAGTAAGGAGAGCCCGCCGGGTATAGACGAGTAGCTATAGCGAGGAGGCCTAGAACGTATAGAGAGAGGCATACTAATAGAAGAAAGCTACGATACGGAGGGAGAAAGTAGTCGGCTAGAGAGCTATAGTAGAAGAAATCGCCGACAAGCTAGCGAGGATGTAGAAGCTAGCGAAATGGGCCCGATAGGACCCTATATAGGGCCCCTCCTTCTCTATCCTAGCGCTATAATCGCCTAGTAGCCCGGGTAGCGACCGCGAGGCTAAGGCGCGTCTACTAGCTAGCGAGTTCTTCCCGCCCCTAGTTAAGGATAATCTAAGCGATATAAACAGCTCTACTCCCGTAGCCCCTAGTATAGCGGTCTAATAGAATATGTCCGAGGGAGATATTACCGCTATACTTAGGAAGTTACCGGCGAAGAAAGCCCCGGGGCCGGATAGGATCCTAAACGAACTACTAAAGAAGTGTAGAGATCAACTAGCCCTAGTAGTCGTAGCGATCTTTAACGCCTACCTATAGACCGGATACTACCTAACGGTATTTAAATAATCGACGACAGTAGTCCTACGTAAGCCGTAAAAGGAAGACTATACGTAGGTAAAGTCGTACCGCCTAATTACGCTCCTTAATACTCTAAGGAAGGCGCTTAAGAAGCTAGTTATAACGAGACTCTCCGAGGCGGTAGAGGACTACTCCCTACTCCCGGACACCTAGATAGGTACGCGCCTATAGCGGTCGACGGTATCCGCGATAGAACTTATAACCTCTTAGATAAAGGCTATCTAGTATAGGAATAGAGACAAGGTAGTATCCTTACTTAGTCTAGACATATCGGGAGCCTTCGACTACGTGTTATACCCGCGGCTACTCTATATCCTAAGGTCGAAAGGACTCCCTAAGTGGCTTGTTAACTTCGTACGGTCCTACCTCTAAAACCGTAGTACGTCGATCCTAGTCGGCTAGTATAGAAGCCTATTTTAAGCAGTCTATACTAGAATCCCGTAAGGCTTAACCCTAGTACCTATCCTATTCCTCTTCTTTATAGCGACGCTACTCCTAGCCCTAGAATCCTAGAACACCGCTACGAGCGGCTTCGTAGACGACATAAATATCCTAGCGTAGTCTTCCTCGACTAAGGAGAACTATAGGCTACTAGAAGAGAAGCACAAGATCTACGAGGACTAGGCTAGGAGGTACGGGGCTCGGTTTACCCTAGAAAAGTATAATCTGATATACTTTACGCGCCGGCCACGGTTCTATAATATATAAGCTTCTATCTAGCTATAGGGGTATACGGCTAACCCGGTAAATTAGCTTAGGATCCTCGGACTATAGGTAGACCCGGCGCTACGGTAGAGGAAGTACGTATAGGTAATATTACGGAAAGCTAAACAGAATATAGTATTATACTAGAGGCTCACTACGTCTATATAGGGGGCGGACTTTCGGTAGTCACGACTTCTATATACGGCTATTATACGGCCAGTCCTTACCTATAGTAGCTAAGTATAGTCCTTAGGCGAGAGGGCCTACCTATTAAAGAGACTTATCGCGCTATTAGCGAAGATCTAAAACCAATGCCTAAGGAAGGTCACCGGGGTATATAAGTCGATACTAATAAGGATACTTAAGTACGAGACCGCTATACCGCCGATCGACCTATATATCTAGGGACTACGGGCCTCCTACTTAGGCAAGTCGGTATAGTACCTAGTATAGAAGGTATCGCTAGTATAGTCGTAAGGGCCCGCGAATTAGTACTAGCGTATAAGGGCATTCGACCCGGAAACGAGCCGAACTACGGGGCAAGGGACGAATAGCTAGTAATATAATAGGAAGGTAAGAAATCGTTTATAGAGCAACTATAGAAAGAGAGGTGGAACAACTAGATTGTAGGGTATAGTAGACGCCCTTAGCTAGCGGGACAACCTAAGGAATAGTTAGCTACAAAATCCGCGGTTAAGCACCCCCCGAAGCTTATCTACTACCGCCTTACGAGGGTATAGAGTAGTATAGTAACCTAACTACGAAGCGAACACATCGGCCTCTAGGGGTACCTATTATAGAGGAAGGTTCTAGAATATACGAATACTAGCTACCTCTACGGCTATTACTCCTAGAATATACGGTACGTACTCCTCGTCTATCCGAGGTAGTCGCTAGGAAGGGGGGAGTAGATAGTAAAGGCGAGGAACTAGACGATTAGGGCACTTCTTAATAACGTTAAGGACCTACGGCATATTACGAACTAGATACTAAAGAAGGGCTAGCTAGAATAGTACCGCCTAGTAGGAGTAGTATAGGAAGAGAGGATATAGCGTAGCGCGACGAGACCGGCTAGGAGCGGGGGCTAACGGGGTAGTAATATAGACTACGTACGTTTAGAGGGAAAGCTAGTCTAGATAAGGAGAAGTCGGGAGCGGGAAGGGCTTTTACCTATTCGGGTTTCCCTTTATATATAATAATAGATATATATCTATATAGGCCGAATAGGGTCCTAGAATAGGGGAATGACAAATCTATCTATCTATCTATCTATATAACCCTATGTCTCGTTTCTAAGCCTACCTATTAATCTGGCCCTATTTTAGGATCTTCGTACACTAGTCGCCCTATACGGAGTACATATTCGTAATAACCTACTCTCCTAGAGCGTTAGTAGTCACTTTAGCGCTTAAGTATTAGCCGTTCCCGAGTAGTTCTAGTAATTTCTTCGAATACGGGCTAAGGCCGAGGACATTTTCTCTTCATTATAATACGGGGCCGCGGTAGTTCTTAAAGTAGTCGAAGACAGTCGTGTCTATAGGCTTTAGGTTTAGCTTCGTTATACTTTCTTATCGATGTCGATACGCCGTATTGTTAGAACAACCCGCCCCTAATATATTTACTAAGGTCTCTCCGACTAGACTCGAAAAGCGGACTTGTTTCAGAACCGGACTTCTAATAATTATAGCGGGTTAACTACCGTAAATTAACCCGCGTTCGCTTTTTTTGCGGACTATAGAAGTTCTTAAAGAGTTTTGTACTTGTTAGTACCTATAATAGCCGTAAACATTATACTTTTACCTTTACTACTAGCGATTGTTCCCTTCTATAATCTATCGTCGTAGTTATGGCCTATTAGTTGTACCTTCCTATACTAAGGGCGGCTAAGGATCGTAGGCGAATCTAGATTAGCGGAGACAAATATATCGATCTAGTAGTATATACTAAACACCTAAGTATTAAGCTTTAGAATTACCCCCTTAAACTTCGCTCTTCTACCCGCTTCTCGAAAGGAGAAGTAGGCGCTAGGTACGATAGGCAAGCCAAACTTATATACTATCCCCGGGCTAATAATGTTGACTTTAGATCCCTCGTTAAGTAGGGCTCGAGTCTAACCTTTACTAGTCCTAAGCTCGGTAACTACCTAAGGGCTAGGTACTATTACAAAATCGTCTAGTATACTAGAGAGACCGATCTTTTTAATGTTCTTATATAACTCGGCGGTAGGGGTAGCATCCTTACTATATAACATCGTTAAGAACATACCTATAAAGCGAGCTTAATAGTTATCCCGAAAGACTTCTTCGTTAGCCTCTTCTTCCTCGTCTTTATAGGTAGCGATATGACTCGTACGGACTTCAGTCCCTTCTTAGCTAGCTAACTTACGGACGGTAGTAAGCTTAGACTATAGATTAGGGGTATTTACTACTCTCCTAAATAAGGTAGTCTTAAACTAGCGACTATACCGAAACTAGTCCCGGGTATTAACGTTTAGAAACGTAGTCTAAAGGATTTGATTAATCTAATAGGTCACTCCCTCCTCCTTAGTAACGGGCCTATCTCTAGTACCGTACTATTGGACGTAGTTATTAATCCTTATCGTCTTTGTATTCTATAGCCGTTTACGCTATATAAATAGGGCATTAATAGGCCCTACCGGCTATTCCGAGGGCGTAGACCTTAACTTAGCTCGAGGCTTAGGCATCCTTGTTCTAAGAGTCTCCCCTAACGCTACCGTTAACTAGCTTCTACTAGCCCTAGAACCGGCGTCTCTAATTATCTCTACCTCCTACTAACCGAGTTCTTCCTACCGGATCTCCTCTTCGAGTTCTTGTCGTATAGCTTTAGTAGCCTCGGCTCGTACTCTTAATACCTATATACTAGACCTAGTTCGAGGATTCGGGTTCTTTATAATCCCTACTAGAGCTTTACCTCGAGATTTGTTACTCTAGATTAGGTAGGCCTTAACCTTAACCTCGTCGTAGTTTATAATCCTACTCCCCTATAGAGCCGGTTCTTCTTCCTTAAACTAGATCTAGTAACTACTAGCGGCCGTTAGTTACTACCTAGATCTAGTATCGTAAGGGCCGTATTCTATAAGGTGTCGGTTATTAGGTAGAGGTTTAGAGTAGTTAGGAAGCTTTACGCTTAAGATACTAGTATAATCTCGACCTATCTATTGTTTCCGAAGCGTAGGGATTTTCATGTCCTTAGTAAATAGAATCGGGCTATAGTATTCCTTAAGCTACGGAAGTATTTTAAGGAGCTTAGGCTTATTATAGTCCCGTCGAAAGTTAAACTTAGGGAGATTTAGGTCGGTCTTCTTTCCTAGGTACTACTAGTTATTCGTCGCTAAAAAGACATACCCTTATAAGATAAGGAATAGTATCGCGGGGTACCTATTAGCCTAATGTTCCGTACTACTATAGTTATAATAGCACCTTCTAAGCGCTTTAGACTACTCGCGGTTCTATAACTACGGGCGCTATACTAAGTAAACCTATAGTTAAGGCACGCGATCGGGGTTCTCTAGTTATATAGACCTTTGATTTTCGCTAGGGTTAAAGGATCTAACCTCTACCGCGCGACCTCGTTAGTAAGCCCGAATACTTATTTCTGCTATTTTCTAAATAAGGTTATCGTCGATAGTAGCAGAAGTAGCTAGTTTATTAAGTATATTAATCTTAGGGATCAAGCGCGGTATCTACTTTATAACTGACCGATAAAGCTACGGTAAAGTAAGTAGAAAGTCTATATATACGGCCTTCTACCCTTCTTTACTATTAGCGATACTTATCGCCTCGTCTAGTATCTTTTGAAAGTGCCGAAACTTCTTAGGCTACTTCGGATAGAGTCTACATTTCTTATAAACTGCCTTAGTAACTGACTCTAGGAGCCCCTAAAGTAGAAGATAGCTACGGGAGCTATTATCGAGGTCTTCGGGATCAATTAGGTTATAAGAGGCTACGAAGAGACCGATAAACTCCTTTATATCCTATTCCTTAGGGCTTTTCCCTTCCTCTACCCGGCCTATCTCTTTAAGATATTCTCGGCTTCCTAATATCGAGTAGGTATCGAATCTCGAAAATTTAGCTAAGAAGGACCTCCTAAAGGTACTCCGCCTTACTTACTATCCCTCTAACCTTATTACTAAACGTCGAATAGTAGTCTCGTAGTTACGCTCGAATCGACCCTAGAAGTTGTTATTCTTGATTAATAGCCTTAGTAGATACTAGTCTATAAGATTATTGAACCTCTCCTAGAATTTAGTAGCGTTCCTACTATTAAAGAGGGGCTTTCCCGGACTCCCTAGAGTAGGGAAGCGAGGTCCTACATTTTCTATTGTAATAGTAAGACGGCTCAACAAGGCTACTATCGTATCCGGACTATAGGGCATTCCTAACGTTATAGTGCCCTTATATAAGTCATCCTCTTCTTAGTCATTTCGTCGTACTCTTTCCTTACCCTTATTAGAGCTTGAAGCCTCCGGGGTGTTATCTTTGTCGCTATCCGAGTCTTCTATCCCTTCTAGGATTATAGCCTCCCTATAAGGCCTATATGCCTTCGTTAGACTTTCTAGTAACTCTAAGCTAGCTCTAATACTAGTAAACGACTCGAACGTTAATAAAGATATAACTAAAACTTATGACCTTATTCGTAACCGTAACCTTACTCGTAACGTTATACTTACTTTGCTTAATACTAAGAACCTTGACCTTAGGTGCCTTAATATCTTAAGATTTCGACTTCGAGCCGACCTTAACCTTAATTTTACTAAAATGTACTAAAAATACTACCGGGTATATACTTGAACCCCCCCCTTATTCACTACTAAAATATAGACGACTAACCACCCTAGTAGGCAAGGGCGCGCCTAGTGACCTTAGGATAGCTTACGCGTAGGTATATATACTTGCCGGTCCGCGGGCCGTAAAATATATATAGTAATCCTAAAAGATAATAAATCTGAAATTTTTAGATTCCCGTATTTTCGCCTTATATAGAGATTATTCGTAAATCCTACCTTTCTACTAAGGTCGCCTCCAAACTATATATATCTTAGTAGTACCCCTATATACCCCCGCTACGTAATTAAGCGTTAAAGGTTAACGAGATTCGACGCGCAAATTTTAGGGTCTAAAGGGGCCCTTAGCTCGTTAATATATGCTCCCCTGTTACGAAACTGTCCCTAGTTTCACCTCCGCTACGCCTAATATAAACTAAGAAACTATACCTATAAGTTCTCCGTAAGGAAGGCGGATCCGGCGTCTAGTCAAGTAGTTAGTCTAGAGATATTAAGGAGATCGTAAGTCTATTCTATAAGGGGATAAGGAGGCTAAGTCAAAGTCTAGTCTTTGTAGTAAGCCTACTCTTAAATTAAGGATATAGCCTAGAAATTAGCTAAGTACGCTAGAAACTAGGTACTAGAACTAGAATCTAGTCAAATTAAGGTCAGAAATCAAAAGTACTAAGTGAGCTCCTTACGCCTAAAAAAGAAACAATGACATCCTATCCCTCCTTTGACCTAAATCCTAGTAAATTTGGCTATCTCCTCCGTAGTAAGGTTATAAGGCCGTACCTATAGTCTCGTCGGCTTAGATTCTAGTTCCGGAAGTGTAGTAGCTCTATTAATGCCTATTAGAAGTATATCGTTATCTTCTTCGTCGTTAGATTCGGACGTAGTAGGTCTGTTCTCGTTCGGAAGATCGCCTTTTTCGACATTCGCGATATCAATCCTATCCTCTAGTAATATAATGTCTTTAGCGTTAGGAAGATTAAGCTCCGGGTCCGGCCTTAACTATAGGATTAGGTTTAGGTTCTCTCGGGCTTATATACCCTTTAACCTCGTACTATTAAGCTCTTCGAGGACGTATATACTAAACCCCGAGTACACCTTAGCTATACGATACGGCCTAAGCTAGCGGTAACTAATCTTTCTAGATAGGTTATCCTTATACGGCTTGTCGAACTTGACTATAAGATCCCCGACCTAGAACCCCTCGAAGTTAATACTACGTTTAGTATCGAAGTATTCCTTACTTAGGGTACGAAGCCTTACTCTTCGTAACTATAACTCCTAAAGACTTATGTCCCGTACCTATAATAAATACGCCCGAATCGCTAATAGCTCCTCTATTAATCTAATAGATCCCTATTTATAGTTCGCCTATATTGGATATTCTACCTCGATCGAGAGAATAGTACGATAGCTATATAGGACCTCCGCCGGAGCTATACCCGTAATTCTAGATACCGTAGTTCTGTTAGCCTAAAGTACTGTAGTAATCTATCGTTCCTAGGACTTATAGGTGTTCTTAGTAAGCTTAGCTAATATAGCTAGAACAGGTCGATGTCCTACTTCTATAGTTATATTTGACTACGGATAGTAGGGTGAGATCCGGATATACTTAATGCCTATACTAATAAGCATTCTCTCTACCTCCCCTTCGTTAATACTAGCGTTATTAAGCACAATCTTATAGTAGCATCTATGCCGGCTAAACACTATCTCGTATAGGAACTTAGTAATCGCCCGCGAATTTAGAGGCTCCCGTACGACCTTCGCCTTAATCTACCTACTTAGAGCTTCTCGGGCGATAAGTGAGTACCCGTTTCTATATACGTAGACGGGATCGTAGTACTACCTCTCTCCTACAACCTACTAAGTCGATAAGTATATTTCTCCTACTCTCTAGTTACCTTCGCGAAAGTTATAAGGAGTATAAGTCCTTACCTAATTCGATACGTCGGAGAAGTAGCCCTCCTAGTAATACCGGCTAGTAATAAGATTATATACTAGCTCTATACTCCGGTGACTATGCTTTTCGTAATAGTGTGTTACGATCTCTTTCTAAGCATTATTATAGTCTACTACTAGTTATATTAGTACACCCCTTCGCCGCTAATAAAACAAGAGCTTGTCTCTTAAGTAGTACCGAGGACTCTTCTTAACGAGGTTTCGATACTTAGCCCGGGTAACCCCTTCCGGTCGTGTTCGATATACTAGAATATAAGCTATAAGCTCGGAATTGTTACTATACTAGGGTTCGAGGAGTCGTTTACGCTCTAGAATAACGGGGAAAGTATTAACTAGCTCGGCGTAACGGAAGAATTTGTCGTTAATTATCTTATTAATGTTATCGCTAGGTTCCGTAAGCTCCTTAGCTATAGGTAGTTTACGAGATAGTATATCTAGTCCGGAGTACTTCTTCCTATCGACATGCCTTACTTTAAAGGTAAATAGCCGGATCTAAGTAACCTACCTTACTATTATAGAGTTTAGAATGTCGGATACTAGCCGATTTAACTACTATACTAGCGTTTTAGTATTTACTTCGAGGATGAAGTCTACTCCTACGAGGTAGCGCTATACCTTCTTAAGGCCCTTTAGCACTCCGAGGCACTCCCGCTTTCCTATATCGTACTTAGCCTCGTTTACGTTCTAGGTACCGCTCTTATACCTTATATAACCCTACCTAATACTACTCGTATTAATAGAAACGAAGATCCTACTAGCTCCTAGGGCGTAGGAGATAGTTACTAACGCTAGTACTATCACTAAGAATCTTACTAGGTTCTCTTTCGAGAACTGCTTATTCTTAGTCTAGACAAACTCGACGTCCTTCCTTAAAAGCTTATATATTAGCCGAGCGACCATTACGTACTAGAGGACCTAAATCCGGAAGTAAATATAGATCCTAATATAAACTCGAACGTCCTTTACGCACTTTCGGGTTAGCTAGTTCAAGATCTTAGCTACTACCTTAGGATCTAGATAGCGGCCGCTCGGGCTAGTAATATAGCCTACGATCTTTAGGGTCGTATAAAGCTACTACGACTTCTCCTCTATAACTACCGCTCCGGCCCTCTCTAGGTCCGTAAGAACAAGATTAAGGGACATAATATATTCTACGACCTATCGTCGAAGGCTAGGCTCTACCTTAGCGTTACTATAATCCTTAGTAGAGCCCGTACTAATAATACTACGATATTCCCCGCCTAAACCGACTAACGTTTCCCCTATCCTAAAGAGTTCGATAACTTAGGCAAGCTCTCCTATATCGACGAGAAAGAGAGCTATAAGGACTCTATCGCGGTACGATATACTATATAAACACCTTACGGACACGGAACTTACTACGATAATAAACGAAGGGGCGATAGCGTCGTAAAAGTAAAGAGCGCCCTCGAAAGGCGGCGAACGAAGGGAAACGCGCGGAGCGACGACGCGCCCGGGAGAAACGAAATACGGAGACTATTTACTATAACGACTATAATAACCGTAAGCTACTAACTAGAAGAACTAGTATACGAAATACGGTATAGACACGGTAGAATATACCGCGATTATATAGAAAATTATAGCTACCCTCGCGAGCGCTAATCTACCCTATAAACGCGCGATCCGTAGCCTCCTTAAGAGCTTAGACAAAGCGATCTAGGAGCTACTACGGGCGACGAAGGCGCTAGCGCTAGTAAAGGAAGTGACGAACGCGGACCTCCTACGGGAGATCTAGGCGCTAGGAAGAGCTAGGCTAGCAATATATACCTAGGCGGCTATAGTAGCCGTAGAGTAACTAACGTACCGCGTTAGGCTAGTTTAGCGTAAGGTTACGATATATATAGACAACCCTAAAGAAAGAGAGCGGGTAGCGGTACTATCGTACTAACGCCTCGTAGAGTAGGCGCGATAGGCTAGTAAATAAGACATTATTATAGCCTAGAAGCTAAAGAGTAGAGACGTACGCTATACGCTCGTAACTATAGTAGGGAGACCGACGCTACTATAGAGCGTAGCCTAGGCGGTCGAGGCACTAAACGCGAAGAGCGTAGCGCCGGTCGCGCTAGTATACTAGGCCCTTATATACGGTGTCCGATATAATACCTTTCTAGTAGATACTAGCCCGGTAGCGATAGGAGAGGCTATTATAAAGGACAACTAGGCTACTATCCTAGGCCTCGTTATTACCCGGGCGTACTAGCTAAAGAAGCCGGAACGAATAGAGCGGAAATACTCGTCGCTCGTACTCGCGTTTAAGTATAATAGCTAGAGGATCTAGGCTATAGAGAAGGGACTAGTCCTAGCCTACTCGTACTACTACGTTAAAAAGTACGACTATACCTATATAGTAACCTAGTACTTTCGGTACTAGGGATTCGGGCATACTATAAAGTATTATAGGTAGGAGACCTACTACGGCTACTACGCGAAGGTATATAATACCCGTAAATACCCCTAACCTAAGATAAGTAAGTACGCTAACTACGGTAGGGACTATAAGGCGTAGATAGGCGGATATAGAGTAAAGAGGTAGGTAGCGGAATAGGCGGTAGGAGCGCGCCTAGATATACGCTAGGAAAGAGGAGGAATAGCGATAGTACTATACCGTCTAAGAGTCGACGCCGACGGCTTCTAGCCGGTTATATATAGGAGTAAGAAGAGGAGGCCAAATAGCGATAGACGCTTAATATACGGAGTAGGCCGACTAGCGCTTACCGACCCCCGGGCTTAGGGCCTCGGATAGACGCGCCTCGATACGACGATATTCCGCCCCTACGGAGGTAGCGCGCCCTTACCGGTAGCTACGCTAGTGACGTCGGCCCCGCGATAGGATAACGAAGGCGAGGGCGAGGGCGACGAGGACGACAATATAGTAGTAAACCTACGGAGGTAGAATAGGGAACTATAGCTAATATAAAAGTCTAACTATAAATAGTACGCTTACCTAGCTAACTATTATATAGTATAACGCTAATAAGAGTAAGGATAAGGCCTAGAAGCTACTCCTTAGCCTACTACACCCTAGCCGGCACTATATAGTCGCTATCTAAAAAGTAGATAAACGGAAAGACGACACTCGTAGACCCGAGATACTACCTTATAGTACCCTAAGGTAACTAGCTAGTAGCGCGGGTCTACTTCTATATAAGTAAAGAAATCGCGACAATAACGTAGACGACCTATACCTACTCTAGCGACATAGCCTCTCTACGGCTACGCCTTACCGACGGTAAGATAATAGCTATCTATAACGCCTATAACCTATACTTAGTACCGGGCTTAATAGAAGACGATAGCTAGTCGGCCACCCTCTACTAGCTCTAAGAAGCTCTCTAAGAGGAAGCTAATATATATATCCTAGTCGGCGACCTTAGCCTCTACTACCTAAGATAGGGAGGCGATAGCGTACTCTCGGCCTATAGCGCCGTAGACGCGCTTATCGGTCTAGTAGAGGCATCCGGCCTTAGCCTAGTACTTCCCGTAGGCACGGCTACGTATTAGTAGAAAAATACGACCTAGACGCTTAACCTAACCTTCGCGATATAGTAGATAGCCTAGCGGACTATCTTCTACGATACGGACCTAGAACTCGATACCGGCTATCTAGACTATCTAGCTATCCGTATAACGTTTGACGTAATATACCTATAGGCGCTACTAGCCCTAGAACTACGGCCTTAGTAGAAGAGAGCGGACTAGAAGGAGATTAATAAGGTACTAAAAGAACGAATAACGGCCCTCGTACCGCCGGTACCCCTCCGCGTAGAGGCGGAAATTGATACGGCGGTAGAGAGCCTATAGTAGTATATAGTAAGAGTAATACGGGATAAGATCCCCTATACCCGACCCTCGAAGTACGCGTCGCTAGCCTAGTCGTAGGAATACGTAGACGTAGTCTATATAACGGTAGCGGCGCGGCGCCGGTAGAACGAGATAAAATAGGACGCTATATACGCCCGATACCGCCGACTAGATAACGAGAAGGGTAGGATTATTAGGCGCTAGGGCAATATTACGTAGCGTAACGCCGTCCGTAAAGTTATAGGAGACCGAAGTAAGGTCTAGAAGCCCGCTAAGTAGGCGCGTACGAGGAAGCCGGAGACGCCGCTACTACTACTATAGTTCCTACCTATCCGTAATAGGTAAGGGGTCCTCTAGAGAGCCTAGTAAGCTAGAGCCGACGCGCTAGTAGAGGCGTTCTTCCCTCCTCCGGTCACTACCCGACTCGACGATATCGAAGGCTTCGTATACCTAACGGAGCTCGAGACTAGCTAAGAAGTAACGGAGGCGGAGGTACTAATAGTACTAAAAGCGGCGCTACTAGACAAGGCCCTAGGACTAGATAAAATCCCTAACCGATTCCTTAAGTACTACCGCTAGACGCTCGTCCCGTACCTCGCGGGGCTATTTACGGTATACCTCTAGTAGTTATACGTACCGACCCCCTTCCGGTACTCGAATATAGCCGTCCTCCGTAAGGATAGTAAGGCTAGATACGACGTTAGGAAGGCCTACCGCCCGATAGCCCTACTTAGTACGATCGGTAAGGCGCTAGAGCGTATCGTAGCCGATCGTATCTCTAAGCTAGCCGAGGAGTACTAGCTCCTCCTAGCCGAGTAGATAGGAGCCCGACTAGGGCGGTCTACGACGACCGCCCTAGAACTCGTTACGGAATAGGTTTATATAATCTAGGTAATACGCCGATAATAGGTTACTACCCTACTATCCCTCGATATCTCGGGGGCGTTCGACAAAGTTTCCTACGCCTAACTACTCTATAACCTCCGGGCGAAAGGTCTACCTAGCTAGCTCGTCGCGTTTATTAAGTCCTTCCTTAGTAACCGGTCTACGTAAGTCGTCCTAGGGGAGTAGCGTAAACCTTAGATACGGCCTATAGAAACGGGGATCCCGTAGGGCTTATCGCTCTCTCCGATCCTCTTCCTTTTCTTCGCCTCTACGCTCCTCCTACTACTTAGGGGAAGCGCCGGCGGCGCTAACTCTTATATAGGCTTTGTCGACAATATAAACATCCTAATATATAGCGACTTAACCGAGACTAATTGCCGCTAACTCGAAGCGGCGCTCGAGGTATAAAGTGAATAGGTAGCGCGATACGGGGTAGTCTTCGTACCTAAGAAGTACTAGATAATCTACCTTACGAGGACCCCGAAGAAGTATAACCTCTAAGCTACGATCGAGGTCGGGACCGGCGTAAGCTAGATTACTCTATAGCCGTCTATCCGGGTCCTAGGATTCTAAGTAGATACGTAACTCCGATAGTACGCCTACCTAAAGTAGCTCCGGTAGCGGGGAGACTAGAACAAAGCCTTAGTTATACGCCTCGCGGCCTCTAAATAGGGCGTAGCCTTCGTAAAGGTACGCTAGCTATATAGCTCTATTATCCGACCGGCGATTACCTTTAGAGCACTAGTCTAGTATCTATCCTACGCGACTAGCTAGATAAACTAGATTTAAAACGTATAGAACGAATGTTTACGTAGGGCAACCGGGGTATACCGTACTATACCGACGTAGGTCCTAGAAGCGGATACGTAGATTAAGCTACTAGACCTCTACCTCTAATAGCTCGCTATAGGCTATACACTCTAGACGGCGAATAGTAAGGTAGGGAGCGATATCCGCGCGGCGTACTAGGCGATTACGACACGCCTCCGATCTATAGCGCCTAAAAAGAAGATAGGATTATAGGCCTAGCGGTAGCTAGATACGTAATAAATCCCGATAGTAAAGTTCCGAGTATAGGCCCTAGCTAGTAGTATACTAGTAATAGGAGCGGGATAGGGACGCGAAGGACGGAAGGCTATAGCGAACGCGGTCCGTAGATATATATAGGGAATCTAGAACGAGCGCTAGGAGAAAGGCGAAAGGTACCCGAACGGGTAACTACTACGGCGACGAGTATACCGACGAGAAGACGAGGTAGCGGCGAAGACAGGACCTATTAGCCGAAATAGAGTAATACTCTTCCGAGCCCTTACCCGCCTATAGGTAATAGTCGCGATACTACTCCGCTCGGAACATATTAAGTTTAAGGACTATCTATATCGCCGGAAGGTACCGGGAGTAGATAGTAGTCTATACGAATATAGAGGTATCTAGACGCCGAAACACGTCGTACTATTCTACCTACGCTTTATAGAAGCCCGGTAGGCAATACGCCTCGAGACTAGGGCTATAGACTTCTAATATATAATAGGTATAGCGCGTAGGATACGAGTAGCGGTACGAATAGTAATACGGACCGGCCTACTATAGTAGTTCTAAATAGCGGGTAAGATAGTAGTAAGAATAGGGGGGATAGCCTAGGAAGAAGAGCTCTAGGAAGCCTTCGAAGGTGCCCTACCTATAGACGTAATAGAACTCTAGTAGTACCGACGACTACGTAGGCGGGTAGACCGTAGCCTATAGCGACCCCGAGTATAGGAGGAAAAGCGATAGGAGCCCGGAAGGGTCGACTCGTCGTCTACTCGACGGCTAGCTCGTTTTCCGCTCGACGGTCGACCTGTCTCCTACTCGATAGGCGACCCGCCTCTACTAATAGTCGACCTATCGTCTACTCGATAGTCGGCTAGCTACTAATACTCGTTCCTAGGTACCGGGCAGATTAGTACTCCGGGGCAGCTAACTACCTAGTACTTACCGCTTCTAGTACGATAGATTGACTAATAAGTAACGGAGAGAACTTACTAATACCTAAAGAGGGTTTTTCCCCGTACGACGGTTTTCCCCTCTCTCTTCCTTAATAGCCCCCGGCCTCGTAGACCTTTTAGGAGCTAGATAGGCATTATAAATGTATTTATTTATTTTTTTATTACTACTATTACGGCGGTTGTTACTTAGGTTATAGCCTAGCGTAAATAGGCGGCGGGCGACATCTCGTAGGAGGTACTAATTAGTGTCGACACGGCGGTGACCTTCTTATTAGTATTTTAAGCACCGATTCTAATTAATATATTCCTAGGCGCGAGTAGTATCTAAAGGTTAGATATACTAAAATGCCTAAGGTCGATTAGCCTACTTAGTCTTAGCGTTCGGGTTAGTATTATTACCGCTACTACCCGAAGCCGTATCCTTCTTATCGTTATTACCCTTAGTAGTCTTCTTATTACCTAAGGTCTTATTACCGTTACCGGTCTTACCGTACTTAAGGTCGAACGCCTTAAACTTGTCCTCGTAGTTATATAGCGTAGACACGACTTGCTTAAGGGTCATATTAACTATATCCTCGTTTATAATACGGTTATCGTAGCGCGAATTTAACTTATAGAGTAGGAAGTCCTTCTCGAGTTTCTTTTCCTTCGCGCCGTTATTAAGGTTAACGATATCGGCGTTCTTATAGAAGGATAGGTAGAAGTCACTGAACTTATCCTTATTACCCTACTATAGACTATTAAGCTTAGTTATAGTATTAGTATAGGTATTACGGGTACCGTAGCGCCGGGCTAGATCTTCTATTATCTTATCTATAGAAGCGTACTAAGTAGTCGTGCCTTCCGTAGACTTAGTAAGACTAGGGATCTTTAAGTCGATATAGGTCTATATACCGTTCTTTGACTAGCTCTAGACGTTCTAAAGGGAGTCCTTTACGGTACGGTACTTAGAGGCTTAGAGCTTAGCTTCGGTAGTACGCTACTACTCTTAGAACTTAATATCGTCGCTCTTTAGATCGAACTTAGTAGAAGCCTTTAGCTCGTTAGAGGACTTAATGCTAGTAGTTATATCGGCGTCGTAAGTCGTATATATAGAGATAGGGTTACTATCTAAGTCGGTACTCGGGCGAATCTTCTTACGCTTACGACTACCGTCCTTACGGCTATTCTTACGGCCCTTATTACCGTCGTCCTCGTCGTCTAATAAGTCCAATAAATCCGGGTCCGACTTCTTCTTAGTAGGCTTGCCTCTATTCTATCGACGCTCTAGTAACTCTTTAGACTCGGTTCGCTAAGGTAGTAGGTCTTACTTTTCCTTAGACCGGCTACGATCCTTCTCTTACTTCTTAAGCTTAGTAATCCGCTTCTCGGCTACTACGAGCTTAGTCTCGGTCTCTACTAGCTTGCTCTCCGCTACCTTATACTACGTACAATATACCTACTGTATATCTTTAGCCCTCGTAAGCTCGTCTAAGTCGATAACGATAGTATTATTACGCTTAGCGATCTCCTCCTTTAGTCGCGTGACCTCCTCTTCTAGGGACTATCTAGTCGCCTATTCCGTATCGATTATATCCTCGAGTCGGTCTATCTAGTCCTTAGTATCTTACGCCTTACGGAGGTTAATACGGTTAGCTATATCGAGCGTAATATTAAGCTTATACGTACGTCGGTAATCGGACTCGATATTATAGAGGATCTTATAGATCTACTAGGGATAGTCATTGACCGTCTTCTTAAACTTATCTATATTCAACCCGTTTAACGAGTCGAAGGCTTTCTTAAAGTTGTCGATAGTAACCTTCCTCTTCCTCGGTACCTTAGTACCCTTATCTTCTATCTTATCCTCGATAAACTCCGCGCTATATAGATAGATAGATTATTCATTCGCCTGTTTTAGTGCCCTATAGCCTATATAGATCTCTCGCTATTCAGGTCTATTTGTGTAGGTAGGAAACCGGATAAACGGATAAAAACCTACTCGTCTTTGCCCTCCTCGTTCTTTCCTATCTTGTCCTTTCGTTCTCCTTCCTTTAGGGTACGCTAGTATTATAGTTATTGCCCTATAACCACCTTGCCCGTAACCCTAGTAATGTCCTCCTCTCGATTCTCTTTCTCCCTTCTGTTTCCCCGGCTCTTCTCTCTCTCTCCCTCCTCTCTATCTACCTTTCCGTTTCTACTGCTAGGGAGAATTGCTCTAGGTAGTCCTCGTTAAGGATCTATCTTGTCACTCTCCTTATATCTTGTCTGTCCTAGATGATGGCCTAGTATTGCCTGTCTCTTGCCTTCGCCCTCTACTGGCTTCTCCCTTTTACCCACTTAGTACAGTTCAGTACTATGTGCTCCGGGTTTTAGGATAGGTAGCCACAGGGGCAACGTTTAGAATTGTATCCTAGGACTCTTCTTTAGTGTAAGTATACTCTTAGCCTAATGTACTTAGAGCGAATCTAGATAGCTATACTTACTTCCGCCCTCTTTAGGTCTTTGTAGATAAGGTAGTTATACCTCCCGAAGGTCCTAGCCGCTAGTAGGGCTCCTGGGCTTACCGGTTTTTAGTTCTAACGCGTTTCCTATAGGTGACCTACGATCCTTTCTGCTTAGCTTTGCTTCTTTTTCCCTTTGTCCCCTATATTAGCTTGCTCCCTTAGAGCTTCTCTCTGTTCAAGGGCTACTAGGATTTCCTGTGATGTTTTTAGGTCTGCTTCCTTCTATAGGATTATATATAGCCGGTTAGGTCTTCTCCTCCTCTCCTACTAGGTTCTTATCCTTTGAGTAGCTACTTAGATAGTTCCCTAGGCTAGGTATACTAATGTCTTCTCTACGTATTGACACCTCATGCCCTAGAGGTACTTCCTAATAGGGGCTATACCTGATTCTATTTCTATTGTCCTATAAGGGGTTTACTTGTATACCCCTAGTACTCTCTTTAGGTAGGCTACCTACGCTCTATTAAGGGGGTCCTTAATTCTCTTCAGGATGTGTTTTTCCGCTGCCTAAATTGCTACTCTATATAGTATTACGGGCTTAATAATAGCCTTATATATAGTCTAGGCCTTTATAAAGGTCGCCCGCTAGGTCAACGTAGTAAGTCTCTCGATTAATTGTCTATTAGTGTCCGCTCTCGCTTACGCCTTCTTTACTTATAGTCCCTAGCTAAGTTTCGGGTCTAGCTATATCCTAAGGACTCTAAGTTCCCTTATAGGATAGGTCTCGAACCCCTAGATTTTTACTAGTACTACTAAGTTGTGTTTTGTCTTTACCTTACTAAAATAGATAAGTTAGTACTTGTCCGGTACGAATTTTGCCCTATACTCTCTTGCCTACTTTTTGTATTGTCTATGTCTCTCCTCTAGGAGTACGTAGTTTTCCTCTATAGACCCCGACTACGCTAGGATATTTATGTTATCTACGAACCCCGATACTAAGGTGTTTACTATTTCTAGGAGTAGGGTCAGGTCGGCTATAAAGAGGAGGAATAGAATTGGGGAGAGTATAGAGCCCTATAGGATGCCCGTGTTTATAATTAGGGCCTACGGGGCTTTAAATAATCCTAGGAGGATCTAGGTTATTCTTTCCCTAAGGAATAACTATATAAAGTATACTATTTAGGCTAGGATACTTTTTATTCTAAGGATATATAGGAGCCTTACGTAGGACACGTTGTCGAAAGCCTCTAATATATCTAGTAAAAGTAGTAAGGCTACCTTGTTTCTACTATAGTACTAGATATGTCTAATTTGCTCTATGATCAGTTCGACTACTATAAGGGTAGATCTCTTTTGTCTCCCCCCTATTTACGTTACCGGGAGGAGGTTATATTCTTCTACTATTCCGGTAAGCCTTATAGCTACGACCTATCTAGGAGCTTCCCTAGTATGTTTAGTAACGCAATTGGTCTATATGACTTCTAGTTGGTATAGTCTTCCTTTTAGGGTTTCCTTAGGACGTAAGTTAGTAATTACCTAAAGGCCTTTAGGCAATACCCCTACTTTATGTACTAGGTAAAGATTAGCGTAAGCACTAGAGTAATAAGGCTACTACTAGCTTTTAGGTAACAGTTAGGGATCTTGTCTAGGCCTAGGGCTTTGTTGCCCTTTAGTTTCTTAATAATGTTTCCGATCTCTATAGTAGATACTTACTAGTTAGCCTCCCTTAGCGGAGGAATGTATGTTCCTAGGATGTTGCTTAGGTCTACCTCTACCTAAGTCCCGAAGAAGTAGTCTACGAATGCTTTCGCTTTCCCTATCGGAGTAGTTTACGTTTCCCTGTCTTAGTCCTATATTAAGCGAAACTAGGGCGGGGAGTTTCGTTCCTCGTCTAGTTTCCTAGCCCATTCTACTAGTCTCTAGATTTGTTCCGGGTGTTCTATAATTATCTCTATAGTTGACCTCTACTCCTACGTCCTGTCTCTTCTGATCTACGCTTTCTTTGCTTTGTACGCGTTATTATAGGCTTCCTAGTTTGCTTAGGTACGTCGTTACTCCTATCTCCTTCTTGCTCTCCTTGCCTCCTTGACTTTGGCTATATACTCTAGTGTCTAGTATAGCTTCTAGTATAGCGACTATCTCTCCTTAGGTATATAGGCCTAGGCTGCCCTTTATATAGCTTCTATTAGCTACTCTACTACTTAGTCGATCCCCTACGTTATATATATATCGTTAATATTTACCTATTCTAGTTCGCCTTCTAGTCGCTACTATACTAGTGTCCACTCGGCCTACTTCTAGTAGAGCCTCCTCTTAGGTTCCCTCTCCTCCTTAACTATAAGTTAGATGTCGGTTTGGATTAGATAGTAGTCTAATAAGGACTCTAGTTAGTTATTAACTATATAGCTCTCTACCCGTCGTATTAAGGCGTAGGACATAAAGTATAGGTCTAGCGTACTAGAACTGTTGTTTCTAGCCTAAGTTTCTGTTCCCTTTAGCGTGATTAAGTCCATTTGGGCTGTTTCTATCTAACTAATAAGCCTCCCTACTAAGAAGTAGTATACTAGAGTAAAGTCCGATCCCTACTTTAGGTAGTAGAGGTTAAAATCTCCTATTACGATATTATAGTTTTGTTAGTCTATTCCTTCCGGGAGCCCTCCTAGCGTGTATAGTTATGTGCTGCTTCTAGACTCTAGAGGTGGGTTATATACGCTATAGATTACGACCTAGCCTTAAGTTGTTTTGAGCTATACTATAGTAATAACCCTGTCGGTTCTCGGCTAGGCCTACTAGTCCTCTACTAGTACCTTCTTACTAACATAGATATATGTTCGTAGGACTCCCTCGGTTCTGTTTATTACTACGTAGTATCTCGGGTCTCGTATAGTTAATAGAATTCTAGAGTATAAGTTGATCTACGGTTCCTATATTACTATAATATAGTGTTCCTCCGGGTCTAAGGCTTATAGAAAGCTCCTTTAGACCTTGTCTTTGCTTCTGTTTATATTATACCAAATGATTGATAGTCTACTAGTATAAGGCATTAGGACATATTTGTGTCCAGGTCTGTTTAGTCTTACTATTAGTCTTACTATTAGTTTTCCCGTCCCTCCTCCTATTCTTCCCTTTAGGGTTAGCTCCCTATTATATAATTGATTCTCATTTGTCTATTACTCTACGCTACCTTGTATAAGAACGTTAGTCTCCCTATTACTAGCACTATTTATAGCTCCTCTTATAGCCGGGGTCTCTTATTCGGGTAGGTAGTTCTCTCTAGTTGTTTCTGTTTACCTACTAGGAACCTAGTTAGTGTTGTTACCCTTGCTTCCTACGCTCTCCACTAGGCTAATAGTCTAACTAGGCATTAGTTTGACTATACCGGGTGTTTTCTCCTATATACTACGCATCTTGTGTCCTCCTTCCGTTTTTAGTACTCTTAGGTCGCGTAATTACTAGTATAGTAGGAGTAGACTAGTATAGCTTTGCTACACTTTAGGGCAATATGTCCGTACTGTTGACAGTTAAAACATTGAAGGATTCTATAGTTACTCTAATAGATTTCTATATCTAGCCTCTTAAAGTCCTAGTATAACCCTTAGTCTAAGACCTTGTTCGCTTGCTCTAGTGTTACAACCTATAAGATTAGCGAGGAGGCCCTCTTGCCCTCCTCTATCTTCTTCTTAACCTACGCTGTCTTTATGATCTATAGTCCTAGTACTATTACCTAGTTTTGCCTCTAGAGGTTTAGTATATCCCTTTATATATCAAAGGTTCGTAGAACCCTATACGTAATTACTATATACTGTTAATAGGAGACTTTTACTGTGCTCCCGATCTTTAGTATCTACTCCTTATTTATTTCGAGGGCCTTCTTGTCCTATACGTATACTATAAACAGCTTGACCCCTTTGTTATCTACCCTTGCCCCTACTATTCCCTTTACTCCGATCTTCTCGACTATCTCCCTCCCGGTCATCTTTCCTATCTCTTCCTTCTCTTTCTAGTCCGTAATATAGACTCGTAGTACTATACTCTAGGGGGGGTAGGTTGGCTCGCGATTGTTACCTAGGTCGTTAGGCCCTAGGTCTGTCTCGGGTCTCTTTAAGGGTTGTTTCTTACGTTTCGTATTACTACCTCGATTACTATATTGATCGTAGTACTTGTTTGTCGTTTAAGCGCCTTTAGTCCCCCGAGTAGTTCGCTTATTACTCCTTTTAGTACTCTCTCCGGAAACCTCCCTTCTTCTACTACTACTATCTCTTCCGCCTTCTTATAGAGCGTCCTCTACTCGTCTCGCCCTTACTCTCGGTCGTCTACTACCGTCGTCGTCGCCATTTTTTGTTACGTTAGTAGACCTATATTACTGTCATGGTCTCCCTATAGAGTGTACAGAAGGTGGGGACAGAAGAGCCTCAGAGTGCTCAGAAGTCGTTAAGAAGTGACAGTCTAGCTTAGTATATAAGCGCTAAGAATCACATGCCCCGTAATATTTACTACGGGACCTAGCCCTCCAAATTCACCCCTCTACCAAACCTTGACAGATTTACTTCGGCTCGTGACTATATGACTTACGGCACTCCCGCGAGCACCCGCGACTGCGCTAGACCCTAGAAGAAGCACGTGGAAGACTCGGAACGTAGGGCAGGTTAGAATAAGGTTTTGAGCAAAGCTACTAAGCGCGGCTTCGCACGGGTTAGCCCTGTTAATGCGGGGACACGCACTCGCGAGGGTCGCGTATAAATATCTGGCCTTCCCTAGGCCTCTCTTGCTTTCTTCGTCTTTTATTTTGTGTAGCAATTATACTATACCCTTTTATATCTACACTTCGTACCTACATTCTCGCTTTTACCCTTATATCTTATAGGCCAGGCTCTCGCCCTAACATCACAAAAGACTAACAAACCGTCAACCACTCGAGTCATCCTTATAGGTGACCACGCTACCGATAGAAGTGTCAACCTCGACAACTAAGGCACTCTATTCCACTTTAGTAAGTAGACTAATATCCCCTTCTCGAACGCCGCTACCTTCGGTGCCTAGGTAAACGCTAACCCCGACACCGCCTACGCTCTTATTAACCGCACCGTCTCCTCTTTCCGCGAGACCGCCTAGTAGGTAGAGCAAGCAAACAACTAAGTAACATACCTTCAAGGTATTATAAACACCTTCTAGAACCTCGCCCCGTACGCCGATAATAACCGCCGCTAGTACTTCTCTAAGAAGGTCAACGACCTAGACGAGTTCGACGGTAACAAGAGCAAGTTTAAGGCATTTGAGACACAGCTCACTATTAAGCTATTAGCTAATGCCGACCACTTTCCGTAAGAGAAGGACAAAGTTACGTACGTCTTCTCCCTCCTTCGGGGAGACGCCGCGGCTTAGGTATAACACTACATCGACAACGCTACGTAGACTATCGGCTGCCCGGACGTCCTCACCTTAATATAGGACCTCCGTACTGCCTTTAGTAATCTAGACCGTAGAGCTACCACCTAGAACGCTATCTATAACCTCCTCTAGAAGAACAAGAGCTTCGCCGAGTACCTCGCGGCCTTTAACCGCGATATCGGGTTTACCGGCTATAACGAAGAGACTAAGAAGAGTACTCTCCGCCGTGGTTTGTTAGCAGAGCTTCTTCGAGCCCTCGAGGACAAGGACGTCGGTACTATAAGCTTCCGTAAGCTCGTCGAGACCTACTAGCGCCTCGACTCTAACATAAAACACACCGCCTCTCTCCTCGCTTCCCGTTCTTAAGGTCGTTAGCCTCGTAGTCCCGGAAGCCACTTCGCTACTCTACTAGGCGCCGCCGCTCCTACGGCTCTCCCTCCCGTCTCTATAGGTAACGCTATAGATCTCAGCGCTAGTGCCGCCGTCCCTCGAGTCTAGGGCCTCGTCAACGGTAAGCTCACTCCCGAAGAGAAGCTTCGCCGTCGCTAGGCCGGACTCTATACCTACTACGGCGGTCTAGGCTATATCGTAGCTAACTGTCCGTAGCTCGCTACCCGTAACGCCCGTAACCCGGTTCGCGGCGCTGTCGGCGCTATCGAGCCTACTCCTACTACTCCCGCTAAGCAGGAAAAAGCCTAGGTCTTCCTTATCGACGCGATGAAGACTAAGAATAACGTTTACCGAAAGTGAAGAGAGGAAAGAAGTTGAGGATCAATACAGTATAGCTAGACCTATACGACGAGACGGGCAAGGACTACGCTTATAAACCGTTCGTCACGAATGTAAATATCGGCTTAAAGAAACTCTCTTCTTCCAATCTCACTCTTATAGACACTGGCGTACTAGGCGAGTCTTTTATAGACTATAAACTCGCGACCTCTCTTAACCTCGAACCCTAGGAACTAAAGTACCCTCGTACCCTTGAACTCTTTAACGGTACGGAGACTACTACTAGTAAGATTACTTGTGTTATACACACGTCAATCACCCTCGGAGGCAAGCGTATATCGATCACTAGCTTCCTTACGTCCCTACCGTATTAGAAGTTTATCCTCGGCCTCCCCTAGTTTAGACGATACCGACCTATTATCGACTAGACTTCCCTTACTATTAGCTTCCCTCTAGAAGTTCCTCCGGTACCTCCGCCTTGTCCGCCGCCTCAGCGCGGTCCTAAGTATACTAAGATCTTCTAGGTAAACGCCGCTGCCTTCACCACTACTACTAAGTAGCCTAAAGCTTAAGTCTTCGCCGCCTCTCTCCGCGATATCGACATCGCCCTCGAGAAGCTCGACAAGAAGCGTACACCTACCGACCCTACTACGAAGGTCCCTCCTTAGGCACACTATATCCTCTACGTATTCGATACTAAAGCCGTAGACGAGCTGCCTCCTTATCGCCCTTACGACTATAAGATTAAGCTAGAAGAAGGTATAGAGACACCGTTCGGACCGTTATATTCTATGTCCCGAGAAGAGCTTATCGTCCTTAAGAGATACCTCGAAGAGAACCTAAAGAAGGGGTTCATTCGAGCGAGCCGTTCTAGCGCTAGTAGTCCCGTCATGTTCGTTAAGAAGCCCGGCGGTAGTCTACGCTTCTACGTAGACTACCGAGGCTTAAACGCTATTATAAAGAAGAACCGCTACCTAATACCGTTGATTTAGGAGACGCTCGAGCGCCTCTCTAAGGCCAAGTACTTTACTAAGCTCGATATTATCGCTACGTTCAATAAGTTACGAATAGTAGAAGGACACGAGTATCTTATAGCCTTCCGTACTCGCTACGGGCTGTTCGAGTCGCTCGTTATGCCCTTCGGCGTTTGTAACGGGCCTAGTACCTTCTAGAACTTTATTAACGACATCCTTTAGGAGTTCCTCGATCAGTTCTACACTACCTACATCGACGACATCCTAGTCTATAGCGAGACTAAGGAGAAGCACCGCGAGCACGTCTGTAAGGTCCTTTAGAAGCTCGTAGACGCCGGCTTGTAGCTCGACATCGACAAGTACGAGTTTAAGAAGACCGAAGTTAAGTTCCTTAGTTTATTTATTACCGTAGACGGCATCAAGATAGACTAAGAGAAGATCGACGCTATCGTTAAATAGGATGCTCCTACGAACGTCAAAGAGGTCTAGGGTTTCCTAGGCTTTGCTAACTTCTATCGCCGCTTTATCTACGCATTTTCGGGCGTAGTACGCCCTTTAACGAAGCTCACGCGTAAGGGTAAGAAGTTCGCCTAGACCGACGAATACTAGGAGGCTTTTGACTTACTTAAAGCGAAGTTTATTAAGAACCCGCTTCTATAGCACTTCGATTTCGAACTAGAGACCCGTATAGAGACCGACGTATCCGACGGCGTAGTGGGCGGTGTCCTGCTATAACGCCGCTCGCCTAAATCCCCCTAGTTACCTATCGCCTTCCTCTCTAAGAAGATGACCGCTACGGAGTATAACTACGAGATCTACGACAAGGAGCTTCTCGCTATCGTCAAAGCTTTCGAAGAGTAGCGCCCCGAGCTCGAAGGCTCTGCTATGCCCGTCTAAGTAAGCTCCGACTATAAGAACCTCGTCTACTTTATAAAGAGTAAGCTACTTAATCGTCGCTAGGCCCGCTAGAGCGAGTTCCTCTCCCGGTTTAACTTCGTAATCTCGTATACGCCCGGTAAGGCCAACTCGATAGCCGACGCCCTTACCCGCCGCCCTAGTGACTCTCTAGTTGATCGAAGAGGGGGCCGGCAAATCGTAGAGTAATAAGTCATCAAAGAGTATAACCTCTCTTCCGAGCTTCGAGAGTACCTATCGAACGGCTAGCCTACGCTCGCCGCTTCCTTTACTACTCTCGTACTCGCTCCTACCTACCTTAACGAGAGTGACGATGAATCCGAGCCTAACAAATACGCCTCGGACGCTAAGGACTTGAACGACGATAAAGAGGGCTTAGTAACGACCGACGGCTTATCCGAATTAGACTTTAAGGGGTTTAATAATAAGGAGCAGCCCGAAGGCATTATAGTACGAGTACGAATAGCGTACGATGCCGACATAGACGCCTAAGAGTTAGTTTAGGCCCTTGAATCTAGCGCGAGGACATTCCCGGGCTTCTCGCTATCCGAGTGCGAGCTCTAGGAAGGTGTCGTCTACTTCCGTAAGAAGCTTTACGTACCGTAGCCCGAAGGCTCTAATATCCGAGCTGAGATTCTTCAAATCATCTACGACTCCGCCTCTAGGGGTCACCTAGGCGTAGCTAAGACCTATAAGCTCCTCGCTAGGTATTACTAGTAGCCGTATTCCTAGAAGGACGTCCGCCGCTACGTACTAAACTACGCTACTTACCGAAGAGCTAAAGCTAACCGCTACCGTCCCTACGGTCTCTTACACCCTCTCCCGGCTCCTAATCGTCCGTAGAAGTACATTACTATAGACTTTATTACCGATCTTCCTTACGGTAAGACCTTTAGCGGCGTAAAAGTAAAGGCCCTTCTAGTAATCGTGGACCGTTACTCTAAGGACCGGTATATAATCCCGTACTAGAGTATGACCGTAAAGGAGACTACTCGCTTGTTCTACGAATTCGTCTGGCGCTTTTAAGGCCTCCCGGATAGCATCACCTCTAACAGAGGCACCTAGTTTATCTCGTACTTCTAGAAGCGTCTATGTGCTATCCTAGGCATTAAGCATAACCTCTCGACTAGTTTTTAGCTATAGACCGACGGCTAGACCGAAATTACGAACGCTATCCTCGAGTAGGTCCTTCGTTACTTTGTCGACTACTACTAGAAGGATTGGCCTTAGTATATCCCTACGGTAGAGTTCGCTACTCGTAACTAGGACTCGGAGACTACTAGCTACTCTCCCTTCTATACTACGAGAGGTTACTACCCTCGTATAGGTATAGAACTAGAAGAACCTCTCCCGCCTACCGAAGACGTAAACGAGTAAGTAGTAGACGAGTTCGCTACTATACTCTTATAGATCTATAAAGAAGTTCACGACGAGATAGTATACGCATAAGCAATCTACGAGGATCAAGCTAATCGTCGTCGCTAGCTAGCTCCCGACTACTAAGTAAGCGATATAGTCTACCTTAACTCTAAGAACATTAAGACGGACCGCCCCTCTAAGAAGCTGAACTGGAAGAACCTAGGTCCTTTTGAGATCACCGAGCGTATTAGTTTATACGCCTACCGTCTAGCTCTTCCTACGAACATAAAGATCTACGACGTCTTCTATCCCGTACGCCTTCGGCCGTCGGCTAAGGACCTATTCCCGAACTAAAACTAAGACATACTAGGTCCTCCCGATAAAGTAGAAGTCGACGAGCCTATTAACCTACCTTCTAACGACTATGCCGTCCGTAAGATCCGGGGAATCCGCGTAGAGCCTAACGACGTTAAAGGACTACCGCCGATTAAGTATAAAGTCGAATAGCAAGGTTGCCCTAATTAGGATACCTTATAGGAACCTATCTAACATATCATCTTTAATCGTTAAGCAATCGAAGAATACTACGCCCGCGTAGACGGCCTAGAAGTTAATATCGGCAGGCTCTTCGAATCTAAGCTCTTCGACGGGGCTTACGAATAGTATATCGACTATAATATTAGGCCTAGGCCTAGTACTGAAGCTGAACATCCTCGATATATAGAACTACTACGGCTTCGTAGGAACTTAGCTTTGTTCGGGGGGGCTACTATTATAGTCTCCCTATAGAGTGTATAGAAGGTAGGGACAGAAGAGCCTTAGAGTACTTAGAAGTCGTTAAGAAGTGATAGTCTAGCTTAGTATATAAGCGCCAAGAATTATATACCCCGTAATATTCACTACGGGACCTAGCCCTCCAAATTTACCCCTCTACTAAACCTTGACAGATTTACTTCGGCTCGTGACTATATGACTCACGGTACTCCCTCGAGTACCCGCGACTGCGCTAGACCCTAGAAGAAGCACGTAGAAGACTCGGAACGTAGGGCAGGTTAGAATAAGGTTTTGAGCAAAGCTACTAAGCGCGGCTTCGTACGGGTTAGCCCTGTTAATGCGGGGACACGTACTCGCGAGGGTCGCGTATAAATATCTGGCCTTCCCTAGGCCTCTCTTGCTTTCTTCGTCTTTTGTTTTGTGTAGCAATCATACTATACCCTTTTGTATCTACACTTCGTACCTATATTCTCGCTTTTACCCTTATATCTTATAGGCCAGGCTCTCGCCCTAACAATTACGGGCTTATATAGGGTGTTTTAAAACCAGGTTATGTATTATATATATCTATCTAGAATAGACAAGTATTGCTCTTAAAGAGGCTATAGGTGTTAGGGCGAGAGCCTAGCCTATAAGATATAAGGGTGAAAGCGAGAATATAGGTACGAAGTGTAGATACAAAAGGGTATAGTATAATTGCTACACAAAATAAAAGACGAAGAAAGCAAGAGAGGCCTAGGGAAGGCCAGATATTTATACGCGACCCTCGCGATTACGTGTCCCCGCATTAATAGGGCTAACCCGTACGAAGCCGCGCTTAGTAGCTTTGCTCAAAACCTTATTCTAAGCTGCCCTACGTTCCGAGTCTTCCACGTGCTTCTTCTAGGGTCTAGCGTAGTCGCGGGTACTCGCGGGAGTGCCGTGAGTCACATAGTCACGAGCCGAAGTGAACCTGTCAAGGTTTAGTAGAGGGGTAAATTTGAAGGGCTAGGTCCCGTAGTAAATGTTACGGGGTATATAATTCTTGGCGCTTATATACTAAGCTAGACTGTTACTTCTTAACGACTTCTGAGCACTCTAAGGCTCTTCTGTCCCTACCTTCTATACACTCTATAGGGAGACTATAACAGTAGCCCCCCCGAACAAAGCTAAGTTCCTACGAAGCCGTAGTAGTTCTATATATCGAGGATGTTCAGCTTCAGTACTAGGCCTAGGCCTAATGTTATAGTCGATATACTATTCGTAAGCCCCGTCGAAGAGCTTAGATTCGAAGAGCCTGCCGATGTTAACTTCTAGGCCGTCTACGCGGGCGTAGTATTCTTCGATTGCTTAACGATTAAAGATGATATGTTAGATAGGTTCCTATAAGGTATCCTAATTAGGGCAACCTTGCTATTCGACTTTATACTTGATCGGCGGTAGTCCTTTAACGTCGTTAGGCTCTACGCGGATTCCCCGGATCTTGCGGACGGCATAGTCGTTAGAAGGTAGGTTAATAGGCTCGTCGACTTCTACTTTATCGGGAGGACCTAGTATGTTTTAGTTTTGGTTCGGGAATAGGTCCTTAGCCGACGGCCGAAGGCGTACGGGATAGAAGACGTCGTAGATCTTTATGTTCGTAGGAAGAGCTAGACGGTAGGCGTATGAACTAATACGCTCGGTGATCTCAAAAGGACCTAGGTTCTTCCAGTTCAGCTTCTTAGAGGGGCGGTCCGTCTTAATGTTCTTAGAGTTAAGGTAGACTATATCGCCTACTTAGTAGTCGGGAGCTAGCTAGCGACGACGATTAGCTTGATCCTCGTAGATTGCTTGTGCGTATACTATCTCGTCGTGAACTTCTTTATAGATCTATAAGAGTATAGTAGCGAACTCGTCTACTACTTACTCGTTTACGTCTTCGGTAGGCGGGAGAGGTTCTTCTAGTTCTATACCTATACGAGGGTAGTAACCTCTCGTAGTATAGAAGGGAGAGTAGCTAGTAGTCTCCGAGTCCTAGTTACGAGTAGCGAACTCCACCGTAGGGATATACTAAGGCCAATCCTTCTAGTAGTAGTCGACAAAGTAACGAAGGACCTACTCGAGGATAGCGTTCGTAATTTCGGTCTGGCCGTCGGTCTATAGCTAAAAACTAGTCGAGAGGTTATACTTAATGCCTAGGATAGTATATAGACGCTTCCAGAAGTACGAGATGAACTAGGTGCCTCTATTAGAGGTGATACTATCCGGGAGGCCTTAAAAGCGCTAGACGAATTCGTAGAACAAGCGAGTAGTCTCCTTTACGGTTATACTCTAGTACGGGATTATGTACCGGTCCTTAGAGTAACGGTCCACGATCACTAGAAGGGCCTTTGCTTTTACGCCGCTAAAGGTCTTACCGTAAGGAAGATCGGTGATAAAGTCTATAGTAATGTGCTTCTACGGACGATTAGGAGCCGGGAGAGGGTATAAGAGACCGTAGGGACGGTAGCGGTTAGCTTTAGCTCTTCGGCAAGTAGCGTAGTTTAGTACGTAGCGGCGGACGTCCTTCTAGGAATACGGCCACTAGTAACACCTAGCGAGGAGCTTATAGGTCTTAGCTACGCCTAGGTGACCCCTAGAGGCGGAGTCGTAGATGATTTGAAGAATCTCAGCTCGGATATTAGAGCCTTCGGGCTACGGTACGTAAAGCTTCTTACGGAAGTAGACGACACCTTCCTAGAGCTCGTACTCGGATAGCGAGAAGCCCGGGAATGTCCTCGCGCTAGATTTAAGGGCCTGAACTAACTCTTAGGCGTCTATATCGGTATCGTACGCTGTTCGTACTCGTACTATAATGCCTTCGGGCTACTCCTTATTATTAAACCCCTTAAAGTCTAATTTGGATAAGCCGTCGGTCGTTACTAAGCCCTCTTCATCGTCGTTCAAGTCCTTAGCGTCCGAGGCGTATTTGTTAGGCTCGGATTCATCGTCACTCTCGTCAAGGTAGGTAGGAGCGAGTACGAGAGTAGTAAAGGAAGCGGCGAGCGTAGGCTAGCCGTTCGATAGGTACTCTCGAAGCTCGGAAGAGAGGTTATGCTCTTTAATGACTTGTTACTCTACGATTTGCCGGCCCCCTCTTCGATCAACTAGAGAGTTACTAGGGCGGCGGGTAAGGGCGTCGGCTATCGAGTTGGCCTTACCGGGCGTATACGAGATTACGAAGTTAAACCGGGAGAGGAACTCGCTCTAGCGGGCCTAGCGACGATTAAGTAGCTTACTCTTTATAAAGTAGACGAGGTTCTTATAGTCGGAGCTTACTTAGACGGGCATAGCAGAGCCTTCGAGCTCGGGGCGCTACTCTTCGAAAGCTTTGACGATAGCGAGAAGCTCCTTGTCGTAGATCTCGTAGTTATACTCCGTAGCGGTCATCTTCTTAGAGAGGAAGGCGATAGGTAACTAGGGGGATTTAGGCGAGCGGCGTTATAGCAGGACACCGCCCACTACGCCGTCGGATACGTCGGTCTCTATACGGGTCTCTAGTTCGAAATCGAAGTGCTATAGAAGCGGGTTCTTAATAAACTTCGCTTTAAGTAAGTCAAAAGCCTCCTAGTATTCGTCGGTCTAGGCGAACTTCTTACCCTTACGCGTGAGCTTCGTTAAAGGGCGTACTACGCCCGAAAATGCGTAGATAAAGCGGCGATAGAAGTTGGTAAAGCCTAGGAAACCCTAGACCTCTTTAACGTTCGTAGGAGCATCCTATTCGACGATAGCGTCGATCTTCTCTTAGTCCATCTTAATGCCGTCTACGGTAATGATCAAACTAAGGAACTTGACTTCGGTCTTCTTAAACTCGTACTTGTCGATATTGAGCTACAAGCCGGCGTCTACGAGCTTCTAAAGGACCTTATAGACGTGCTCGCGGTGCTCCTCCTTAGTCTTACTATAGACTAGGATGTCGTCGATATAGGCAGTGTAGAACTGATCGAGGAACTCCTAAAGGATGTCGTTAATAAAGTTCTAGAAGGTACTAGGCCCGTTATAAACGCCGAAGGGCATAACGAGCGACTCGAATAGCCCGTAGCGAGTACGGAAGGCTATAAGATACTCGTGTCCTTCTACTATACGTAACTTGTTAAACGTAGCGATGACATCGAGCTTAGTGAAGTACTTGGCCTTAGAGAGGCGCTCGAGCGTCTCCTAAATCAACGGTATTGGGTAGCGGTTCTTCTTTATAATAGCGTTTAAGCCTCGGTAGTCTACGTAGAAGCGTAGACTACCGCCGGGCTTCTTAACGAACATAACGGGACTACTAGCGCTAGAACGGCTCGCTCGAATAAACCCCTTCTTTAGGTTCTCTTCGAGGTATCTCTTAAGGACGATAAGCTCTTCTCGGGACATAGAATATAACGGTCCGAACGGTATCTCTACACCTTCTTCTAGCTCAATCTTATAGTCGTAAGGGCGATAAGGAGGCAGCTCGTCTACGGCTTTAGTATCGAATACGTAGAGGATGTAGTATGCCTAAGGAGGGACCTTCGTAGTAGGGTCGGTAGGTATACGCTTCTTGTCGAGCTTCTCGAGGGCGATGTCGATATCGCGGAGAGAGGCGGCGAAGACTTAAGCTTTAGGCTACTTAGTAGTAGTAGTAAAGGCAGCGGCGTTTACCTAGAAGATCTTAGTATACTTAGGACCGCGCTAAGGGGGCGGAGAAGGCGGAGGTGCCGGAGGAACTTCTAGAGGGAAGCTAATAGTAAGGGAAGTCTAGTCGATAATAGGTCGGTGTCGTCTAAACTAGGGGAGGCCGAGGATAAACTTCTAATACGGTAGGGACGTAAGGAAGCTAGTGATCGACATACGCTTACCTCCGAGGGTGATTAACGTATATATAACATAAGTAATCTTACTAGTAGTAGTCTCCGTGCCGTTAAAGAGTTCAAGGGTGCGAGGGTACTTCAGTTCCTAGGGTTCGAGGTTAAGAGAGGTCGCGAGTTTATAGTCTATAAAAGACTCGCCTAGTACGCTAGTGTCTATAAGAGTAAGATTGGAAGAAGAGAGTTTCTTTAAGCCGATATTTACATTCGTGACGAACGGTTTATAAGCGTAGTCCTTGCCCGTCTCGTCGTATAGGTCTAGCTATACTATATTGATCCTCAACTTCTTTCCTCTCTTCACTTTCGGTAAACGTTGTTCTTAGTCTTCATCGCGTCGATAAGGAAGACCTAGGCTTTTTCCTACTTAGCGGGAGCAGTAGGAGTAGGCTCGATAGCGCCGATAGCGCCGCGAACCGGGTTACGGGCGTTACGGGTAGCGAGCTACGGACAGTTAGCTACGATATAGCCTAGACCGCCGTAGTAGGTATAGAGTCCGGCCTAGCGACGGCGAAGCTTCTCTTCGGGAGTGAGCTTACCGTTGACGAGGCCCTAGACTCGAGGGACGGCGGCACTAGCGCTAAGATCTATAGCGTCACCTATAGAGACGGGAGGGAGAGCCGTAGGAGCGGCGGCGCCTAGTAGAGCAGCGAAGTGGCTTCCGGGACTACGAGGCTAACGACCTTAAGAACGGGAAGCGAGGAGAGAGGCGGTGTGTTTTATAGAGTCGAGGCGCTAGTAGGTCTCGACGAGCTCACGGAAGCTTATAGTACCGACGTCCTTATCCTCGAGGGCTCGAAGAAGCTCTACTAACAAACCACGGCGGAGAGTGCTCTTCTTAGTCTCTTCGTTATAGCCGGTGAACCCGATATCGCGGTTAAAGGCCGCGAGATACTCGGCGAAGCTCTTGTTCTTCTAGAGGAGGTTATAGATAGCGTTCTAGGCGGTGGCTCTACGGTCTAGATCACTAAAGGCAGCACGGAGGTCCTATATCAAGGTAAGGACGTGCGGGTAGCCGATAGTCTACGTGGCGTTGTCGATATAGTGTTATACCTAAGCCGCGGCGTCTCCCCGAAGGAGGGAGAAGACGTACGTAACTTTGTCCTTCTCTTACGGAAAGTGGTCGGCATTAGCTAACAGCTTGATAGTAAGCTGTGTCTTAAATGCCTTAAACTTACTCTTGTTACCGTCGAACTCGTCTAGGTCGTTGACCTTCTTAGAGAAGTACTAGCGGCGGTTGTTATCGGCGTACGGGGCGAGGTTCTAGAAGGTGTTTATAATACCTTAAAGGTATGTTGCTTAGTTGTTTACTTGCTCGACCTACTAGGCGGTCTCGCGGAAAGAGGAGACGGTGCGGTTAATAAGAGCGTAGGCGGTGTCGGGGTTAGCGTTTGCCTAGGTACCGAAGGTAGCGGCGTTCGAGAAGGGGATGTTAGTCTACTCACTAAAGTGGAATAGAGTGCCTTGGTTGTCGAGGTTGACACTTCTATCGGTAGCGTGGTTACCTATAAGGATGACTCGAGTAGTTGACGGTTTGTTAGTCTTTTATAATGTTAGGGCGAGAGCCTAGCCTATAAGATATAAGGGTAAAAGCGAGAATATAGGTACGAAGTGCAGATACAAAAGGGTATAGTATGATTGCTACACAAAACAAAAGACGAAGAAAGTAAGAGAGGCCTAGGGAAGGCTAGATATTTATACGCGACCCTCGCGAGTACGTGTTCCCGTATTAATAGGGCTAACCCGTACGAAGCCGCGCTTAGTAGCTTTGCTCAAAACCTTATTCCAACCTGCCCTACGTTCCGAGTCTTCCACGTACTTCTTCTAGGGTCTAGCGTAGTCGCGGGTGCTCGCGGGAGTACCGTAAGTCACATAGTCACGAGCCGAAGTGAATCTGTCAAGGTTTGGTAGAGGGGTGAATTTGGAGGGCTAGGTCCCGTAGTGAATGTTACGGGGTATATAATTCTTAGCGCTCATATACTAAGCTAGACTGTCACTTCTTAACGACTTCTGAGCACTCTAAGGCTCTTCTGTCCCCACCTTCTATACACTCTATAGGGAGACTATGACAATAGGTATGTCCTAGTATATAATAGGGCGATAACATGCCCTACTTTAGAAGTCTCGAGGGAGTCGAGCGCCGGTAGGTTAGGTAGTAGCGTACGTATCTAGCTATATCGCTAGCTATATTCGGTTAAAAGAGGCTCTGTCGTTATAGTAGGCTTGACGTCCTAGCCGTACCTTAGTAGCCGGCTACCTTCTTATTATAGTATCTACTAATTATATATATCCTAAGTTTTTAGAAAGTATGTATATAAAGCGCTTTATTAACGTAGAGTCTATCTAAAATAATCTTATAGTTACTAGTAGCGATCTTCTATTATTATAACTAGGCATTAGTATATCCTTACTATAGGTCTAATTTAAGACGTACTATCTTAGCCTTTATCGACTTACTATCGTAGGCTTCGTTATATAGGTCGTCCTCCGTAACTTATATCTTATTATCGGTCTCTAGTAGTAGTACCGGTAGGTTACTTACTACTTCTATAGTAGGCGCGGTAGTTAGTACTATAAACTCCTCCTCGCTATTACTCTCGGAGTAGTTCTTATCTAGTTCGAGTAGTAGTTATAGCGGCTCTCGTTAGGTCGCTAGTCGTACTAACCTTCTCGGGGCGTTAGTTATATAGTAATCTTCGTCGTCTTCCAAATCGCTTACTAAGGGTAAGCGATAGGTAGACGGACGATTAGTAGTAATTTATACTACGAATTGCGTAACGATGTCGAGATTATATAGTTTTTAGATCGTCTACTATTAATACTATACTCTCTCGTTATCTACCCCCGCCGGTATATTCTAGCTACGACGGGCTAGGCTATTAGGCTTTGTCCCTTAGAGTCTAGTACGATATATAATCTTAAAGTTAAACTACGACAGGAATCCTACCTAGCGCGCTTAACGTCTATTTAGCTACTTAGTCGTTATAAAGTACTCGAGGTTACGATAGTCTATTAGGACCCGTACTAGCTTATCGTCTATAGCTCCGATTAACTCTAGTTACTATCCTTCGAAAGCCTTAACGATAGCTAATAGCTCCTTATTATAGATATTATAGTTATACTCCTACGGGCTAAGCTTCTTTAAGTAGATTGCGGTAGGGCGTAGGACTCTATCGATTAGTTATAACAAGACTCCTATATTAACCTAGTCGCTTAAGTCTGTTTCGACCTTGATCTATTCTCTAGGTTAGTAGTATACTAGTATTCCTACTTTACTAAATTTCTACTTTAACTCGTTAAAGGCGGTATTATATTCGGGACTCTATATAAGTAGGGGTCTCTTAACGACCTTGCCGTTAACTTTGCTCTTCCCTCTAGTCTTAGTAAGGTTAGTAAGGCAAGTGGTTATATTCGAGTATCTAGTAATAAACTTCCTATAGGAACCGGTAAAACTAAGGAATATAAGGCTATCCTTAACGTTACGAGGCGTCTCCTAGTTTATAATAGCTTTAACTTTAGCTAGATCTATTTCGACTCCTTTAGTTATTATTATAAGGCCGAGGTACTTGATTCTACTAATATAGAACTCGTATTTGTCGATATTAACTAGTAGTCCGGCTTTACGTAGCTTAAGTAGGACTTCGCGAACTTAGGCTCGGTATTTATCGAGCGATCTATCTATATATATATATATATATATATATTGTTCATTAAGAATAGATACGACGAAAAAAGCTTTCTATCGATCTCTACGCCAAAACAAGACACATTCGAAAGCTCTTATTAAGGCTATTCTAACGATATATAAAGTAGGCCACTGCCCCTAGGACTAAGGGAGTTCTACCTTATTCAATCTGGACAGCTTGAAGCTCTCTTCACCCTGTTTCTTCAGCTCCAAACGCCGCGGAGGTGCCTAGCTACATTAGGCAACTCCTAGGTAATAGTAGCCTAGGCTACGGTACTAACGGCGCCTACGGCCCTATAGGCGAAGCCCCCCTAAGACAACTAGTAGCAACTTATAGAGGACGCAAAAAGTATAGAAACTAACGATTAGCTCCCTTACCGGTCTCTATAGGTAATAATCACTTAGCTACGCACGGCGCTTGTACTGTCGTATCACCGAGGGCAACAAGAAATAAGGACGACGTCCTAGGCGATTAGTAAGGCCACCCGGAATCAACACCCCTATAGCTAGGCATCGGTCGCGGCATCGATACTAGGCCCCCGCCTAACGTACGATACAGTTACGATCCGTATTGTAGCAAAGGAAGACTAGGCCGAAGTTACGAAGCTATCGAACAAGGAGCTCGCCTAACGAATCAACTAACTAGGGGTGGTCGTAGTGAACTAACAGTCTAACGGCACTCTATAGATCTATACTAGCTCTACTACTGCTAGGAGGTACCTAGAGGCATAGCTATAGTAGGCATCTAAGGTTGCGGCTTTAGCGAAGGTCTTAACGAAACAATTCACGATCCTAGTCCACGATATGCCTAAGGAGTTTGACCTAACTAACTAGGGTTACCTACGCGCTCTCTAAGAGGACAACCCGGTCACTCTTAACTCTCTAATCTAGAAGGCGACTTGGCTCTATAGGAAATGGCTAGAAGGTAAGAAGGCCTCGGCGCTAATAGTATAGCTATAAGACGCGAAAGCGGCGGATCTAGCGATAGAACAAGGCCTAGTCTAGTAATATAGCCTCAAGACAGTAGAAAAGCACTCCTTATCCTTTCGTATCCTCTAATGCTTCAAATGCTAACAGTATAGACACTAAACCTACACGTGTACAAATAAGCAGGCCTGCTCGAACTACGTAGGAGACTATATGTCTAGGGACTATATATCGACTACGAAACGGTACGCGAACTGTCCGGGGCACTACCTATCGTATAGTACGGAATGCCTATAGCGGAAACTGGCGAAAAACAAGGCAATCACAAATAGAACCGTCGCCCTAAGATTCTACGGCGACCGTAAGGCTAGCCTATACCGGAACTAACTAGCGGCGGTCGGGCATAAGCGCCCTAGGGCCGAGAACGATATAAAGGATGCGTAACCTAGGGCGTACGGGAGGCCACGTGCTCTACTAGCTACGGCGAGGGAATCTAACTAGGCCCGGCTCCCCTTTAGTACATAGCCGATAGGCGTAGACTAGGACGTATAGGGCAGTAGGATATAGGACGATATAGAGGAAATGATTGTCGATGCCGATAACTAGCCTCGACACGCTTAGCATCATCTAGTATAACGTTAACTATAGCAAGGATATAGTCCAGAACCATTTCCTATACGAGGCGGACCCGCGCGTCTACTACGTCCTTATAATCTAGGAGCTATAGATTAACCCGTACTATAAGAGACTAACGACCTACAAGTCACTAGGCTACACGACATACCTACGAGGCGACGGCAGACCCCGCACGTGCTTCTATATTAGTAAGGACATACTAGAATCCGACTGGGAGGTAGTGTACTACGTAGACGAAGAAGGCGGGGGCGATATTACCTCCCTCTACGTAGGTAGCACCTAGATACACAACCTATATATATAACCGCTAGCCTCGAGGTCTAGCCGCGACCTAGGGGTCTACAGACACCTAGACAGTGCGCTTAAGAGACAAGGGTGCCATATCGTAGTAGGAGACTTCAATATATACTACCCTTCCTAGGAAAGCCTTATGTAGCCGTACCCTATAGCCGACGAAGTACTCGACTTAATAGCGAGCAACGCAATTGCCCTTAATACCCCGAAGGACCTAGGCACCTAGAAGAGAGGGGGACTCTAAGGCACGATCGACCTCTCCTAGATCTTAGATAGCTACTACTACACGGTAACCTACTATAGGATCGAACATAGACTCGAGGCGTCGTTAGACTATATACTAGTCAGGACCTCTATTACGATATAGATATAACGTATACTAGCGAGTACCCCTAAGCCAAACTAGGGAAAGGCCTACTAGGCCAATATCTAGGCGTACCTCGATAACTCTAAGAGGCTAGTCTAGATCGCGTAGTAGCAATATAACAGTAACGACGAGATAGACGAAGCAGTCTAGGGGTTAATAGACGAAATAAGAAAAGCGACCTTACTTCACGTTCCGCTTACCTAACTAACGACATAGTCTAAACTATACTAGACGCCGGAGTACACTACGGTAGTAAGAGAAGCAAGGAGAGCCCGCCGGGTATAGACGAGCAGCTATAGCGAGGAGGCCTAGAACGTATATAGGGAGGTATACTAACAGAAGAAAGCTATAATACGAAGGGAGAAAGCAGTCGGCTAGAGGGCTATAGTAGAAGAAATCGCCGGCAAGCTAGAGAGGATGTAGAAGCTAGCGAAATGGGCCCGACAGGACCCTATATAGGGCCCCTCCTTCTCTATCCTAGCGCTACAATCGCCTAGTGGCCCGGTTAGCGACCCCGAGGCTAAGGCGCGTCTACTAGCTAGCAAGTTCTTCCCGCCCCTAGTCGAGGCTGATCTAAGCGATATAAACAGCTCTACTCCCCTAGCCCCTAGTATCGCGGTCTAATAGGAGGTGTCCGAGGGAGAAGTTGCCGCTATACTAAGGAAGTTACCGGCGAAGAAAGCCCCGGGGCCGGATAGGATCCTAAACGAGCTACTAAAGAAGTGTAGAGATCAACTAGCCCTAGTAGTTATAGCGATCTTTAACGCCTACCTATAGACCGGGTACTACCCGATAGCTTTTAAACAATCGACGACAGTGGTCCTACGTAAGCCGTAGAAGGAAGACTATACGTAGGTGAAGTCGTATCGCCTAATTACGCTCCTTAACACTCTTAGGAAGGCGCTTAAGAAGCTAGTTATAACGAGACTCTCCGAGGCGGTAGAGGAACACTCCCTACTCCCGGACACCTAGATAGGTACGCGCCTATAGCGATCGACACTATCCGCGATAGAACTTATCACCTCTTAGGTAAAGGCCATCTAGTATAAGAATAGGGACAAGGTGGCTTCCTTACTTAGCCTAGACATATCGGGAGCCTTCGACTACGTGTTATACCCGCGGCTACTCTATATCCTAAGGTCGAAAGGACTCCCTAAGTGGCTTGTTAACTTCGTACGGTCCTACCTCCAAAACCGTAGTACGTCGATCCTAGTCGGCTAGTACAGAAGCCTATTTCAAGTAGTCTATACTAGAATCCCGTAAGGCTTAACGCTAGTACCTATTCTGTTCCTCTTCTTTATAGCGACGCTACTCCTAGCCCTAGAATCCTAGAACACCGCTACGAGCGGCTTCGTAGACGACATAAACATCCTAGCGTAGTCTTCCTCGACTAAGGAGAACTATAGGCTACTAGAAGAGAAGCACAAGATCTACGAGGACTAGGCTAGGAGGCACGGGGCTCGGTTTGCCCTAGAAAAGTACAATCTGATACACTTTACGCGCCGGCCACGGTTCTATAATATACAAGCTTCTATCTAGATATAGGGGCACACGACTAACCCGGCAAATTAGCTTAGGATCCTCGGACTATAGGTGGACCCGGCGCTACGGTAGAGGAAGGACGTATAGGCAATATTACGGAAAGCTGAACAGAATATAGCATTATGCTAGAGGCTCACTACGTCTATATAGGGGGCGGACTTCCGGTAGTCACGACTTCTATATACGGCTATTATACGGCCAGTCCTTACCTATAGTAGCTAAGTGTAGTCCTTAGGCGAGAGGGCCTGCCTATCGAAGGGACTCGTCGCGCCGCTAGCGAAGATCCAAAACCAATGCCTAAGGAAGGTCACCGGGGTATATAAGTCGACACTAACGAGGATGCTTAAGTACGAGACTACTATACCGCCGATCGACCTATATATCTAGGGACTACGGACCTCCTACTTAGGCAAGTCGGCACAGTACCTAGTATAGAAGGTCATCGCTAGTGTAGTCGTAAGGGCCCGCGAATCAGTACTAGCGTATAGAGGCATTCGACCCGGAAACGAGCCGAACTACCGGGTAAGGGACGAATAGCTAGCAACATAATAGGAAGGTAAGAAATCTCTTATAGAGCAACTATAGAAAGAGAGGTGGAACAACTAGGTTGTAGGGTATAGTAGACGCCCTTAGCTAGCGGGACAACCTAAGGAATAGTCAGCTACAAAATCCGCGGTCAAGCACCCCCCGAAGCTTATCTACTACCGCCTTACGAGGGCATAGAGTAGTATAGTAACCCAACTACGAAGCGAACATATCGGCCTCTAGGGGTACCTATTATAGAGGAAGGTTCTAGGATACACGAATACTAGCTGCCCCTACGGCTATCGCTCCTAGTACGTACGGTACGTACTCCTCGTCTATCCGAGGTAGTCGCTAGGAAGGGGGGAGTAGATAGCAAAGGCGAGGAACCGGACGATTAGGGCACTTCTTAACAACGCTAAGGACCTACGGCGTATTACGAAATGGATACTAGAGAAGGGCTAGCTAGAACAGTACCGCCTAGTAGGAGCAGTATAGGAAGAGAGGACACGACGTAGCGCGACGAGACCGGCTAGGAGCGGGGGCTAACGGGGTAGTAACATAGACTACGTACGTTCAGAGGGAAAGCTAAACTAGATAAGGAGTAGTCGGCGGCGGGAAGGGTTTTCACCTATTCGGGTTTCCCTTTATATATAACAATAGATATATACCTATATAGGCCGGATAGGGTCCTAGAACAGGGGAATAACAAATCTATCTATATATATATATTGTTCATTAAGCTATTATAGAGCCTGTTGGCCTATATAGCTATACTACCTACTTCTAGTTATAGAGGGGAAACTCGTATTATAGAGTAAAAACCCCCTCTCCTCTCCTATACGTTCTTAACCTTGCCTTCTTTCGTGTTTTCCTTATTAAGGGTATACTAGTATTATAGGCCTGCCCTAATAACTACCCTATCTATACCCCCTTGACCTCCCGCCTCTTCTCTATCTACTCCTCCGTCTCGCTAGCTAGCGCGAACTGTTTAAGAAAGCCCTACTATAGTATCTACTATACTATCCGTTTTACGTCTCGCTTGTCCGTTACGATTAACTAGTAGTCGCGTCTTACTACCTTGGCTCTCTACTAGCCTCGTCCTTCTACCTATTACGGGCACCGTAGTATTATATACTCCGGGTTCTATAACGGGTAGTTATACTAGTATACTAGGCTATATACGTCCGGGACTTTCCTTCTATATAGGTAGGCCCTTAACCCGATATATTCGGACCTAATCTGTGACGCGTACTTACTTCGGCCCTTATTAGGTCACAGTAGAGTAGGTAGTTGTGTCTCTAGAAGGGGCGTAAGGCTAGGGGTCCTCGATTCGGTAGGGGATTCTCTTTCTATTCCTATTCCTAAAGGCAGCCCGCTACCTACTCTACGAGGCTTTATATCTTTACCTTATTGCCCTTTTTCCTCCGTGCCCTTTCCGCGTCCTCCTTCCTCTCTAGCCACTCCTAGGTTCGTTTAACGACTTTAAACGTACGTAGGTCGTCTTACTTTTAGCTTTAACGTACCCTAAGGCTAGGCAGTCGGTCGTACCTCCTAGCGATCTTCTCCGTAGAGCCCCGAATAGCTTATTATACTAGATAATCCGCCGTCTTCCTAGCGTATTAGATCCTCATCCCCTTAATATAATGTTTAATTAGGGGGACCCTATCTCTACCTCCGCTACTCTCGTTAGTATTATCTTATAGGCTCCTAGTATCCGTCTAAGGTTCGCGGCCTACGTCCGGTTTAGGGGTCCCTCTATCCGCTTCGGGATCGGTTTGCCTACTCCTCCTATCCCCTATATCTCGGCCCCGTAGAGTATTACTAGTTTTACGATCGTCTTATATATAACCCTTGCCTTACTAAACGTAGCTCCCTATATTAACGTTATAAGTCTAGTTATTATAGCCTCGTTAACCTAGGCTCTATTCTAGGCTTTCCTAATCTAGGGGTTCTAGCTAAGCTTAGGGTCTAGCTAGATTCCTAGGACTCGTAATTCGGGAGAGGGCTTCGTTACGTAACCCTAGATAGTTACCGTTACTTATATATTGTAGTAGGTTCTTGCCTTGCTAAAGTGGATAAGCTAGTACTTTTCCGGGGCGAAAAGGGCGCCGTATCGACGTGCCTATTCCTCGTATACCTCGTGTCTTTCTATAAGTAGCCGGTAGTTTTCTTCGGTCGTCGTTAACTAGGCTAGGATGTTCGTATCGTCGACGAACCCCGAGGCCGACGTTTATAGTAAGGTAAGTAGTAGGATTAGGTCCGCTATAAAGATTAAGAAGAGGATTAGAGATAGTGTTAAGCCCTAGGGGATCCCGCATTCTATATATATAAGGTTGCCCTCCTTACGCTTCCTAAGGACAATCTACGTTATTCTCTCCTTAACGAAGGAGTTTACGAAACTTATTGCCTACCGCGGGATTCCTTTTTGCCGTAGGTAAGGAAGGAATCGTATTTAGTAAGCTAGCTACGAGATAAGGTAACAAGTCTTAACCGCGCTTTCCTACTTATCTAGTACCACCGTATAGCCTCGTTTCGGGAGGTTAGCCCGGAGTAAAAGCTTCCCTCTACGCCCTCCCTCCCTATTTGCTCCTTAAGCTAATATCTACCTCTATAGGCCTAAGCCCTTTAGTACTCTCTATTAACCGATATACGTATCTGTCCTCTCGGGCTATATAGATAGTATTAGCCGTCGCTACTAGTATATACCACGCCCTAGGTTTTGACGCCCTTTGCGTTACCGTAGCCTATCTCTAGAAAGCGGCCGTCTATACCTCGTAGGTTTGCTCGGGGCACACACTACGCCGGGCAGCGTACTCCTTACGTTTCTACCTACTAACTAATATCAAGTTCCTTATTACCCTACCCTCGATCCTCCCCGATTATAGAACTAATCTACTTGTATTATACGTCTTTTCCCCGTCCTAATAGCCGTCTTTTCCTTACTTAGGCTATCGTCTTTTCCTCGTCGTAATCTACTATATCAGACTAGGTACGTTATATAGCGGGATAGGCAGTGCCTTAGGCAAAACCCTCGTTCCTATACCGGGTGTTTAATAGGCCCTTATAGGCTTCGTCGCGTGTCTACCTACCCACCGCATTGCCCGCTAGTAAACAATAGATTGTTTCGTAGTCCGCTCGACGCCGTTATATAGTCCGCTTAGTTGTTGTTCTATAGTCCGCTCGTCTAATGTTCGTCGCTTAGCCCGCTCGGTTTACGGTCTCCGGAGGTGAAAATTCTGTACTTATACTAGAGGTGTCCTGTCGAGCGTATAGGCCACGGTTCCGCGCCCTTCTTATACGTAGAAAGAAGAGGGACTCGCTCCCGATACGAGTATACGCTCGTCGGATAGTTTTTATACCCGTTTTGCTAGTAGTCCTCTATTCGCCGCGGCTTCGCCTACGTTACGCGCCCGTCGCGCCTACGACGCTCTAGCGTAAGAATACTTAGCTCTCTCGTAGTAAGACGAGAGGTTCGTAGCCGACACTACGTATAGGTAATTCTCGTCGTCGACCGATCTCTCTATATAGATTAGAACGTCGTCGAGGTTTATAGTAGCGAAGTCGTCTAGGGATTCTCTTAGCACTTCGTTTATTCGTCGTCACTAGCTACTAGGACTAGTATAAAGTCCGAATAGAAGGACCTTAAATTAATATAAGCCGTACCGGGTAATAAATACTATTAACTACTTATCTCCTTTTAGTATTCGTAGGTTATTAAAGGCTACGACGATATCGAGCTTTATAAACCACGTAGCCTTACTAATACGCTCGAGTATTTCTCTTAGTAGCGGGATAGGGTACCTATCCTTTATAGTAAGAGCATTTAGTACCCGGTAGTCTACGTAGACGCGTAGCCCGCGGCCTAGCTTCTTAACTATAATTACTAGTAAGGACGTATAAGATTTAGAAGGCTTTATTATACCGTTAGCTATCCCGTTATTAATAAACTTTTTTAATACTATAAGCTCTTCTAGGTTCATCCTAATAGCCTTTTTATATATCAATTGTACTTCTACCCCTAGTTTTAGGTTTATAGCGTAATCTAATAGTCTATACTCTAGTAGCTTAAAGTCGTTCTTATAGCGGAAGGTATCTACGAGGTTATAATATTTAGGCGGTAATTTAAGCTTAGGGTCTTATACTTTACTTTTCTTTATAAAGATTTCCTAGTCGTCGGGTAAAATTACTAAAATCTATTCGTCCCCGTCGTTATCGACGATAAACGACGAGACTTGTTCGTCGTAGGTATCGAAATTTTCTAGCTAAAGTACTATAATTTTATCGTCTACGGGTAGGCCTTATTTCTTACGCTTCCGCTCTCTTTACGCTATTCGATAGTAAGCTTATACGCTAATAATATAGATATCGAGGTTAGGCTTAGGTAGGATAACTTAAGGCGCTATCCCCTTCCTATAGACCGCGTCTATAACGATAGTACAAGGTCTCCCTTAGTCGTATTAAGCCTCGTAGTAGGCGGGCTTATCGAAGGATAATGTCTTGTTCTTAAAACTATATAACGGGTCGTACTCCTCGAGCTATAAGATTCTAAGGACGATATCGTATCTGTCTAAGTCCGTAATATAGTAGAGTTCTTAGCTCGTATGCCCTTTAATAGTAATATTTATTAGGGCTACTTTGAGTAGCCTTATAGTTACCCCGTTAGCTATCCGTAGGCGACGGGGTTTATTAAGCTTAAAAGTACGGATATTATATACGCGAACAAAAAGTAGATTAGTAAACTTAGACGATACTCCGGTATTAGAAAGAGTTAGAGCTTTTACTTTTTTTCTACCTATACTAGTTATAGTACTATTATACTACTATATACTTTCTATACATTAGTTATATATATATATATATATAGGCGTAAAGGTATTACCCTTAGCTATTACTACGTATAGGTACTCCTCCTCTTATATATATATATCTTATTTCCGTGTTCGTTTTCGTAATTAGTATATTCGTATACTACTCCTTTAACGCGACTATATTAAGGAGCTAGACATTTCCCGAAGGCGGAGCTTCGATCTATAAGACGGGTACGTCGGTTATAGCGTTAAGAGCTACCGGTATCTCTCTATTAACGTTACTAACCTTCTACTTTCCGCGTAAGTTATAACGGATATATATTAGGTCTCGGCTAGTATAATCTAGCTCGCGGTAACGGAAGTAGCGACCTTACTAGCGAAGTTTATTACGTAGGGCCTCGTTAAGCTTAGATAGGTTACCGTACTTACGGGGGATAATACGGACGGCTAGACCCTTAGATTACTTATTATTACCTATAGGTATAACTATAAGGGTATTTTTCGTAGTAGTAGTAGCGGTAGGTATACGGGTCTATCCTAGTAGAGGTAGCTAACCTTAGCCTCCTCGGTAATTACTAGCGTTATCCTTATTCTTATCGCTCCTACTTTATATCTCCTTAACCGTATTATAAGCTACCTCTTTGTCCTTTACTATACGGTAGAACTTACTAAAGGACCCTATAAGCTAGTAATCCTCTATCTTCTTTGTCTAGAACTCGTTTAAGCTAACCTATAGCTCGTAGGTTATAAGTAGCTTTCCTACTTTAGCTAAGAGACGGCGATATTCGATAATATACTCTATAAAGGCCTAGTTCTTCTAGTACCGTAACTAATATAGGTCGCGCCCGGCCTTTAGCTTCTTATTACGCGGGTTAATACTAAAGTTATTATCGAGTTCGTCCTATATATCTTCGAGGGAAGCCTAGGCCTTAGACTCGACGGTAGGGATAAAAATGTCCTTAGGCGTCTTACTAGTATATCGCTTAACGTCGATCTGACCTTAAGATATATAGCGTTAGGTTATAGGTTAACGGCGCGCTAGAAGGCTATTGCGTCTACTATTCGATAGTTATTAGGGTCGTACTCGAAATCGCTAGCGTCGCGGTCAATCTCGTCAATTCGAGGAGGTTCTACTAGGTCAATAAACTAGCTAAAGTCGATGCCCTTACTATCGTCTTTATATCTAGATAGGTTAGTACGTTCCTACCGACTCGCCGGCTAATTACCCTATCGTATTAAAGACTCGGGTTTTATAGGAGGAATAGGGGTACGTAGAAGAGACGGAGGAAAGGACTTCTAGGTATTACCGCGTAGAGTCTCTTAAGTCTCTATAGGTTATAAAGTCGGTGTCTAGGAAGTCTATATCTAGGTTCTTAGGTCGTTAGAGTTCTTTAGCTACTTAGCTATTAGGCGTAGTTCTAATCTAGGGCGTATACTAGTCCGGTTACTAGTCCTCGAGAATAGGCGAGAGCGTTCGTCGTCGGCTATACTAGCGTAGTAGTTCGCGACTCGGTCGCGTTATACTTACGACTTAGTCGCTCGGTATTAGGATTATACTTACGTAGAGTTTAGCTCTCTACTTTTAAAGGCGTAACTAACTATTACGGGCGAGGGGGCTATAGTAAAGTCGGGTAAAGACATATATAGTTACGCGAGCTATCTAAGAGGTCGAAGGGAAGGCGAATAGATAAAGGAATCGGAAGGGCGCTAGCTGCCGCTAGCGCGCGGAGTTACGGCCGATAACGTCGATATGTCGCGGGGTAGTATATAAAGTAAGTAAAAGAGCTGTCTCGTAATAACTATAGATCCTTAACGCCTTAGTATTACGCGCCGTAATCTTAGAGATAATCTATATATCGCTAGTTACTCTATTATACGACGCTCGGTACTTCTTATAGACTATATTATTAAGCCTCAATTTATAGTCAATTAGATAGATAGAGATAGATAAATTTATTATTCCCCTGTTCTAGGACCCTATTCGGCCTATATAGGTATATATCTATTGTTATATATAAAGGGAAACCCGAATAGGTGAAAACCCTTCCCGCCCCCGACTACTCCTTATCTAGATTAGCTTTCCCTCTAAACGTACGTAGTCTATATCACTACCCCGTTAGCCCCCGCTCCTAGCCGGTCTCGTCGCGCTACGCCGTATCCTCTCTTCCTATACTACTCCTACTAGGCGGTACTATTCTAGCTATCCCTTCTCTAGTATCTAGTTCGTAATACGCCGTAGGTCCTTAGCGTTGTTAAGAAGTGCCCTAATCGTCCGGTTCCTCGCCTTTACTATCTACTCCCCCCTTCCTAGCGACTACCTCGGATAGACGAGGAGTACGTACCGTACGTACTAGGAGTAATAGCGGTAGGGGCAGCTAGTATTCGTATATTCTAGAACCTTCTTCTATAATAGGTACCCCTAGAGGCCGATATGTTCGCTCCGTAGTTAGGTTACTATACTACTCTATACCCTCGTAAGGCGGTAGTAGATAAGCTTCGGGGGGTCCTTAACCGCGGATTTTATAGCTAACTATTCCTTAGGTTAAGCCGCTAGCTAAGGGCGTCTACTATACTCTATAACCTAGTTGTTCCCCCTCTCTTTCTATAGTTGCTCTACAAACGATTTCTTACCTTCCTATTATGTTACTAGCTATTCGTCCCTTACCCGGTAGTTCGGCTCGTTTCCGGGTCGAATGCCCTTATACGCTAGTACTAATTCGCGGGCCCTTACGACTGTACTAGCGATGACCTTCTATACTAGGTACTATGCCTACTTGCCTAAGTAGGAGGTCCGTAGTCCCTAGATATATAGGTCGATCGGCGGTATAGCGGTCTCGTACTTAAGCATCCTCGTTAGTATCGACTTATATACCCCGGTGACCTTCCTTAGGCATTAGTTTTAGATCTTCGCTAACGGCGCGACGAGTCCCTTTAATAGGTAGGCCCTCTTACCTAAGGACTATACTTAGCTACTATAGGTAAGGACTAGCCGTATAATAGTAGTATATAGAAGTCGTAACTACCGAAAGTCCGCCCCCTATATAGACGTAGTAAGTATCTAGTATAATGCTATATTCTGTTTAGCTTTCCGTAATATTACCTATACGTACTTCCTCTACCGTAGCGCCGGGTCTACCTATAGTCCGAGGATCCTAAGCTAATTTGCCGGGTTAGTCGTATATCCCTATATCTAGATAGAAGCTTATATATTATAGAACCGTAGCCGGCGCGTAAAGTGTATTAGATTGTACTTTTCTAGGGCAAACCGAGCCCCGTACCTCCTAGCCTAGTCCTCGTAGATCTTATACTTTTCTTCTAGTAGCCTATAGTTCTCCTTAGTCGAGGAAGACTACGCTAGGATGTTCGTGTCGTCTACAAAGCCGCTCGTAGTAGTGTTCTAGGATTCTAGGGCTAGGAGTAGCGTCGCTAAAAAGAAGAGGAACAGAATAGGTACTAGCGTTAAGCCTTACGGGATTCTAGTATAGACTACTTGAAATAGGCTTTTATACTAACTAACTAGGATCGACGTACTACGGTTTTAGAGGTAGGACCGTACGAAGTTGACAAGCCACTTAGGGAGTCCTTTCGACCTTAGGATATAGAGTAGCCGCGGGTATAACACGTAGTCGAAGGCTCCCGATATGTCTAGGCTAAGTAAGGAAGCCACCTTGTCCCTATTCTTATACTAGATAGCCTTTACCTAAGAGGTGATAAGTTCTATCGCGGATAGCGTCGATCGCTATAGACGCGTACCTATCTAGGTGTCCGGGAGTAGGGAGTACTCCTCTACCGTCTCGGAGAGTCTTATTATAACTAGCTTCTTAAGCGCTTTCCTAAGAGTATTAAGGAGCGTAGTTAGGTAGTACGACTTTACCTATATATAGTCTTCCTTATACGGCTTACGTAGGACTACTATTGTCGATTGTTTAACTACTATTAGGTAGTATCTGGTCTATAGGCAGGCGTTAAAGATCGCTACGACTCCTAGGGCTAGTTAATCTCTACACTTCTTTAGTAGCTCGTTTAGGGTCCTATCTAGCCCCGGGGCTTTCTTCGCCGGTAAATTCCTAAGTATAGCGGTAATATCTCCCTCGGATATCTCCTACTAGACCGCGATACTAGGGGCTAGGGGAGTAGAGCTATCTATGTCGCTTAGATTAGCCTCGACTAGGGGCGTAAAGAACTTACTAGCTAGTAGACGCGCCTTAGCCTCGGGGTTACTAACCGGGCTACTAGGCAATTAAAGCGCTAGGATAGAGAAGGAGGGGCCCTATATAGGGTCCTATCGGGCCTATTTCGCTAGCTTCTATATCCTCGCTAGCTTACCGGCGATTTCTTCTACTATAGCTCTCTAGCCGACTACTTTCTCCCTCCGTATTATAGCTTTCTTCTATTAGTATACCTCCCTATATACGTTCTAGGCCTCCTCGCTATAGCTACTCGTCTATACCCGGCGGGCTCTCTATACTTCTCTTACTACCGTAGTATACTTCGGCGTCTAGTATAGGTTAGGCTATATCGTTAGTTAGGTAAGCGGAACGTGAAGTAAGGTCGCTTTTCTTATTTCGTCTATTAACCCTTAGACTACCTCGTCTATCTCGTCTTTACTATTGTATTACTACTACGCGATCTAGACTAGCCTCTCGGAGTTATCGAGGTACGCCTAGATATTAGCCTAGTAGGCTATTCCCTAGTTTAGCTTAGGGGTTCTCGCTAGTATACGTTATATCTATATCGTAATAGAGGTCCTAACTAGTATATAGTCTAACGAAGCCTCGAGTTCATGTTCGATCCTATAGTAGGTTACTATATAGTAGTAGCTATCTAAGATCTAGGAGAGGTCGATCGTACCTTAGAGTCCTCCTCTCTTCTAGGTACCTAGGTTCTTCGAGGTATTAAGGGCAATTACGTTACTCGCTATTAAGTCGAGTACTTCGTCGGCTATAGGGTACGGCTATATAAGGCTTTCCTAGGAAGGGTAGTATATATTAAAGTCTCCTTATCAGGGCGCGCGTACTATAGGGTCCAAATAAGAGAGTTATTATTCTACGAAGCTACGAAAGAGAGGCGCGAGGCGCGGCGAAGTTATATAGTAAAGCTAAGCCGCGCTAACCCGATACGGAAGGTCTATAGTTCACCCGGACCGACGTAGCTATAGTAAGGGGTCGCGGGCTACCCGTAATAGTACCTCCCCTCGTAAAATGCGTCTTAGTCCTCTAAGCGTTATCTATCTTATACGGCCACTTGCCCGTACTACTCTATAACCGTCTAAAAGTCTAATTATCCTCTAATACCTTATTATCGTCTAGTAACACATCTATATCCTATCTATCTTTAACTAGCCTATCCGCGACCGGCTCCCTTCTAGAAACATACTACCTAGTTAGCTAGTTTGCCCTAGACCTAAGTCTATCTTCGGCTAGTACTCGGGTATAATCCTTATAGCTAAGGTTAGGTATTATTATAGGCTCTATAGGTTTCACTCGAGTATCGGTATAACTACTAGTACTATCGTAGAGCTAAGGGTAGTAGGTAACACCGGAGTCCTTAGTTAAGACAGTAGGCTTTCCCGTAACCTAGCTAGTATAGCGGTACGTAGCAAATATATACTAAGTAGATTCTATTAGAGGTATAGCTCGAGACAACTTCTTCGTAACGGTGTTACTATTAACCCTAATCGTGTTAAGCCCGAGGACCTTATTACTTAGGAGGACCTAATTAGATAGAGCTACGAAGCCTAGAGGCGTAGATAACTCCGGCCGGTAATAGTAAAAGTCTATAATAGCGGCGGCCGTATGTTTAAACATGTTCTTAGCCGGTTACTAGGTCTTACTATCCTCCTCACTCTAATATCTAAGCTATTTCACCTTATACTAAGTGTCTACTTTACGCTTCTACCCCTTCTTTACGTTACCTACTCGCTTACGGGTATATATATCTAAGATCTTCTCTACCTTATATATATATATATAGGTGTTACGACTATATTAGGGACTATATCGGCTTCTATAGTATCGGGCTCGATAGTTATTAGCGGTAGTAGTACTAGATACTAGCCTTTAAGTAGTAGGAAGTCGGGATGATCGGCTCGCTAAAGTAACGAAGTATAAAAGTAGTTGTCGAGTCCTACTATAGCGTCCGACAATCTTAGTTTATATAAGAGCTTAGCTAGTATAACTTCTATAATCTAGTACGGGCTAGCGTATCTTCTATCAAGCTTCTTAGATAGTCGAGTCGTACGGATGTTCTTAGTACTTAGGTATACCTAGTCGCTTACTTTATAGTCTAGCGGGATGCTTCGGTAGCGGTTTACTACTTTAGCTTAGAGAGCTTATAACATCTATATATTTTCTTAAAGGTGCTTATAAAGGTCGTAAATCCGGCGTATAAAGGCTTTAGCCGATCGCGTATCTAGTCGCTAGAGAGTAGTTAGTCCTCCCTCTTTTCTAGCGCTTAGGTCTACGCGCTCTATAAACTTAGGGTTATAGCCTAAAGTAGCGTAGAATAGCGACATACTAGTAGATTTAGAAAGGTGGTTATTAATCGCGAACTGAGCTAGACAAAGCTATTCTACCTAGTCATCTTGTGCCTCGTTAGTAAATATACGGAGATACTGTTCTATTACTTAGTTAGTACGTTCCGACTGTCTATTAGTTTCTAGGTAGTATAAAGAACTTAGCTTACGACTTGTACGAAACATCTTATAAAGTTTCTTCTAGAAGGTAGTAACCTATTACTTGCCGCGGTTTAAAGTAATAGTGTTAGGAAATCCGCGTCGGGAGAATATATACTTAAGTAAAAGTCTTACCGTATTCTATATAGTTATCGCTCCGATTGGAATTAGCTCGACTTCCTTCGTTAGCCTATCTATTACGGTCATAATGTTGTTATAGGTCATACTATCGAGGGTGCTATTAGGAAGTCCGACTACGAAGTCTACCGCGATGTACCTCTAAGGTCGGTCCGGTACTAAAAGTAGGTATAATAATCTAGGTAGCTAGGAGTATAGAGATTTCGTCGTACGGTATATACGGTAATTCGCGGTATATCTACGTACTAATCTTACTAAGCCAGGCCAATAGAAGTCTCGTACTACGAGTTTTTAGGTTCGAGCTCGTCCTAGATATCCTACTACTAGAGCGTTATAATTTATTCTAATAAGCCGAGTCCGTAGGGCCTAGTTATCGGGTACCTATAGGCTCTAACTATCGTACTAGTTTCGTATATATAACATATTACTATCTACCTTATAGTGCGTAGGGTGTATCTTCGCCTTCTATAAGAGTATAGGGATAGTACTATCTTTCCGTAGTATCTTTATTACCGCCTTAAGTTCTTAGTCTAGGGCGTAAGTAGTCGTTATACGGTACTCGAGTTCAGCTTCGACTTCGGCTTCATTCGTAGTCTATACTTCCTAAGCTAGTGCTAGCTATGTTTATAGTACCTGTTCTAGTTCTAGAATAAACTCGATTGCTTTAGGATTTAGGGGAGTCGTCTCTTCTTCTTCGGGCGTATCTTCGATAGTAGCTCGTATAGAGTCGATCTTAAGGAATCGCTCTAGCGGAAGCAATGTGTAATAGTAGTACTAATTTCTCGGATCGTCTACCCCCTACGGAAGGTCCTAGCTACGTCTCGTTAGGCTATCTAGCTTCGTTCCTTATATACCTAGGCGGTATATAATCTAGAAGTCAAATTGTAATAAAAATTCTACCTATTACGCTTATTAGCGATTAAGCTACTTCGTAGTTATAAAATATTCGAGGTTCTTATAGTCTATAAACACTTTGACTAGATCGCCGTCCTAGTCTACTTCGTAAGTAAGCCCCGGGCGCTACTCTTCGAATGCTTTAATAATCGCGAGGAGTTCCTTATCGTAGATCTCGTAATTATACTCCTAGGGGCTTAGCTTCTTCGAATAGAAAGCTATAGGATGTAATACTCCCTACTCGTCGTATTATAAGAGCACACCTATATTAATAAAGTCTAAGGAGTCAGTCCCGACGACGGTCTATCTACCCGGTATATAGTATACTAGTATACCCGCCTTACTAAACGCTACTTTTAACGCCTCGAATACCCTCTAGTAATTATTAGTCTAGTCAATTCTACGGTTCTTGTAATTACTAGGCCTATCTAACTTCGTCAGGTTGGTTAATAGGGATGTAATACGAGAGAAGGCCTCGATAAACCTACGGTAGAAGTTCGCGAATCCTAGGAAGGCTTAGACATCCTTAAGATTAGTTAGTGCTTCCTAGGTCTATATATATTCCAATTTCTCCGGGTCTATCTCGATACCCTAGGGTATAATAATAAGGCCTAGATATTTTATACGTTCCTAGTAGAACTCGGACTTATCGATATTAATAGTAAGCCTAGTATCTCGTAGCTTAATTAATACCTTTCGTACGTATTCGACGTGTTCCTCTAGAGTGTCGCTAAAGATAAGGACGTTATCTAGATCTACTAATACAAAGTTATCTAGATGTTCCTATAGAACCTTATTAATATATAACTAAAAGGTTACGGGTCCGTTATAGAGGCCGAACGGTAATACGAGGCATTCGTATATACCGTAGCGTATTACGAAAGCTAGTAGCTACTCGTGCCCTTCCGCGATACGTAACTTATTAAAAGCTACTATAATATCTAGTTTCGTAAAGTACTTCTTTCCGTATATACGGTTAAGCGTTTCCTATATTATTAGAATAGGACAGCGATTCTTAATAGTAATAGCGTGTAGCCTACGGTAGTTAATATATACTCGTAGCCCTCCTCTAGGCTTTCTTACTACTAATACCGGTACCGGTAACTAGCTTGTTTTCTAACCGGCCTTACGTACCTTACCTTCTAAATTCTATTCGAGTAACTATTTCATAACGGCTTTATTCTCCTTCTCGGCTAGTCCGTATAGCTTTCGATATAGTAGAGTCAAGGTTAACCGGGTTTAATATAAATCTCGTAGTCGATGCCTAGTCGGTAAGGTAGGAGTCCCTCGTAGTCCTTTACTAAGAAAGTATCTATAATGTCGTAGTATATAGGCGGGAGCTTCTCTTTAGGATTGTAGTTGAACTGCTTATTCAAGAACTGATCTAGGTCATTAGCTACTATCGCGCTTAGTTTGAGGCTATTATCGTTATTATCGTTATCTTTACACCCCGTAGGTATAATATAGAAGCACTCGGCCCTAGGCCGGTACGCGTATATCTCCTATACGCGCTACGAGACTTCCTAGTAATCTACCTCTTTATCTACCTCTAGAGCGGACATATTTAGCTCCGCCCCTCCGGCTATAAATCCTACTAATTTGCTAGTAAAGGGCTTTAGTCTATATTTCGTTTACTAGGCTCTACCGATATAGTTTAGAGATTATACTATTGTCGATATCTTATTATATAGATAGTGACCGAAGTAGTAGTTAGATCTAAACGCTACCTCTCTAGTTTCCTAGAAGATGTTCGGGTTGTACGCGGAGAGCTACGGTAGTCTAAAGACAATGTCGTATTCGAGGTCGGTAACGTAGTATAGTATTTACTTATAATAACCGCCAATAACTACGTCTATAAGGACTATATATATGATCTGACGCGCTATAGCCGATCTATCTCCTAGTATTAATCGTCTGTTCTTCGTTAAAGGGATTAAGGGGGTGATACATTTACGTATAAATTTCTAATTAAGAAAGAGAGAGGTAGAGGTAGAATCTATAAGGCCGCGAGCCTTTTTATGTTATATTATTACGGGTAATACTATATAAGGGTGTATAGCTAGTTATTATTTATCTAGTATATATACCGATATCTTAAGCTCCTTACTATAGTCCGTCTCTTATATTCTATATCTCTTAATCTTATACTCTTTCTGTCTTAGAAAGTTCGGTTACTAACCGCTATCTACTACGTTTAGGTAGCGGTCGTACCATTTCCCTGTTACTATAGGCCGGTAGTAAGGGAGCTAAGGTTCGGGTTAGCATTCGCGTTATTTCGTAGACGTAGAGGGCGGTAGTCGCCGTCGTAACTATATATTAGGTATTCGGGGTTCGTTAATACGTACGAGCCTATACGGTAGCGGTAGTACTTACCCTACTTCTTAAGGTCCTCTAGCTACTTACGGTATAATAAAGGTAGGTACTAAAAGTGAACTAGTAGGTCCTCCTTCTTCTTCGTACCTACGTATTATAGTAGTCGCTAGACGATTATAGCGGTCGTACTAGTAGCTACGGCGCCTACGGCATTACTACCGCCCTATACGCCGTTATTGTTCGAATTAGGGTTGCTACGTAGGCGCTCCTTCTATAGATATAGTCGGTCGGTCTCGTAGAAGCTCTTATCTACTACCGTATATTCCTTAACATTCTATATGTCGTATAAGCATCTATCTACTTCCCTATCGCCGAAAGTCTTAATAACGTACTTACTGTTTAGACGGTTACGAAATAGCATTAGCTTAGTCTCGTCGGTCTACTCTATCTAAGTACGTAGCTTCGAGTAGCGAGCGTAGAAGGTAATAAAGGTCTCGCCCTACTCCTACTTATAGGTAGCGATATTAACTATAGCCTTAGTTTCTTCGTTACGGGTACCGTACTAGCGCGTTAGTTTCCGCTATAGGCATTCCGCGCTACACGATAGATAGTACCCCGGACAGTTCGCGGACCGTCTCGTAGCCGATATATAGTCCCTAGATATATAGTCTCCTATATAGTTCGAGTAGGCCTACTTGTTTATATACGTATAGGTTTAGTATCTATACTGTTAGTATTTGAAGTATTAGAGGATACGAAAGGAAGGAGTGCTTTTCTACTATCTTAAGGCTATATTACTAGATTAGGCCTTATTCTATCGCTAGATCCGCCGCTTTCGCGTCTTATAGCTATACTATTAGCGCCGCGGCCTTCTTACCTTCTAGCCATTTCCTATAGAGCTAAGTCGCCTTCTAGATTAGAGAGTTAAGGGTGACCGGGTTGTCCTCTTAGAGAGTACGTAGGTGACCTTAGTTAGTTAGGTCGAACTCCTTAAATATATCGTAGACTAGGATTATAAATTGCTTCGTTAAGACCTTCGCTAATACCGTAACCTTAGATGCCTACTATAGCTATACCTCTAGGTGCCTCCTAGTAGTAGAGCTAGTATAGATCTATAGAGTGCCGTTAGACTATTCGTTTACTATAACCACCCCTAGTTAATTAATTCGTTAGGCGAGCTCCTTATTTAATAGCTTCATAACTTCGGCCTAGTCTTCCTTTACTATAATACGGATCGTAACTATATCGTACGTTAGGCGGGGGCCTAGTGTCAATACCGCGACCGATACCTAGCTATAGAGGTGTTGATTCCGGGTGGCTATATTAATCGTCTAAGACGTCGTCCTTATTTCTTATTACCCTCGGTAATACTATAGTATAAGCGCCGTACGTAGCTAGGTAATTATTACCTATAGAGACCGGTATAGGAGCTAATCGTTAGTTTCTATACTTTTTACGTCCTCTATAAGTTGCTACTAGTTGTCTTAGGGGAGCTTCGTCTATAGAGCCGTAGGCGCCGGTAGTGCCGTAGCCTAGGCTACTCTTACCTAGGAGTTACCTAATGTAGCTAGGCACCTCCCCTACGTCTAGAGCTAAAGAAACAGGGTGAAGAGAACTTTAAGCTATCCAAATTAAATAAGGTAGAACTCCCTCAATTCTAGGGGTAGTCGCCTACTTTATAGATCTTTAGAATAGCCTTCATAAGAGCTTTCGAATATATCGTGTTTCGCTCTAATATAGTAAAAGGAGTTATAAGTTATATAGTGAATTATAAGTAGTATAGAGTAGAATACTAAGGCCGTAGAAGTATATACTACTATAGCTTCATCTAGAGCAATAGACTCTCTACTAAAGGTCTCGATATTACTAAGCCTATAGAGGCGTAGGAGTTTACTAACTTCTAGGTAAACTACGTTACCGTAAATAACTTCTAACTATAGCGCTAGCGTACTCCTAAGTATAAACGTAGTACTATTTTACTTATAGGCTTAGATCTTACTCATAACTAGTACGAGCTCTTAAATATCCTTAATTAAGTTTAGTACTATAGTTAGTATCCTAAGTAATACTACTTACGTAAGAAATACGGCGATAATAGTAGTAGTAGTAAGTCTTACCGGTTTAGATTCCCTAAAGACCCTTAGCCTATAGCTATTATAAGTAATAGAAGAAAGAACGCCTACCTACTCTATAAGAGCCCTTATAATAATAAGTAGTTAAATTACTTTAACCGTATTATTACGTACTCCTAGTAAGTCAATACGGACTTTATACTATATACGACTATCTAGGGTATTAAAAATTACCTTGCTAAGTATACTAGTAAAGCTAAGAAGTAGACACTCTTATACTTATAAGTCGTAAAGTAGGTTACTAGTAAGCTAAGCAAGAACTTAACTAACCCTTTACTCTCTATTCAATAGAAGGTTATAAACTAATCTATAGGGGAGCGTAACTAGACTTAGTAAGAAGTTATATATATCCTACTTAGCTTACCGCTTACGACGATATCTCGAGCTATAGTCCCGCTTAACTATCTCTCTTTAGAGAAGTAGTTGATATTATTCTCGGTTAGTCCGGATAGTAAAGTCTTAATAGGTCGCTCTATAATTTAGAAGTATATATAGCAATAATAAGTCTCTATAGATAAACCGGGTAATTCTCTACGCCCTTATCTAAGTAAGGTTACCCTAAACTAGTTCCTTACAAAATATAACTACGTTAATATACGTAAGATTAGAGCCCGGTACTCTACTACCCTAGACCGCCTTATCGGCTACTATCTAAAGTATAAGCCTATTGTTAATAAGCTAAGGGCCCCCTTTAGACCCTGAAATTTGCGCGTCGAATCTCGTTAACCTTTAACGGTTAATTACGTAGTAGGGGTATATAGGGGTACTGCTAAGATATATATAGTTAGGAGGCGACCTTAGTAGGAAGCTAGGATTTACGAAGAATCTCTCTATAAGGCGAAAATACGGGAATTTAAAAATTTCAGATTTATTATCTTTTAGGATCACTATATATATTTTACGGCCCGTAGACCGGCAAGTATATACACCTACGTATAAGCTATCCTAAGGTTACTAGGTGCGCCCTTGCTTACTAGGGTAGTTAGTCGTCTATACTATCGACTAGTAAGAGGATTTCTACTTCGTAAAGATTATACTTTATTACCTATTCGACGAGGATACTAAGTATCCTATATAACCGTATTGCTTTCCGGACGACGATATTAATACCGAGCCGTATTAGACCTAGGGAGATATATATTAGCGGTCGACGACGAGAATCACCTATACGTAGTGTCGGCTACGAACCTCTCGTCTAGCTATAAGAGAGCTAAGTATTCTTACGCTAGAGCGTCGTAGGTGCGACGGGCGCGTAACGTAGGCGAAGCCGCGGCGAATAGAGGACTACTAGCAAAACGGGTATAAAAACTATCCGACGAGCGTATACTCGTATCGGGAGCGAGTCCCTCTTCTTTCTACGTATAAGAAGGGCGCGGAACCGTGGCCTATACGCTCGACAGGACACCTCTAGTATAAGTATAGAATTTTCACCTCCGGAGACCGTAAACCGAGCGGGCTAAGCGACGAACATTAGACGAGCGGACTATAGAACAACAACTAAGCGGACTATATAAAGGCGTCGAGCGGACTACGAAACAATCTAGTGTTTACTAGCGGGCAATGCGGTGGGTAGGTAGACACGCGACGAAGCCTATAAGGGCCTATTAAACACCCGGTATAGGAACGAGGGTTTTGCCTAAGGTACTACCTATCCCGCTACATAACGTACCTAGTCTGATATAGTAGATTACGACGAGGAAAAGACGATAGCCTAAGCAAGGAAAAGACGGCTATTAGGACGGGGAAAAGACGTATAATACAAGTAGATTAGTTCTATAATCGGGGAGGATCGAGGGTAGGGTAATAAGGAACTTTATATTAGTTAGTAGGTAGAAACGTAAGGAGTACGCTGCCCGGCGTAGTGTGTGCCCCGAGCAAACCTACGAGGTATAGACGGCCGCTTTCTAGAGATAGGCTACGGTAACGCGAAGGGCGTCAAAACCTAGGGCGTGGTATATACTAGTAGCGACGGCTAATACTATCTATATAGCCCGAGAGGACGGATACGTATATCGGTTAATAGAGAGTACTAAAGGGCTTAGGGCTATAGAGGTAGATATTAGCTTAAGGAGCAAATAGGGAGGGAGGGCGTAGAGAGAAGCTTTTACTCCGGGCTAACCTCCCGAAACGAGGCTATACGGTAGTACTAGATGAGTAGGAAAGCGCGGTTAAGACTTATTACCTTATCTCGTAGCTAGCTTACTAAATACGATTCCTTCCTTACTTAGCATTAGGGTTCGTAGACGATACAAACATCCTAGCCTAGTCAGACTCGACAGAAGAGAACTGTCGCCTCCTTGAAGATAGGCACAAGAAATACGAGGAGTAGGCAAAGAAGTATAGTGCCCGGTTCGCCCCTAAAAAGTACTAACTTATACACTTTAGTAAAGCGAGAACACACTATAATATAAAGGCGGCGGTAAGAATCCAAGGCTACGAGACCAAGCTATTAGCGGAGCTACGAGTACTAAGGATCTGGCTCGACCCGAAGCTAAGCTAGAATGTATAGATTAAGAAAGCCTAGAGTCGAGCGTAAGTCAATAAAGCCTCGATAAAGAGGCTTACGGCATCTATATAGGGAGCAACATTCGATAAGGCAAGAGTAATGTATAAGGCGATCGTTAGACTAGCTATGTTATACGGGGCATAGATTTAGGGAACAGGAGGCGTAGGCAAGCCGATCCCGAAACGGATAGAGTAACCCCTAAACAGGATATAGGTAGGCAACCTACGTAGGGTACTAGGCGTATATAAGACAACGTTAACAAGTACGGTAGAAATAGAGACAGGAATACTACTAATCGGCTAGTACATCCGGGGAATAAGAATTCAATACGGGGTAAAGACGATAGGTTACCTAGTACAAACTACGATCTAGGAGGCAAAGAATAAGATAGAAAGCCGCTACCGGAGAGGGGCAGGACATAGGACAAGCCAAAAAGAGGATGACCTTACTACCTTTACGGCCGTATAGACAAGTACCGAATGGCTAGCACGAAAGGAGGAGGAGCGTAGGACTCGCTAGGCCGGCGGGAGCAAGGCTAAGACCTAAAGCCTAGCGGAATAGATAGCGAGCTACCTATAGGAGTAGGACTAGAAAAGGAAGCCCCCTAAGACAATAGGCCCGATAGCGCTCCGAGCCTTCTAGAGACATAATTACTAGCTATATAGGGACCTAACAAGGGCCGAAGCAAGTATAGCGATCCAAATCAGGTCCGAGCACATTAGATTAAGGGCCTACCTATTCAGGAGACGCGTACTAGACATCTATAGCCTAGCCTACTAGTGTAGCTACCTATCGTAAAACCTAGAACATATGCTACTAAGATGCCCGTAGTAGGCGAGAGGCAGGGGAAATTAGAGGCACTAAGCGGGAAGGAGAGACTATAAGTCAATTATTAGGGATAAAGGCAACATTTGCCGAATCTCTCGGTAGATACTATAGTAGGGATACCTCTAGTAGTTTAGCCTCGCGAGCGAGACGGAGGAGTGGATAGACAAGAGGCGGAAGCGAGGGGGGTTGTAGATAGGGTAGTTATTAGGGTAGGCCTATAACACTAGCGTACCCCTAATAAGGGAAATTTAAGACGACAACGAGGAGGAAAAGATAGGCGGGAAGGAGGAGGGGTTTTCACTAATACGGTTTCCCCTCTATATATACAAAAACAAGATAGTATAGCTATATAGGCCAAAGGGCACTATAACAGCTTAATGAAATATCTATCTATCTATCTATCTATATATTAGCGTTACTAGGAGCGTTATAATTATAAGCGGGACTACTACGAGCTACTACTAGAGGCCGTACCCCTAACTTATAAAGACGAGAAGTAGCTAGAAGAATATCTTAATAACTAGTTTATTAACTTAGCTCGCGAGCTATTAGCTAGTATACGTAGGATCGATATAGCGGATATAGACTTCCTAGGTAGCCGCGATATTAATCGGATCTATAATTAGTCTACTTATATTAATTAGTAGCTACCTTAGGTTAGCGCGCTACTAGGTAGTAATAACCTTTACGAGCTTAGCTATAAATAGTAGGTACTAGATAAGGAAATATACCTAGTTAACTCGACTATATAATTTTAGTCTTAGAGCTAAGTCGATAGTCGTAAAGAGTAGTAGCGGTTTCTCTTTAACGCTATTATTGGTTACGCTACTAAGGTTATTACCTACGAGAAGGGTAATAGTTAGGACCTAGGCTAGCTACGAATTAAGATAGATAGATAAGTAGGTACCGGTAAGTTATACCTTATCCGTATCGTATTAGCCCGGCTCTAGAAGCTATATCGTAAGGAAGGTAACTAGAATAGTAATCTAGTTATACGCGCTACTCTAACTAGTATTACTACCTATAGTATTAAAGCCCGTACTCTATACTTACTACTTAAGCTTCTTATTAGTAAGAAGAAGGGCTTTACCGCTCTACTAATAATTACCGCTAATACTCTTAACTATAAACTACGACGTATCCGATAGCTAATTATCGATAAGAAGTTAATAATTAGACTTAAGACTCTCGGCTAGGTCGTTTACGATAGGTTATAAGCGTAGATTAGCTATTCGACGGCCTAAACGTTACTATCTTAAGTAATTTCGTCTAGCTCCCTCCTAGTACTTCGAAGCTAATATATAGTACTACGGTAATCTAACGCCTATAAGCGTAATAGTAGAGACGCTTACTAGGTACTAGATTAGACTATTAAGCTTACTTAGATCAAGCGTTAGGAGGGTAATAACCTAGCTACTATAAGCTTTCGTAAGGCTCTTTAAGGTCTACGAAATAGTAACCTAGACCTTAAGGACTAGGAGTTACTTAATAGCCGCGTAGCTACCAAGCTAGGTACTAATAAGCGTACTAAGTTCGACGATATAGTACGTATCTACTTCCGTAAGGAAGAGGTTTATCTATATAACTATATCTATATATAGGACTCTAGTAACCTAATGAAGCTTATACGGGCTATATATACCTAAGGTAAAAAGGTCGCGGAGAAGGCTACGTTCGAGGAAGATAAGAACCTCTATAGTAGTATACCTATCTCGCTCGGTTATAGGGTAATACTCGTCGAGAACCTATAGACTAAGCGTAGACTTAATAACGGCGCGATAGGCGAGATCGTCGATAAAATATAGTTAACTACTACTACTAGTACTTATAGCGACCCCGATAACGACCCTCCTTTCTATATCCTAGTTACCTTCGACTTATATAACTACTCTAACTAAGACCTCGGTACTAGACGTCGTATACCTAGTAACTATAGCGACGACGAGAATATACTAGGTCTATATCTATATAAGCTTCTAGATAGCCGTCCTATTGTTCTAATATTCCGCTCGAAGCGATAGTTCTAGACGAATAACGTCGATTACTCTTATAAGTAGTTCTCTCTAACTATCGCCTACGCTATTACTATCTATAAGAGTTAAGGCCTTACTCTCGATAAGGCTATTATTAACTTTAGTACTAAGGACTTCGCTCTAGGCCTATTATACGTAGTAGTATCTCGTATCAAGACTCTCGCTAGTCTAATACTCGACGAGCCCTTCGACCTTAATAGATTTAGTACCCGAGAGGCGAAGACCTCTTAGATACGTAAGGTAGATACGCTTCGTCGGTAGCTATAGAAGATCTAACGCTAGGACGACGACGACGATAACGACTTCAGTAGTACCCTAATAGGCTTAAGTAGACTAGTAGACTAAGGTTAGACTCCGCCGCCTCCGCTAGATAAGGACAAAGATCTAGATAGCGTATTACCTATCCGGGGGAGGGTAGCTAGAAGAGCGTAGAGGTAAGCGTATATAGATAGAAATAGGTATAGATAGCAAAGAGATAGACGTTAATACTACGTAGTAGGACGGCGATACTAAGATAGAGGGCTAATAGGGCTATCGAATAAATATATAATATATCGAGTATATATTTATAGTTATTATACCTATATAATTAATAGGTATTAAAAGATAGTGTTCAGTTTCTATACGTAATACGTTCTTATCTTACTACCCTTATAAAGCTAAGTATCGAACTCTATACGCTATACGGCCTATATCTACGACAATAATATTATATTACGAGAAATAACTACGTCCCTTCTATATAGATAGATTTGTTATTCCCCTATTCTAGGACCCTATTCGGCCTATATAGGTATATATCTATTATTATATCTAAAGGGAAACCCGAATAGGTAAAACCCCTTCCCGCCCCCGACTTCTCCTTATCTAGATTAGCTTTCCCTCTAAACGTACGTAGTCTATATCACTACCCCGTTAGCCCCCGCTCCTAGCCGGTCTCGTCGCGCTACGCCGTATCCTCTCTTCCTATACTACTCCTACTAGGCGGTACTATTCTAGCTAGCCCTTCTCTAGTATCTAGTTCGTAATACGCCGTAGGTCCTTAACGTTATTAAGAAGTACCCTAATCGTCCGGTTCCTCGCCTTTACTATCTACTCCCCCCTTCCTAGCGACTACCTCGGATAGACGAGGAGTACGTACCGTATATTCTAGGAGTAATAGCCGTAGAAGTAGCTAGTATTTGTATATTCTAGAACCTTCCTCTATAATAGGTACCTCTAGAGGCCGATATATTCGCTTCGTAGTTAGGTTACTATACTACTCTATACCCTCGTAAGGCGGTAGTAGATAAGCTTCGGGGGGTCCTTAACCGCGGATTTTATAGCTAACTATTCCTTAGGTTGTCCCGCTAACTAAGGGCGTCTACTATACCCTACAACCTAGTTGTTCTACCTCTCTTTCTATAGTTACTCTAGAAACGATTTCTTACCCTCCTATTATATTACTAGCTATTCGTCCCTTACCCGGTAGTTCGGCTCGTTTCCGGGTCGAATGCCCTTATACGCTAGTACTAATTCGCGGGCCCTTACAACTATACTAGCGATGACCTTCTATACTAGGTACTATGCCGACTTGCCTAAGTAGGAGGTCCGTAGTCCCTAGATATATAGGTCGATCGGCGGTATAGCGGTCTCGTACTTAAGCATCCTCGTTAGTATCGACTTATATACCCCGGTGACCTTCCTTAGGCATTAGTTTTAGATCTTCTATAACGGCGCGACGAGTCCATTTAATAGATAGGCCCTCTCGCCTAAGGACTATACTTAGCTACTATAGGTAAGGACTAGCCGTATAATAGCCGTAAATAGAAGTCGTAACTACCGAAAGTCCGCCCTCTATAAGGACGTAGTAAGCCTCTAGTATAATACTATATTCTCTTTAGCTTTCCGTAATATTACCTTTACGTACTTCCTCTACCGTAGCGCCGGGTCTACCTATAGTCCGAGGATCCTAAGCTGATTTGCCGGGTTAGTCGTATACCCCTATATCTAGATAGAAGCTTATATATTATAGAACCGTGGCCGGCGCGTAAAGTGTATTAGATTGTACTTTTCTAGGGTAAACCGAGCCCTATACCTCCTAGCCTAGTCCTCGTAGATCTTGTACTTCTTATCTAGTAGCCTATAGTTCTCCTTAGTCGAGGACAACTACGCTAGGATGTTTATGTCGTCTACGAAGCCGGTCGTAGCGGTGTTCTAGGATTCTAGGGCTAGGAGTAGCGTCGCTAGAAAGAAGAGGAATAGGATAGGTACTAGCGTTAAGCCTTACGGGATTCTAGTATAGACTACTTGAAATAGGCTTTTATACTAACTAACTAGGATCGACGTGCTACGGTTTTAGAGGTAGGACCGTACGAAGTTAATAAGCTACTTAGGGACTCCTTTCGACCTTAGGATATAGAGTAGCCGCGGGTATAATATGTAGTCGAAGGCTCCCGATATGTCTAGACTAAGTAAGGATGCTACCTTGTCCCTATTCTTATACTAGATAGCCTTTACCTAAGAGGTAATAAGTTCTATTGCGGATAGCGTCGATCGCTATAGGCGCGTACCTATCTAGGTGTCCGGGAGTAGGGAGTACTCCTCTACCGTCTTAGAGAGTCTCATTATAACTAGCTTCTTAAGCGCTTTCCTAAGAGTATTAAGGAGCGTAGTTAGGTAGTACGACTTTACCTATATATAGATAGATAGATGATTCATTTACCCGTTGTGGTGCCCTCCGGCCCATGCGGGTTTATGTCTATATATGTTACTGTATAAGGTAGGAAACCTATTCCTAGGTAAAAACCTCCTCTCCTTCTCTAATAGCTTCCTTGCCATGAGTTCTCAGTTTTCCTTCCATTAGGGTGCACTAGTGTCATGGTGGTTAGCCTCTGACTACCTTGTCTGCAACCCTGGAGTTGTCCCCCTCTTCCTGCTCTCCTCCTCCTTCTTTCTCTCCTCAATCCATCTCTCTGTTTCCCTAGTAAGAGAGAACTGCTCCAAAAATCCTTGGTGGATGATCCACCTTGTAATTCTCTGGAGGTCTCCCTTATTGCTAATCATGGCTTGGAAGTTTCTGTTCCTTGCCCTTGCCCTCCATTCACCTCTCCCTGTACTCCATTCTTTGCAAACCAGAAGTCTATGTTCGACATTCTGGGACAGGTAGCCGCATGGGCAACTCTTGTCTTCGATACCTGGGACTTTTCTCTGATGCAGGTATGCCCTGACTCCGATGTGTTCAGAGCGGATTTGTATTGCTATGCTTGCTTCTGACCTGGTTAGGTCTGAGTACAGTAGGTAGTTGTGGCTACCAAACTGTTGGAGTGCCTTTGGGGTTCCTGGCCTCTGTGGGGTTCTTGTCCATTCAGTCTTCCAGAGGAGTCCTGCCATCCTTTCAGCTAGAGACTGTTGCCTCTTCCCTTGGCTGGCTGCTGATCCTCTCCCTTGAGCCCTTCTGTCCTGTTCCTGCTGGGCTAGGTGCAGCTGTTCTGTTAGCTCTTTGAACTTCTGCAGGTCCTGCTGCTTCTGTGGGGCTGGATTGGGTCTTGCTTGTCTGTGCCTTCTTGTGCACTGGCTCCTGATTTTGTTGACTGCCTTCTGGATTACTAGCTGGGCTGGGTATGCAGACGTCTTTCCTGCATACTGGTATCTCAACCCTTGAAGGTAGAGCTTGGCTGGTGGGGAGCCAGACTCCATTTCGACCACCCTTGTTGGAGTTGACTTGTATGCTCCAAGCACCTTTTTCAGACAGGAGGCTTGGGCTCTGCTGATGGGATCTGCAATTCTCTTTGGGATCTTGTCTTGGGCTGACCAGATCTGGGCTCCATATAGCATGGCTGGCTTCACAATGGCCTTGTACATAACCTTTGCTTTCGCAAATGTGGCTCCCCATGTGGAGGCTGTAAGCCTGTCAATTGATTGCCTGTTGTTGTCTGCTCTTGCCTGTGCTTTCTTGACCTGTGGTCCCCAGCTAAGCTTTGGATCCATCCATATTCCTAGCACCCTTAATTCACTAGAGGGTTCTGTTGTGTGTCCCTGAATAGTGATTGGGGCTTGCATATTGTGTCTGTTTCTGGCTCTACTGAAGTGGATGAGTTGATACTTCTCTGGGGCAAATCTGGCTCCATGTTTCCTGGCCCATTCCTCACATTCCTTGTGTTTCTTCTGCAAGATTCTGCAGTTCTCTTCTGTGCTGTCTGACCAGGCTAGGATGTTTGTGTCATCCACAAACCCTGAGGCTGATGTGTTTCTGGAGTTTAGCTTTGCTGGCAGGTCTGCCATAAAGAGGAGAAACAGGATTGGAGACATTGTTGATCCCTGTGGGATTCCTGTCTCTGTAGGCATGCTGTCAGATTTGTATCTGCCCAGTCTTAGTCTTGTGGTTCTGCCTTTGAGGAACGACTGGATGAACTGGACTGTCCAGTTAGGGATAGCCTTCTGTTTTAGGATGTGGATCAGCCTCTGGTGTGAGACATTGTCAAAGGCTCCTGATATGTCCAGTGAGAGGAGTGTGGCTGCTTTGTTGTTCCCAAAGTGCCACAGGGTCTTGATCTGCTCTGTGATAAGTTCCACAGCTGTTAGTGTTGATCTTTGTTTCCTGCCTCCCATCTGTTCTTCAGGAAGGATTCCATGTTCTTCAGCTAGGTTTGTCAGCCTTTCTGCTATGATCTTTTCCAGGAGTTTGCCTAGTGTGTTGAGCAAGGCAATAGGTCTGTATGCCTTTAGCTTTGTGTAGTCCTCTTTCTGTGGTTTTCTCAAGACCACAGTCAGTGACTCCTTGAAGTGTTTAGGGCAGTGTCCTTGGGCCATGCACTGTGAAAAGATGTTTGACAGTGCAGGGGAGATCTGGTCCTTGCATGTCTTGATGAACAAGTTTGGAATCCCATCTGGTCCTGGGGCCTTGTTTCCTGAGAGTGTCTTAATGATGCTCTTGATCTCTCCCTCTCCCACTGTGCAGGATTGCTCTAGTGGTGTTGGATACACACTGCCTTCTAGATCCTGCAGGTCAGCTTCTACCTGTGTGCCAAAGAAATGTTTCCCCAATGCCTGTGCCTTTCCTGGGAGAGTGTGTTGGATTACTCCTTCCTGGTCTTCAATGTTTGGAAACTGGGGCAGCATGTTTCTGTCCTGTGTGGGTTGTCTTGCCCACTTTGCTAGTTTCCACATCTTCTCAGGATTCTGGGTAATGGATCCAACTGTTGACCTCCACTCCAGCATCTTGTCCCTCTTGATCTGGGCCTTCTTGTCTCTGGTTGCCTGGTTGTATCTGTCCCATGCTTCCTGGGAGTGACTCTGGGTAAGGGCTCTCCTGGCCTGCCTGGCTGCCTTGACCTTCTCTGAGCATTCCTTTGTCCAGAATGGCTTCTGGTACAGTGACTGTTTCTTTTCTCTGGTGTGGGCTGCCGCAGTTTCCTGCATTGTTCTAACCAGTTCTGCCACTGCTTGGTCTATGTCTAAGGCTGTTTCCAGTCTCCTGGTCTCTAGTCCAGCTAGCTTCTGTTCCAGGTCTTGTCTGATCTGTTCCCAGTTGGCTGCCTTCCAGGCCAGCTGAGGTTCTAGGTCTCCTTCCTGCTGTGTCTGTGTTTCAAACTCCACCTGAATTGGGAGGTGATCTGATGAGGACTCCAAGTCCTGGTTAACCCAGCATCTGGTGACCTTCTGCTGCAGGTCATGTGATGCAAAGCACAGGTCAATGGTGCTTGAGCTTGCTCTCTGTGACCAGGTAGTTAGGCCCTTTGGGGTAACTAGGTGCATGTTGTTGCTTTGGGTAGTGGAGAGGAGTCTGTTAGCTAGGAAGTGATGGGCAGGTGCAAAGTCTGATCCCCATGTAGGATGGTGCAAGTTGAAGTCTCCCAGCACGATGTGTTGGGAGTCACTCTGCAGGATGTCTGGCAGCTGTTGTAGTGTGCCCAGCTGGGTGCTGCTTCTGGAGCTGGGGGGTGGGTTGTATACACTGTGGATGTGGATGCTGCCTTGGTTGGTGTTGAGTCTGACTGAGGTGATGTCTCCCCCTTCCTGTTGGATTTGTTCCCAGCTGTCTGTTGCCATCTCTTTGCTGATGTACATGCATGTTCTAGGGGTGCCTTGTTTGGCTAGGAGTGTGTGATACCTTGGGTCGTTAGCAGTAGATGGTCTGTTAGATTTGCTGTTGATCTAAGGTTCCTGGACTGCAATAACTAGGTGTTTCTTTGGGTCCAGTGCTTGGAGAAAGCTTCTCTGGACCTTGTGCTGGCTTTTGTTGACGTTGTACTGGATAGTGGTAAGATTAGGTGTCTCAATCATGACTCATCCATGCTGGTCTCCTGCTGGTCTTCTCGTGCTTCCTGCTGCTGGCTGCTATTTGGGATTGTGGTAAGGTTGAGCCTGCTTTGTGACGGGTCTCTTCCTGCAACCACAATTGATTTTGGTCTACCCATAGCAGGGTGGCCTTGGGCCTGTGTGGTCTCTTCTGTTCTGCCTCTTTTCAGAGGGTTGTAGACAGTCCTTAGGGGTTCTTGGGTGATTGTCCCTGTCTGGAATCTGATAGGGGTGTTGATCCTGGCTTCTCTTGCCCTCCTCTTTGCCTCAATCCTAGCTGTGCAGTCTTGGGACCAGGAAGGGTGTTTCTTTCCACAGCATGCACATCTGGCTTCACTCTTTGGGGCTGTGCAATTCTGTACTTTGTGGCTACCAGCACAGTGGGAACAAGTGTCCTTTTGGCTTGGGCATCTAGTAGAGATATGACCATACTGTTGGCACTTGAAGCATTGCAGTAGTCTGTGGGCGCTTCTATGGATTTCTGTGTCCATTCTTTCGCATTCCCAGAAGATGCCCTTGTCAAGCACGGTGTTTGCCTGTTCTACAGTGCCTATCCAGAGCACTAGAGAAGACTCTCTCTTTGTGTCCTTTGTCTTTCTGTTGACCCATGCTGCTTTTGTGATCTGTAGCCCTGGGCATACAGCCTGGTTCTGGTCCTGCAGCCTCTTAAGGTCTCCTTCAATGTCAAACTTTGTGGTCATCCCATGGGCAATAACCATATTTTGTTGGTGTGAGACCTTAGCCGTCTTGCCTAGTTTGACTGTCCACTCCTTCTGTGTCTCTAGCCTCTTCCTGTCTTGCTCCTGTGCTGTGAACAGCTTAAGGACACCTCCCTTCTCTTTCCTGGCTCCAATGATGCCTTGTATCCCAATCTTCTGTATGATCTCCTTGCCTGACAGGCCCTCGATCTCTTTCTGCTCTTGCTGGTCGGAAATGTAGACCTTGATAGCTGTTTTCTGGGGGGGAGGGTTTTGGGATGCAACTGCTGCCCAGGTTGGTTGGCTTAGTTTCTGGCCTTCCTGTGTCCTCTTCTTTGCTGCTGCTGCTACTGTCCTGTTAATGATCTGTCCTGTTTGGCTCCTTAGTGCCTTTAGCCCTCCAAGGAGCTCCAAAATCATCCCCTTAAGTGCTCTTTCTGGGTGCTCGCCATCTCCTGCCATTGCCATTGTTTCTGCCTTCCTGCAGACCTCCTTCCACTCGTTACTCTCCTGCTCCTGGTCGTTTCCTGCGATCGCTATCATCGTGTCCGCGCGAGATTGTTCGGTCTTTACCTATATATAGTCTTCCTTATACGGCTTACGTAGGACTACTATCGTCGATTATTTAAATGCTATCGGGTAGTATCCGGTCTATAGGTAGGCGTTAAAGATCGCTACGACTACTAGGGCTAGTTAATCTCTATACTTCTTTAGTAGCTCGTTTAGGATCCTATCCGGCCCCGGGGCTTTCTTCGCCGGTAACTTCCTAAGTATAGCGGTAACATCTCCCTCGGACATATCCTACTAGACCGCGATACTAGGGGCTAGGGGAGTAGAGCTATTTATATCGCTTAGATTAGCCTCGACTAGGGGGGGAAGAACTTACTAGCTAGTAGACGCGCCTTGGCCTCGGGGTTACTAACCGGGCTACTAGGCAATTATAGCGCTAGGATAGAGAAGGAGGGGCCCTATATAGGGTCCTATTAGGCCTATTCCGCTAGCTTCTATATTCTCGCTAGCTTGTCGGCAATTTCTTCTACTATAGCTCTCTAGCTAACTATTTTCTCCCTCCGTATTATAGCTTTCTTCTATTAGTATACCTCCCTATATACGTTCTAGGCCTCCTCGCTATAGCTACTCGTTTATACCCGGCGGGCTCTCTATACTTCTTATACTACCGTAGTACACTTCGGCGTCTAGTATAGTTTAGACTATATCGTTAGTTAGGTAAGCGGAACGTAAAGTAAGGTCGCTTTTCTTATTTCGTCTATTTACCCTTAGACTACCTTATCTATCTCGTCGTTACTATTATATTGCTACTACGCGATCTAGACTAGCCTCTCGGAGTCGTCGAGGTATACCTAGATATTAGCCTAGTAGGCCTCTCCCTAGTGTAGCTTAGGGGTTCTCGCTAGTATATATTATAGCTATATTATAATAGAGGTCCTGACTAGTATATAGTCTAACGACGCCTCGAGTTTATATTCGATCCTATAGTAGGTTACCTTATAGTAGTAGCTATCTAAGATCTAGAAGAGGTCGATCGTACCTTAGAGTCCTCCTCTCTTCTAGGTACCTAGGTCCTTCGGAGTATTAAGGGCAATTACGTTACTCGCTATTAAGTCGATTACTTTGTTAGCTATAGGGTACGGCTATATCAGGCTTTCCTAGGAAGGGTAGTATAAATTAAAGTCTCTTACTACGATATAGCACCCTTGTCTCTTAAGTATACTATCTAGGTGTCTATAGACCCTAAGGTCGCGGCTAGACCTCGAGCCTAGCGGTTATATATATAGGTTATATATCTAAGTACTACCTACGTAAAGGGAGGTAATGTCTCCCCCGCCTTCTTCGTCTACGTAGTATACTACCTCCTAGTCGGATTCTAGTATGTCCTTACTAATATAGAAGTACGTACGGGGTCTACCGTCGCTTCGTAGGTATGTCGTATAGCCTAGTCACTTATAGGTCGTTAGTCTCTTATAGCGCGGGTTAATCTATAGCTCCTAGATTGTAAGGACGTAGTAGACGTACGGGTCCGCCTCGTATAGGAAATAGTTCTATACTATATCCTTACTATAGTTGACGTTATACTAGATAATACTAAGCGTATCGAGGCTAGTTATTATTACTAACAATCATTTCCTCTATAATGTCCTATGTCCTACTACCTAGCGCGTCCTAGTCTACGCGTATCGGTTATATACTAAAGGGGATCCGGGCCTATTTAGATTCCCTTGCCGTAACTAGTAGAGTACGTAGCCTCCCGTACGCCCTAGGTTACGTATCCTTTATATTATTTTCGGCCCTAGGGCGCTTATACCCGACCGCCGCTAGCTAGTTCTAGTATAGACTAGCCTTACGGTCGCCGTAGAATCTTAGGGCGACGGTTCTGTTTATAATTGCCTTGTTTTTTGCTAGTTTCTACTATAGGCAGTCCGCGCTATACGATAGGTAGTACCCCGGACAGTTCGCGTACCGCCTCGTAGCCGATATATAGTCCCTAGATATATAGTCTCCTATATAGTTCGAGTAGGCCTACTTGTTTATATACGTATAGGTTTGGTGTCTATACTATTAGTAGTTAAAGTATTAGAGGACACGAAAGGATAAGGAGTACTTTTTGACTATCTTAAGGCTATATTACTAGATTAGGCCTTGTTCTATTACTAGATCCGCCGCTTTCGCGTCTTATAGCTATACTATTAGCGCCGAGGCCTTCTTGCCTTCTAGCCATTTCCTATAGAGCCAAGTCGCCTTCTAGATTAGAGAGTTAAGAGTGACCGGGTTATCCTCTTAGAGAGTACGTAGGTGACCTTAGTTAGTTAGGTCGAACTCCTTAAATATATCGTAGACTAGGATTATAAATTGCTTCGTTAAGACCTTCGCTAATACCGTAACCTTAGATGCCTACTATAGCTATACCTCTAGGTGCCTCCTAGTAGTAGAGCTAGTATAGATCTATAGAGTGCCGTTAGACTATTCGTTTACTATAACTACCCCTAGTTAATTAATTTATTAGGCGAGCTCCTTATTTAATAGCTTCGTAACTTCGGCCTAGTCTTCCTTTACTATAATACGGATCGTAACTATATTGTACGTTAGGCGGGGGCCTAGTATCGATACCGCGACCAATACCTAGCTATAGTAGTATTGATTCCGGGTAGCCTTATTAATCGCCTAAGACGTCGTCCTTATTTCTTATTACCCTCGGTAATACGATAGTATAAGCGCTGTACGTAGCTAAGTAATTATTACCTATAGAGACCGGTATAGGAGCTGATCGTTAGTTTCTATACTTTTTACGTCTTCTATAAGTTGCTACTAGTTGTCTTAGGGGAGCTTCGCCTATAGAGCCGTAGGCGCCGGTAGTGCCGTAGCCTAGGCTACTATTACCTAGGAGTTATCTAATGTAGCTAGGCACCTCCGTAGCGTTTAGAGCTAAAGAAATAGGGTGAAGAGAACTTTAAGCTATCTAAATTAAATAAGGTAGAACTCTCTTAATTCTAGGGGTAGTAGCCTACTTTATAGATCGTTAGAATAACCTTAATAAGGGCTTTCGAATGTGTCCTATTTAGCGATCTTTCTATTTAATAAGGCATCGCTATCCCTTCTATATAGTAATATAGAGACTATATTAAAGTATAGGCCCGATCGAATATAGGGGAGGTATTATTTTCACTAGAGAGGGCAAACTAGGCTAATAGCTTACCTCTATTACTTTTTATAACTATAGCCGTCTATTTCTATACGCTCGTATTCTACGCCGTATCTATCTCTATACGCTCGTATTCTACGCCGTATCTATCTCTATACGCTCGTATTCTACGCCGTATCTATTTCTATACGCTATATATCTACTAGAGATCTATTTCTATACGTAGGGTCAGCTATACTAGGCGTATTATATAGAGAGATATTGCGGGTAACTAATATAAAGCTACTACGCTCTTTCTCTACGAAGCCTATTAGGCGGCCTTACTATATTACGATATATATACGTACACGTATTCTCTCCCTAATACTACGTATTAGCTTAATTATTTCTCTACGTAGCTACCTTACTATCGTCGTAGCTTTACTATAGGATATCGCCGGTATCTAAGCCGATTAGCTACGGCTTAGTAGTAAGACTATTACTCTTACGACATACTTACCTACCTAAATAATAGTTCTTTCGACTATCGTAGACCTCGGGATAATAAGAGACTATATTATCTAAGGGTACGGTAGCCTTAGGACGAAATCTCTTAAGGACCTACTTTAGAAGCCCGCTAAGACTAGTAGTAATAGTAGGTTAATAGCTAGATAATAGGATATAGCTATAACTTTATACCCCGATAATAATACGGTAGGTATAATAGAGACGAGAGATAAACCTTTAGTACTCTTCCTCTTTTACCTTCTATTTCTTTCTCTCTATACTACCGTATACTATATATACTCTCTTATAACTATCCGTAATACTATTATAAGTATATAACTATCGCCGCCGCTATTAAGAAGATTATAATACCTCGCTTCTTCCGCCTCTATTACCCCGGTCCTTTTATGCTAGAGAACGGTACTAGTACCGAGTATATCTTATAATAATTAGTATCTACGGACTTGATTTAGTTACTAATATATCTTAGCTACATCTTCTTCTTTCCGGACGCTAGCCGTCTCGGACCGTAAGTATATCTCTACCTAATTATTTACTATAGTATACTAATCTATCCTTAGCCGCCGTACCTCTAAGGACGCTCGTAAGCCTACTAGTAGTAAGGTACTACTACCGCCGCTACGCTCCGCCTTCTCTACCTCTCCGCTACCTACCGTCTCGCTCTCGCCCTCCTTACTACTACTACTATAGTAGTAGTATAGTAGTAAGAAGACGCTACTTAAGAGTAGTCCGCTCCGGCTTTCGAGCTATAAGTTAATAATCCTATTATATATATAACCTATAGTTAGGTCTTCTAATCTTTAACTAAGCTAAGAGCTTAAGCTCTTACTTTACGAGACTTTACTAATACCGTACTATAGTAACTACGACGACGACTACGACATAGGCTCCGGCTAGGACTTGTAAGTTATTAAGTCTTAAATATCGATTACTTCAACTTAATACTAATAAAACTTAGTAATACTAATAACGACGAGGACGCTACTAGCCTAAGTACTACCGCTACGTAAGTCTTATTTATAAATAAGCTTAACCTTAAGCCTTTGCCGCTCTCGCTTTTACGCTTATAGGATCTAATCGATATAGTATACTAACTTATAATATAGCGCCCGCTCTAGTCCTAGCCGTCTAGCCGAGAGTAAGGCCGATATTCTCTATAAGCCTCTTTCGAGAGTAGGTAAGTTCTAGTCTTATAGTAATACTAAGTAGTAAGACTTATCTCTCGAGGTAAAGTATTCCGGTACTAAGAGAAGTCTTACTACTCGCCGTAAGCTAATTAAGATTAGCTATACCGCTAGTATTATAGAGGATAATTTAGCTTCCGAGCTATACGACTACTCTCGCTACGCTAATACAAAGCCTCCGGTAACTTATCGCCGCTATATAGATAGATAGATTATTCATTTGCCTGTTTTGGTGCCTCTTGGCCCATGCAGGTCTCTCGCTATAGAGTATATTTATGTAGGTAGGAAACCCGAGTAACGGGTGAAAACCTCCTCTCCCTCTCCTTGGATTTGTCCTTATCTTGTTCTTCCCGTTTTCCTCCCTTTAGGGTGCGCTAGTGTCATGGTTGTTACCCTGTGATTACCTTGCCCGCGGCCCTAGTTCTGTCCTCCTCTTCATTCCCTGTTCCTCTATCCTCCTCCTTATCTCCTCCTCCTTTCTCTCTTCCTCCTTTCTCTCTTCCTCCCTCTTCTCAATCCATCTCTCTGTTTCCACTGCAAGAGAGAGCTGTTCAAGGTAGTTCTCCGACAGGATCCACCTTGTTACCCTTAGTATGTCTCGTTTGTTCTTGATAATGGCTTGGTACTGCCTATCTCTTGCCTTTGCTCTCTATAGACTCCTCCCTCTGACCCACTCCTTGCAGACTAGGACCATGTGCTCCGGGTTCTGGGACAGGTAGCCACATAGGCAGCTCTTGGATTCATGTCCTGGGACTCTTCTTTGATGCAAGTATGCCCTAAGCCCAATGTGCTCAGAACGGATCTGGATGGCTATACTTGCTTCTGCCCTCTTCAGGTCCTTGTAGATGTGGTAGTTGTACCTTCCAAATGTTCTTGCTGCTAGTAGGGCCCCTGGTCTTACGTGCTGTTGGCTCCAGTTCTTTTCCTAGAGGTATCCTGCAATTTGCTCAGCTTGGCTTTGTTTCTTCTTGTCTTTGTCTCTTGAGCTGGCTTGGCCTCTGTGGGCCTCCCCTTGTTCAAGGGCTACCGTGATCTCTTGAAATGTTGCAAGGTCTCTTTCCTTTTGTGGGATTATGTGTGGCCTGTTGGGTCTCCTCTTCCTTGTACATTGGGTTCTGATCTTCAGGGTGGCTGCTTGGATGGCTCCCTGTACTTGGTATGCAGATGTCTTGCCTGCATATTGGCTCCTTAGACCTTGGAGGTATTCTTTGATAGGAGCAGTTCCTGACTCCATTTCCAATGTCTTGTAGGGAGTTGACTTGTAGGCCCCAAGTACTCTCTTCAGGCAGGCTGCTTAGGCTCTGTTAAGGGGTTCCTCAATCCTCTTTAGGGTGTGCTTTGCTGCTGCCCAGACTGCTGCTCTATACATCATTGCAGGTTTGACAATAGCCTTGTACATGATCCTTGCCTTAGAGAAGGTTGCGCCCTATGTGGAGGCTGTAAGCCTTTCTATAGACTGTCTATTTGTGTCTGCTCTTGCCGGAGCCTTCTTCACCTATGGACCCCAGCTAAGCTTTGGGTCCAGCCATATCCCTAGGACCCTGAGTTCCTGTGTAGGGTGAGTTCCAAAGCCCTGGATCTGTGCTGATGCCTACAAATTGTGTTTTGTCTTTGCCCTGCTAAAGTGGATAAGCTAGTACTTGTCTGGTGCAAATTTTGCCCCGTGCTCCCTTGCCCATTTCTCGCACTGTTTATGTCTTTCCTCGAGGAGGTTGCAGTTGTGTTCTTTCGAGTCTGACCATGCTAGGATGTTTGTGTCATCTACAAATCCTGATGCTGTAGTGTTTGTTGTCTCCAGGAGTGGCATTAGGTCTCCCACAAAGAGGAGGAAGAGGATTGGTGAGAGTGTGGATCCTTGTGGGATCCCTGTGCGTGCTGTTAGTGTCTGTGGGGCCTTATAGGTTCTAAGGGGGATTTGGGTTGTTCTGTTTTGGAGGAATGGTTGCACAAATGTGACGATCTATGTTGGGATAGCCTTCTGTTTTAGGATGTGGATGAGCCTAGTGTGGGAGACATTGTCGAAGGCTCCTGATATGTCAAGTGAGAGCAGTGATGCTACTCTATTGTTGCTATAGTGCCAGATGTGTCTTGTCTGTTCTGTAATTAGCTCCACTGTTGTGAGGGTGGATCCCTTTCTCCTGCCCCCTATCTGTGTTGCTGGGAGGAGGTTATGTTCCTCCACAATCCCTGTCAGCCTCTGAGCAATGATCTTTTCAAGGAGCTTTCCTATTGTGTTCAGCAATGCAATTGGCCTATATGACTTTAGTTTGGTGTAGTCCTCTTTCTAGTGTTTCCTTGGGACACATATGAGGGATTGTTTGAAGATACCTGGGCAATAGCCTTATGCCATACATTGGGTGAAGATTGGTGCCAGTACTGGGATGATAAGGTCTCTACATACCTTCAGGTAGCAGTTGGGGATCTTGTCCGGGCCTGGGGCCTTGTTTCCCTTGAGTTTCTTAATGACTCCCTCAATCTCCTTAGCATCTACATGCCAGCTGGCCTCTCTTGGTTGTGGGATGTGAGCTCCTAGGATGTTGCTGAGGTCTGCCTCCACCTAGATCCCAAAGAAATGGCTTGCAAATGCCTCTGCCTTCCCCTTAAGAGTGGTTTGCACCTGTCCTCTCTGGTCTTGTATTAGGGGAAACTAGGGTAGGGAGTTCTTCTCATCTTCGGGCTTCCTTGCCCACTTGGCTAGCCTCCAGATTTGTTCTGGATGTTCTGTGATCATCCCAACAGTAGACCTCCATTCTTGCTGTTTGTCCCTCCTAATCTGTGCTTTCTTGGCTTGGCAGGCATTGTTATAGGTCTCCCAATTGGCCTGGGTATGTTGTTCCTCCCATCTTCTCCTTGCCCTTCTTACGTCCTTGACCTTGGTTGTGCCTTCATGTGTCTAGTATGTCTTCTGGTATGGTGACCACCTCTTCTTGAGTATGTGGGCTTGGGCTGCTCTCTCTATGGCTGTCACCAGTTGTGTGGCAGCCTGGTCAATCCCCTCTGTTGTGTACAAGTTGTCTATGTTCACCTATTCAAGTTCACCCTCTAGCTGTTCCTGCACTAGTGACCAGTTGGCCTTGTTCCAGTTGAGCTTCTCTTCTGGCTTCCTCTCTTCCTCAACCGTGAGCTGGATGTCCGTCTGGATTGGGAGGTGATCTAATGAGGACTCAAGGTGGCTGCTCACTTTGCAACTCTCCACCTTCTGTGTCAGGGCATGGGACATAAAACACAGGTCTAGTGTGCTAGAGCTGTTGTTTCTTGCCTATGTTTCTGTTCCCTTTGGTGTGACTAGGCCTAGCTGGGCTGTCTCCATCTGGCTAATAAGCCTGCCTGCCAGGAAGTGGTATGCTGGGGAGAAGTCTGATCCCCATGTTGGGTGATGGAGGTTAAAGTCCCCAACCACTATGTTCTGCGCTTGTTGACTCATTGCCTCTGGAAGTCTTTCCAATGTGTGTAGCTGTGTGCTACTCCTAGACTCTGGGGGTGGGTTATACACACTGTGGACCAGGATCTGGCCATGTGATGTCGTTAATTGTATTGTAGTAATGTCCCTGTCAGCCCTTGGCAAGGCTTGCCAGTCCTTAGTTGACACCTTCTTACTGATGTAGATGCAGGACCTTGGGACTCCCTCTGTTCTGTTGACCACCGAGTGATACTCTGGGCTCTTCACTGTTGAGGGGATTCTGGTATGTGGGCTGATCCATAGTTCTTGTATTGCCACAGTGTGGTGTACCTCTAGGTCCAGGGCTTGCAGGAAGCTCCTCTGGACCTTGTCCTTGCTTTTATTGACATTGTACTGAATGATGGTTAGCTTGTTGGTATGAGGCATTAGGACATAGGTGTGTCTGGCTGGTCATGTGATTGGTTGTAGGGCTGGTTCTCCTGGCTTTGTTGCTCTATTTGTTCCGACTCCTCCTGCTGGCTCCCTATTATCTAGTGTATCTTCATCTGTCCATTGCTTTGTCCTGCTTTGAACAGGTGTGTCGGCCTCCCTATTGCAGGTATTAGCTCATCTTGCGGCCTTGGTCTCTTGTTTAGGTGAAAGGTCCTTACTGGCTAGTCTTTTTCCCCCACTAAGAATCTTGCAGGAGTTGTTACTCCTGCTTCCCTCGCCTTCTACTAGGCTGCAAGTCTAGCTAGACATTGGTTTGACCATGCTGGATGTGTCCTTCCGCAAGCTGCACATCTCGTGTCTTCCTTCTTCTTCTGGCACTCCTAGGTTACGTGATCACCAGCACAGTGGGAGCAGACTGGTGTAGGTCTGTTACACTTTGGGGCAATACGGCCATACTGTTGGCACTTAAAACATTAGAGGACTCTGTGGTTACTCTGATGTATCTCTGCTTCAAGTCTCTCGTAGTCCTAGAATAGTCCTTAGTCTAGAACCTTGTTTACCTAGGCTGCAGTTCCTACCTATAAGATGAGAGATGAGGCCTTCTTAGTCTCTTCAATCTTCTTCCTGGCCCATGCCACTTTTGTGATCTGTAGTCCTAGGACTGTTGCTTGGTTCTGTCTCTGGAGGCTTGGCATGTCTTCTTATATGTTGAAGGATCTTGGGACTCTATATACAATGACCATGTATTGCTGATGGGAGACCTTTGCTGTCTTGCCAATCTTTAGTGTCTATTCCTTGTTCATCTCTAGGGTCTTCTTGTCCTATATATAGGCTATAAACAGTCTTACCCCTCTATTGTCTACCTTTACTCCTACTACCTCCTTCATCTCAAGCTTTTCTACTATCTCCCTTGCTGTCATCTTGCCTACCTCTTCCTTCTCCTGCTGGTCTGTGATGTGTATACGGACTACCGTGCTTTAGAGGGCTAGTAGGGGGCTCGTTGCTGCTATAGTATATGTCTTTAGGCCTTAGGCCTGCCTTAGGTCTTTCTAGAAGGTGTTTCTTGTCGCTTCGATTACTCTATTAATCGTAGTTCCTGTTTGTTATTTCCTTATAGCATTCAAATAATCGACGATAGTGGTCCTACGTAAGCCGCTAAAGGAAGACTATATATAGGTAAAGTCGTACTACCTAACTACGCTCCTTAATACTCTTAGGAAAGCGCTTAAGAAGCTAGTTATAACGAGACTCTCTAAGGCGGTAGAGGAGTACTCCCTACTCCCGGATACCTAGATAGGTACGCGCCTATAGCGATCGACGCTATCCGCGATAGAACTTATTACCTCTTAGGTAAAGGCTATCTAGTATAGGAATAGGGACAAGGTAGCATCCTTACTTAGTCTAGACATATCGGGAGCCTTCGACTACATATTATACCCGCGGCTACTCTATATCCTAAGGTCGAAAGGAGTCCCTAAGTAGCTTATTAACTTCGTACGGTCCTACCTCTAAAACCGTAGCACGTCGATCCTAGTTGGCTAGTATAAAAGCCTATTTTAAGTAGTCTATACTAGAATCCCGTAAGGCTTAACGCTAGTACCTATCCTATTCCTCTTCTTTCTAGCGACGCTACTCCTAGCCCTAGAATCCTAGAACACCGCTACGACCGGCTTCGTAGACGACATAAACATCCTAGCGTAGTTGTCCTCGACTAAGGAGAACTATAGGCTACTAGATAAGAAGTACAAGATCTACGAGGACTAGGCTAGGAGGTATAGGGCTCGGTTTACCCTAGAAAAGTACAATCTAATACACTTTACGCGCCGGCCACGGTTCTATAATATATAAGCTTCTATCTAGATATAGGGGTATACGACTAACCCGGCAAATTAGCTTAGGATCCTCGGACTATAGGTAGACCCGGCGCTACGGTAGAGGAAGTACGTAAAGGTAATATTACGGAAAGCTAAAGAGAATATAGTATTATACTAGAGGCTTACTACGTCCTTATAGAGGGCGGACTTTCGGTAGTTACGACTTCTATTTACGGCTATTATACGGCTAGTCCTTACCTATAGTAGCTAAGTATAGTCCTTAGGCGAGAGGGCCTATCTATTAAATGGACTCGTCGCGCCGTTATAGAAGATCTAAAACTAATGCCTAAGGAAGGTCACCGGGGTATATAAGTCGATACTAACGAGGATGCTTAAGTACGAGACCGCTATACCGCCGATCGACCTATATATCTAGGGACTACGGACCTCCTACTTAGGCAAGTCGGCATAGTACCTAGTATAGAAGGTCATCGCTAGTATAGTTGTAAGGGCCCGCGAATTAGTACTAGCGTATAAGGGCATTCGACCCGGAAACGAGCCGAACTACCGGGTAAGGGACGAATAGCTAGTAATATAATAGGAGGGTAAGAAATCGTTTCTAGAGTAACTATAGAAAGAGAGGTAGAACAACTAGGTTGTAGGGTATAGTAGACGCCCTTAGTTAGCGGGACAACCTAAGGAATAGTTAGCTATAAAATCCGCGGTTAAGGACCCCCCGAAGCTTATCTACTACCGCCTTATAAGGGTATAGAGTAGTATAGTAACCTAACTACGAAGCGAATATATCGGCCTCTAGAGGTACCTATTATAGAGGAAGGTTCTAGAATATATAAATACTAGCTACTTCTACGGCTATTACTCCTAGAATATACGGTACGTACTCCTCGTCTATCCGAGGTAGTCGCTAGGAAGGGGGGAGTAGATAGTAAAGGCGAGGAACTGGACGATTAGGGTACTTCTTAATAACGTTAAGGACCTACGGCGTATTACGAACTAGATACTAGAGAAGGGCTAGCTAGAATAGTACCGCCTAGTAGGAGTAGTATAGGAAGAGAGGATACGGCGTAGCGCGACGAGACCGGCTAGGAGCGGGGGCTAACGGGGTAGTGATATAGACTACGTACGTTCAGAGGGAAAGCTAATCTAGATAAGGAGAAGTCGGGGGCGGGAAGGGTTTTCACCTATTCGGGTTTCTCTTTATATATAACAATAGATATATACCTATATAGGCCGAATAGGGTTCTATAATAGGGGAATAACAAATCTATCTATCTAAATTACTCGTATCTACTTAAGTTACTTACTATATATCTAAGGTATATATAATAAACAACGGGGCGATAGCGTCGTAAAAGTAAAGAGCGCCCTTAACTCGATAGATTAGGGCCCTATTATATATACCGATAATACTATCAAATAGCGGAGGACTAAGAGCGACGCGCGGAGCGACGACGCGCCCGGGAGAAGCGGAGGATAGCGACTAACTATTATAACGACTATAGTAACTATAAGCCGCTAACTAAAAGAACTAGTAAACGAAATATAGTATAGAAACGGTAGAATATACCGCTACCGTATACGAAACTATAGCTACCCTCGCGAACGCTAATCTACCCTACGAACGCGCGATCCGTAGCCTCCTTAAGAGCTTAGCTAAAGTAATCTAGGAGCTACTACGGGCTACGAAGACGCTAGCGCTAGTAAAAGACGTAACGAACGCCGACCTCCTACGAGAGATCTAAGCGCTTAGAAGAGCTAGGCCGGCGATATATAATTAAGTAACTATAGTAGCCGTAGAGTAACTAACGTACCGCGTTAGGCTAGTTTAGCGTAAGGTTACGATATATATAGACAACCCTAAAGAAAGAGAGCGGGTAGCGGTACTATCGTACTAACGCCTCGTAGAGTAGGCGCGATAGGCTAGTAAATAAGACATTATTATAGCCTAGAAGCTAAATAGTAGAGACGTACGCTATACGCTCGTAACTATAGTAGGGAGACCGACGCTTCTATAGAACGTAGCCTAGGCGGTCGAGGTACTAAATACAAAGAGCGTAATACCGGTCGCGCTATTATACTAGGCCCTTATATATAGTATCCGAGTCGATACCTTTCTAGCGGATACTAGCCCGGTAGCGATAGGAGCGGTCATTACGAAGGATAACTAGGCTACTATCCTAGGCCTCGTTTTTACCCGGGCGTACTAGATAAAGAAACCGGAACGAATAGAGCGGGAATATTTATCGCTCGTAATCGCGTTTAAGTATAACGGCTAGAGAGCCTAAGCCGTAGAGAAGGGACTAGTCCTCGCCTACTTGTACTACTACGTAGAGAAGTATAACTATAACTATATAGTAACCTAGTACTTCCGGTACTAGGGATTCGGGTATACTATAAAATACTACCGACGGGAGACCTAGTATAGCTACTACGTAATAGCGTATAATACCCGCGACTACCTCCGACCCGAGATAAGTAAGTACGCTAACTACGGTAGAGGCTATAAGGCGTAGATAGGTAGGTATAGAGTAAAGAGGTAGGCGGCGGAGTAGGCGGTAGGAGCGCGTCTAGACGTATAATAGATAGGAGAAATAGCGACCGTATTATACCGACCGAGAGTCGATACTAACGGTTTCTAGCTAGTTATAGGAGGGGGTAAGAAGAGGCGACCGAACGGTAATAGACGCCTAGTATACGGAGTAGGTCGACTAGCGCTTACCGACCCCGGGCTTAGGCCCCTAGATAGACACGCCTCGATACGACGATATTCCGCCGTTACGGAGGCTAGTAGCCCCGGTAGCGGTAGCGGCCCCGCGATAGAATAGCGAGGGCGGGGACGGCGATACCTAACCGCGGAGGTAGAACGGAGGACTATAGCTAATATAATAGTCTAACTATAAATAATACGCTTACCTAGCTAACTATCGTATAGTATAACGCTAATAAGAGTAAGGATAAGGCCTAGAAGCCGCTACTTAGCCTCCTATACCCTAGCCGATACTACGTAGTTACTATCTAGGAATAGTAGGTGAACGGGAAGACAATACTTAGAGACCTAAGATACTACCTCGTAGTGCCTAAAGGTAACTAGCCGGTAGCGCGGGTCTACTTCTACGTAAGTAAAGAAATCGCGATAATAACGTAGACGACCTATACCTACTCTAGCGACGTAGCTTCGCTACGGCTACGCCTTACCGACGGTAAAATAGTAGCTATATATAACGCCTATAACTAGTACTCTATACCGGGCTTAATAGAAGACGATAGCTAGTCGGCTACTCTCTACTAGCTCTAAGGAGCCCTCTAAGAGGACGCCGATATATATATCCTAGTCGATAACCTTAACCTCTACTACCCGAGATAGGGAGGGGATAGCGTACTCTCGGCCTATAACGCTACTAATATACTTATCGGCCTAATAGAAGTATCCGGCCTTAACCTAGTACTCCTAGTAGGTATAGTTACTTACTAATAGTAAACTACGACCTAGACGCTTAACCTAACCTTCGCGACCTAATAGCTAGCCTAGCGGATAGTCTTCTACGATACGGACCTAGAACTCGATACCGGCTACCTAGACTACCTAGCTATCCGTACGACGTTCGATATAGTATACCTATAAGCGCTACTAGCCCTCGAACCGCGGCCCTAGTAGAAGCGTATAGACTAGAAGGAGGTTAATAAGGCCCTAACGGAACGAATAACGGCCCTCCTACCGCCGGTTCCCCTATCTCCTAGAGCCGGAACTCGACGCGGTAGTAGAGAACCTATAGTAGTATATCGCGGGAGTAGTTCGGGATAGGATTCCCTAAGCCCGACCCTCTAAGTACGCGTCGCTAGCCTACTTATAGGAATAGGTAGACGTAGTCCGCTCTACGGTAGCAGCGAGGCGCTAGTAGAAAGAGACGAAATAGGACGCTATATACGCCTAATACCGCCGATTAGATAATAAGAAGGGTAGGATTATCCGGCGCTAGAGTAATATTGCGTAGCGCGACGCCGTTAGAGAAGCTATAGGAGACTAGAGTAAGGTCTAGAAGCTCGCTAAGTAGGCGCGTATAAGAAAGCCGGGGACGCCGCTACTACTACTATAATTCCCGCCTATCTATAATAGATAAGAGATCCTCTAGGAAACCTAGTAAGGTAGAGCCGACGTATTAGTAGAAGCGTTCTTCCCTCCTCCGGTAACGGCTCGGCTCGACGATATCGAGGGCTTTATATACTTAGTAGAGCTCGAGACTAGCTAAGAGGTAATAGAGGCGGAGGTACTAATAGTACTAAAAGTAGTACTACTAGATAAGGCCCCTAGACCGGATAAGATCCCGGACCGATTCCTTAAATACTACCGCTAGACGCTCGCCCCGGACCTCGCGGGGCTATTTACGATATACCTCCGGTAGTCCTACGTACCGACCCCTTTCCGGTACTCGAATATAGTCGTCCTCCGTAAGGAGGGTAAGGCTAGATACGACGTCGGGAAGGCCTACCGCCTAATAGCTCTACTAAGTACGGTCGGGAAGGCGCTAGAGTATATCGCGGCCGACCGTATCTCTAAGCTAGCCGAGGAGTACTAGCTCCTCCCGGCCGAGTAGATAGGAGCCCGGCTAGGGCGGTCTACTATAACGGCCCTAGAACTCGTTACGGAGTAGGTCTATATAATATAGGTAATACGCCGATTATAGGTCGCTACCCTACTATTACTCGATATCTTAGAGGCGCTCGATAAGGTCTCCTATACTAGACTACTTTATAACCTCCGGGCGAAAGGTATACCTAGTTAGCTCGTCGCGTTCGTCTAGTCCTTCCTTACTAACTAATCTACGAAGCTTATCCTTAGGGAGTAGCGTAAACCCTATATACGGCCTACGGAAACGGGAATCCCGTAGGGCTCTTCGCTCTCCTTAATCCTCTTCCTCTTCTTTACCTCTATACTCCTACCGCTACTTAGGGGTAGCGCCGGTAGTACTTACTCCTATATAGGCTCTATTGACGATATAGATGTCCTAACGTATAGCGACTTAACCGAAGCTAACTATAGCTAAGTCGAAGTAGCGCTCGAGATATATAATAACTAGGCGGAGCGGTACGGAGCGGTCTTCGTACCTAAAAAGTACTAGATAATCTACCTTACGAGGACCCTAAAGAAGTATAACCTCTAGGCTACTATCGAGGCCGGAACCGGTAGAAGCTAGATCACTCCGTAGCTATCTATCCGGGTCCTAGGATTCTAGGTAGATACGTAGCTCCGGTAGTACGCCTACCTAAAGTAACTCTAGTAGCGTAGGGACTAGAATAAGGCCTTAGTTATACGTCTCGCGGCCTCTACGTAGAGTTTAGCCTTTTTAAAGGTACGCTAGCTATATAGCTCTATCGTCCGGCTAGTAATTACCTTTAGGGCGCTAGTCTAGTATCTATCCTACGCGACTAGCTAGCTAAAATAGATCTAAAACGTATAGACCGAATACCTCCGTAAAGTAATAGGGGTATACCGTACTATGCCGACGTAGGTCCTAGAGGCGGATACGTAGATCGCGCTACTAGATCTCTACCTCCGATAGCTCGCTATAGGCTATACACTATAGACGGCGAATAGTAAGGTAGAGAGCAATATCCGCGCGGTATACTAGGCAATTACGACACGCCTTCGACTAGTAGCGAGTAGAGAGAGGACACGACTATAGCTATAGCTATAGCGGCGGCCCGAAGCGTAATAGACCCCTATAATAAAGTTCTAGATATAGGCCTTAGCTAGTAGTATACTCATAATAGGAGCGGGATAGAGACGTAAGAATCGGAAAGCTACGGTAGACGCGGTCCGCGGATATATATAGGGGATCTAGAACGAGCGCTAGGAAGAAGGCGAAAGGTACCTAAGCGGGTAGCTACTACGGCGACGAATATATCGAAGGGAGGACGAGGTAGTAGCGAAGATAGGACCTATTAGCTAAAATCGAGTAATACTCTTTCGAGCCCTTACCCGCCTATAGGCTATAGTCGCGATACTACTCCGCTTAGAATATATCGGCTTTAAGGACTACCTATACCGCCGTAAGGTACTAGGTATCGATAGTAATCTATATAAGTACGGACGCGTCTAAACGCTAAAATATATCGTACTGTTCTACCCGCGCCTCGTAGAAGCCTAGTAGGTAATACGCCTCGAGACCGGGGTAATAAACTTCTAGTATATAATAAATATAGCGAACGGGATACGAGCGGCGGCGAGGATAGTAATATAGACTAGCCTACTCTTATAGTTCTAAATAGCAAATAAGATAGTAGTAAGGGCGGGAGAGGTAGCCTAGGAGGAAGAACTCTAGGAAGCCTACGAGGGCGTCCGGCCTACTAATTTGGTAGGGCGCTAATAATAGTACTAACGACCCCGCGAGAGAGTAAACTATAGCCCGCGGCGACCCCGACCGCGATAGTAGTTATAAAGGGAGGGCTAACCTAGAGCGACTAACGAGTTAGCGGTTTAGCGACTAGAGCTCCGTCTAACGGGCGACCGGCTAATAGTAGGCGAGTCGATTAGCTACTAATACTTTCTCTTAGTACTAGGTAGATTAGTACTCCGGGGCGGCTAACCGCTTAAGAGCTTACCGCTTCTAGTATAACGCATCGACCGATAAGTAATAGAGAGAACTTACTAAACGCTAAAGAGGGTTTTACTCCGTACGACGATATTCCCCTCTCCCTTCCTTAATAGACGCTAGCCTCGTAGACTATTTAGGAGCTAGATAGGCATTTTGAATTTATTATTATTATTATATATCTTAGGTTAGTCCGTATTACTATCCTCTAATTTATATTTTTAAAAGGAGAGGTTTTACTGTTATTACCTAAGCTACCCGAAATATAATATATTCGAAAGCCCTTATTAAGACTATTCTAACGATCTATAAAGTAGGCTACTACCCCTAGAATTAAGGGAGTTCTACCTTATTCAATTTAGATAGCTTAAAGTTCTCTTTACCCTATTTCTTTAGCTCTAAACGCCGCGGAGGTACCTAGCTATATTATGCAACTCCTAGGTAATAGTAGCCTAGGCTACGGTACTACCGGCGCCTACGGCTCTATAGGCGAAGCTCCCCTAAGACAACTAGTAGCAACTTATAGAGGACGTAAAAAGTATAGAAACTAACGATTAGCTCCTAAACCGGTCTCTCTAGGTAATGATTACTTAGCTACGTACGGCGCTAGTACTATCGTATTACCGAGAGTAATAAGAAAAAAGGACGTCGTCTTAGGCGATTAACAAGGCCACCCGGAATTAATACCCCTATAGCTAGGTATCGGTCGCGGTATCGATACTAGGCCCTCGCCTAACGTATAATATAGTTACGATCCGTATTATAGTTAAGGAAGACTAGGCCGAAGTTACGAAGCTATTAAATAGAGAGCTCGCCTAGCGAGTTAACTAACTAGGGGTAGTTATAGTAAACTAATAGTCTAACGGTACTCTAAAGATATATATAAGCTCTACTACTACTAGGGAGTACCTAGAGGTATAGCTATAGTAGGTATCTAAGGTTACGGTAATAGCGAAGGTCTTAACGAAGTAATTTACGATCCTAGTCTACGATATACCTAAAGAGTTTGACCTAACTAACTAAGGTTACCTACGTACTCTCTAAGAGGATAACCCGGTCACTCTTAACTCTCTAATCTAGAAGGCGACCTCGCTCGATAGGAAATAGCTTATAAGGGCGCGCGTACTATAGGGTCCGAATAAGAGAGTTATTGTTCTACAAAGCTACGAAAGAGGAGCGCGAGGCGCGGCGAAGTTATAAAGTAAAGCTAAGCCGCGCTAACCCGATACGGAAAGTCCGCGGTTTACCCGGGCCGACGTAGCTATAGTAAGGGGTCGCGGGCTACCCGTAATAGTACCCCCCCTCTCAAAATACGTCTTAGTCCTCTAAGCGTTATCTATCTTATACGGCTACTTACCCGTACTACTATATAACCGTACGAAAGTCTAATTATCCTCTAATATCTTATTATCGTCTAGTAACATATCTATATCCTGTCTATCTATAACTAGTCTATCCGCGACCGGCTCCCTTCGAGAAATATACTGCCTAGTTAGCTAGTTTACCCTAGACCTAAGTCTATCTTCGGCTAGTACTCGCGTATAATCCTTATAGCTAAGGTTAGGTATTATTATAGGCTCTATAGGTTTTACTCGAGTATCGGTATAACTGCCGGTACTATCGTAGAGCTAAGAGTAGTAGGTAATACCGGAGTCCTTAGTTAAGATAGTAGGCTTTCCCGTAACCTAGCTAGTATAGCGGTACATAGTAAATATATACTAAGTAGATTCTATTAGAGGTATAGCTCGAGACAACTTATTCGTAACCGTATTACTATTAACCCTAATCGTATTAAGCCCGAGGACCTTATTGCTTAGGAGGACCTAATTAGATAGAGCTACGAAGCCTATAGGCGTAGACAACTCCGGCTAGTTATAGTAAAAGTCTATAATAGCGGCGGCCGCGTATTTAAACATATTCTTAGCCGGTTACTAGGTCTTACTATCCTCCTCATTCTAATATCTAAGCTATTTCACCTTAAACTAAGTGTCCACTTTACGCTTCTACCCCTTCTTTACGTTACCTACTCGCTTACGGGTATATATATCTAAGATCTTCTCTACCTTATATATATATATAGGTGTTACGACTATATTAGCGACTATATCGGCTTCTATAGTATCGGGCTCGATAGTTATTAGCGGTAGTAGTACTAGATACTAGCCTTTAAGTAGTAGGAAGTCGGGATGATCGGCTCGCTAAAGTAACGAAGTATAAAAGTAGTTGTCGAGTCCTACTATAGCGTCCGACAATCTTAGTTTATATAAGAGCTTAGCTAGTATAACTTCTATAATCTAGTACGGGCTAGCGTATCTTCTATCGAGCTTCTTAGATAGTCGAGTCGTACGGATGTTCTTAGTACTTAGGTATACCTAGTCGCTTACTTTATAGTCTAGCGGGATGCTTCGGTAGCGGTTTACTACTTTAGCTTAGAGAGCTTATAACATCTGTATATTTTCTTAAAGGTGCTTATAAAGGTCGTAAATCCGGCGTATAAAGGCTTTAGCCGATCGCGTATCTAGTCGCTAGAGAGTAGTTAGTCCTCCCTCTTTTCTAGCGCTTAGGTCTACGCGCTCTATAAACTTAGGGTTATAGCCTAAAGTAGCGTAGAATAGCGACATACTAGTAGATTTAGAAAGGTGGTTATTAATCGCGAACTGAGCTAGACAAAGCTATTCTACCTAGTCATCTTATGCCTCGTTAGTAAATATACGGAGATACTGTTCTATTACTTAGTTAGTACGTTCCGACTGTCTATTAGTTTCTAGGTAGTATAAAGAACTTAGCTTACGACTTGTACGAAACATCTTATAAAGTTTCTTCTAGAAGGTAGTAACCTATTACTTGCCGCGGTCTAAAGTAATAGTGTTAGGAAATCCGCGTCGGGAGAATATATACTTAAGTAAAAGTCTTACCGTATTCTATATAGTTATCGCTCCGATCGGAATTAGCTCGACTTCCTTCGTTAGCCTATCTATTACGGTCATAATGTTGTTATAGGTCATACTATCGAGGGTGCTATTAGGAAGTCCGACTACGAAGTCTACCGCGATGTACCTCTAAGGTCGGTCCGGTACTAAAAGTAGGTATAATAATCTAGGTAGCTAGGAGTATAGAGATTTCGTCGTACGGTATATACGGTAATTCGCGGTATATCTACGTACTAATCTTACTAAGCCAGGCCAATAGAATTCTCGTACTACGAGTTTTTAGGTTCGAGCTCGTCCTAGATATCCTACTACTAGAGCGTTATAATTCATTCTAATAAGCCGAGTCCGTAGGGCCTAGTTATCGGATACCTATAGGCTCTAACTATCGTACTAGTTTCGTATATATAACATATTACTATCTACCTTATAGTGCGTAGGGTGTATCTTCGCCTTCTATAAGAGTATAGGGATAGTACTATCTTTCCGTAGTATCTTTATTACCGCCTTAAGTTCTTAGTCTAGGGCGTAAGTAGTCGTTATACGGTACTCGAGTTTAGCTTCGACTTCGGCTTTATTCGTAGTCTATACTTCCTAAGCTAGTGCTAGCTGTGTTTATAGTACCTGTTCTAGTTCTAGAATAAACTCGATTGCTTTAGGATTTAGGGGAGTCGTCTCTTCTTCTTCGGGCGTATCTTCGATAGTAGCTCGTATAGAGTCGATCTTAAGGAATCGCTCTAGCGGAAGCAATGTCTAATAGTAGTACTAATTTCTCGGATCGTCTACCCCCTACGGAAGGTCCTAGCTACGTCTCGTTAGGCTATCTAGCTTCGTTCCTTATATACCTAGGCGGTATATAATCTAGAAGTCAAATTGTAATAAAAATTCTACCTATCGCGCTTATCGGCGATTTAGCTACTTCGTAGTCATGAAATATTCGAGGTTCTTATAGTCTATAAACACTTTGACTAGATCGCCGTCCTCGTCTACTTTGTAAGTAAGCCCCGGGCGCTACTCTTCGAATGCTTTAATAATCGCGAGGAGTTCCTTATTATAGATCTCGTAATTATACTTATAGGGGCTTAGCTTCTTCGAATAGAAAGCTATAGGATGTAACACTCCCTACTCGTCGTATTATAAGAGCACACCTACATTAATAAAGTCTAAGGAGTTAGTCTCGACGACGGTCTATCTACCCGGTATATAGTATACTAGTATACCCGCCTTACTAAACGCTACTTTTAACGCCTCGAATACCCTCTAGTAATCATTAGTCTAGTTAATTCTACGGTTCTTATAATTACTAGGCCTAGCTAACTTCGTCAGGTTGATTAATAGGGATGTAATACGAGAGAAGGCCTCGATAAACCTACGGTAGAAGTTCGCGAATCCTAGGAAGGCTTAAACATCCTTAAGATTAGTTAGTGCTTCCTAGGTCTATATTCATTCCAATTTCTCCGGGTCTATCTCGATACCCTAGGGTATAATAATAAGGCCTAGATATTTTATACGTTCCTAGTAGAACTCGGACTTATCGATATTAATAGTAAGCCTAGTATCTTGTAGCTTAATTAATACCTTCCGTACGTATTCGACGTGTTCCTCTAGAGTGTCGCTAAAGATAAGGACGTTATCTAGATCTACTAATACAAAGTTATCTAGATGTTCCTATAGAACCTTATTAATATATAACTAAAAGGTTACGGGTCCGTTATAGAGGCCGAACGGTAATACGAGGCATTCGTATATACCGTAGCGTATTACGAAAGCTAGTAGCTACTCGTGCCCTTCCGCGATACGTAACTTATTAAAAGCTACTATAATATCTAGTTTCGTAAAGTACTTCTTTCCGTATATACGGTTAAGGATTCGAAAGCTCTTATCAAGGCCATTCCAACGATATAAAAAGCAGGCCACTGCCCCTAGGACTGAGGGAGTTCTACCCCATTCAATCTGGACAGCTTGAAGCTCTCTTCACCCTGTTTCTTCAGCTCCAAACGCCGCGGAGGTGCCTAGCTACATTAGGCAACTCCTAGGCAATGGCAGCCCAGGCTACGGTACTAACGGCGCCTACGGCCCTACAGGCGAAGCCCCCCCAAGACAACTGGCAGCAACTTATAGAGGACGCAAAAAGCATGGAAACTAACGATCAGCTCCCTTACCGGTCTCTACAGGTAATGATCACTCAGCTACGCACGGCGCTTGTACTGTCGTATCACCGAGGGCAACAAGAAATGAGGACGACGTCCCAGGCGATTAGCAAGGCCACCCGGAATCAACACCCCCATAGCTGGGCATCGGTCGCGGCATCGATACCAGGCCCCCGCCCAACGCACGATGCAGTTACGATCCGCATTGCAGCAAAGGAAGACCAGGCCGAAGTTGCGAAGCTATCGAACAAGGAGCTCGCCCAACGAATTAACCAACCAGGGGTGGTCGCAGTGAACTAACAGTCTAACGGCACTCTATAGATCTATACTAGCTCTACTACTGCTAGGAGGTACCTAGAGGCATAGCTATAGTAGGCATCTAAGGTTGCGGCATCAGCGAAGGTCTCAACGAAACAATTCACGATCCTAGTCCACGACATGCCTAAGGAGTTTGACCCAACCAACCAGGGTCACCTACGCGCTCTCCAAGAGGACAACCCGGTCACTCTTAACTCTCCAATCCAGAAGGCGACTTGGCTCCATAGGAAATGGCCAGAAGGCAAGAAGGCCTCGGCGCTAATAGTATGGCTACAAGACGCGAAAGCGGCGGATCTAGCGATAGAACAAGGCCTGGTCTGGCAATACAGCCTCAAGACAGTAGAAAAGCACTCCTCATCCTTTCGTGTCCTCCAATGCTTCAAATGCCAACAGTATGGACACCAAACCTACACGTGCACAAACAAGCAGGCCTGCTCGAACTGTGCAGGAGACCATATGTCTAGGGACTGTACATCGACTACGAGACGGTGCGCGAACTGTCCGGGGCACCACCCATCGTATAGTGCGGAATGCCCACAGCGGAAACTAGCGAAAAACAAGGCAATCACAAACAGAACCGTCGCCCCAAGATTCTACGGCGACCGTGAGGCTAGCCCACACCGGAACCAACTAGCGGCGGTCGGGCACAAGCGCCCTAGGGCCGAGAACGATGTAAAGGATGCGCAGCCTAGGGCGTACGGGAGGCCACGTGCTCTGCTAGCTGCGGCGAGGGAATCTAACCAGGCCCGGCTCCCCTTTAGTACACAGCCGATAGGCGTAGACCAGGACGCACAGGGCAGTAGGACACAGGACGATACAGAGGAAATGATTGTCGATGCCGATGACTAGCCTCGACACGCTTAACATCATCCAGTATAACGTCAACCATAGCAAGGATATAGTCCAGAACCATTTCCTACACGAGGCGGACCCGCGCGTCCACCACGTCCTTGCAATCCAGGAGCCATGGATTAACCCGCACCATAAGAGACCAACGACCTGCAAGTCACCAGGCTACACGACATGCCTACGAGGCGACGGCAGACCCCGCACGTGCTTCTATGTCAGCAAGGACATACTAGAATCCGACTGGGAGGTAGTGTACTACGCAGACGAAGAAGGCGGGGGCGATATTACCTCCCTCCACGTGGGTAGCACCTGGATACACAACCTATACATGCAACCGCCAGCCTCGAGGTCTAGCCGCGACCTAGGGGTCTGCAGACACCTAGACAGTGCGCTCAAGAGACAAGGGTGCCACATCGTAGTAGGAGACTTCAACATACACCACCCTTCCTGGGAAAGCCTTATGCAGCCGCACCCTATAGCCGACGAAGTACTCGACTTGATGGCGAGCAACGCAATTGCCCTCAATACCCCGAAGGACCTGGGCACCTGGAAGAGAGGGGGACTCCAAGGCACGATCGACCTCTCCTGGATCTCAGATAGCCACTACCACACGGTAACCTACTGTGGGATCGAACATGAACTCGAGGCGTCGTCAGACCACATGCCAGTCAGGACCTCTATTGCGACACAGATACAACGCACACCAGCGAGAACCCCTAAGCCAAACTGGGGAAAGGCCCACTGGGCCAACATCCAGGCGTACCTCGATGACTCCAAGAGGCTAGTCCAGATCGCGCAGCAGCAATACAACAGTAAAGACGAGATAGACGAAGCAGTCCAGGGGTTGACAGACGAAATAAGAAAAGCGACCTCACTTCACGTTCCGCTTGCCCAACCAACGACATGGTCCAAACCATACTGGACGCCGGAGTGCACTGCGGTAGTAAGAGAAGCAAGGAGAGCCCGCCGGGTGTGGACGAGCAGCCATAGCGAGGAGGCCTGGAACGTATACAGGGAGGCATGCCAACAGAAGAAAGCCATAATACGGAGGGAGAAAGCAGTCGGCTGGAGGGCCACAGTGGAAGAAATCGCCGGCAAGCCAGAGAGGATGTGGAAGCTAGCGAAATGGGCCCGACAGGACCCTACACAGGGCCCCTCCTTCTCTATCCCAGCGCTACAATCGCCTAGTGGCCCGGTTAGCGACCCCGAGGCCAAGGCGCGTCTACTGGCTAGCAAGTTCTTCCCACCCCCAGTCGAGGCTGATCTAAGCGACATAAACAGCTCTACTCCCCTAGCCCCTAGCATCGCGGTCCAACAGGAGGTGTCCGAGGGAGAAGTTACCGCTGTGCTGAGGAAGTTGCCGGCGAAGAAAGCCCCGGGGCCGGATGGGATCCCAAACGAGCTACTAAAGAAGTGTAGAGATCAACTAGCCCCAGCAGTTGCAGCGATCTTCAACGCCTGCCTACAGACCGGATACCACCCGATAGCTTTTAAACAATCGACGACAGTGGTCCTACGCAAGCCGCAGAAGGAAGACTATACGCAGGTGAAGTCGTACCGCCCAATTGCGCTCCTTAACACTCTTGGGAAGGCGCTTGAGAAGCTGGTTGCAACGAGACTCTCCGAGGCGGCAGAGGAACACTCCCTACTCCCGGACACCCAGATGGGTGCGCGCCCACAGCGATCGACGCTATCCGCGATGGAACTTATCACCTCTCAGACATATCGGGAGCCTTCGACTACGTGTCACACCCGCGGCTTCTCTACATCCTAAGGTCGAAAGGACTCCCTGAGTGGCTTGTCAACTTCGTACGGTCCTACCTCCAAAACCGCAGTACGTCGATCCTGGTCGGCCAGTACAGAAGCCCATTTCAAGCAGTCCACACTGGAATCCCGCAAGGCTCAACGCTAGCACCTATTCTGTTCCTCTTCTTTATGGCGACGCTGCTCCCAGCCCTAGAATCCCAGAACACCGCTGCGAGCGGCTTCGTAGACGACACAAACATCCTAGCGTGGTCTTCCTCGACTGAGGAGAACTGTAGGCTACTAGAAGAGAAGCACAAGATCTGCGAGGACTGGGCTAGGAGGCACGGGGCTCGGTTTGCCCCAGAAAAGTACAATCTGATACACTTTACGCGCCGGCCACGGTTTCACAATATGCAAGCTTCTATCCAGATACAGGGGCACACGACTAACCCGGCAAATCAGCTCAGGATCCTCGGACTATGGGTGGACCCGGCGCTACGGTGGAGGAAGCACGTACAGGCAATATTACGGAAAGCTGAACAGAATATGGCATCATGCCAGAGGCTCACTGCGTCCACATGGGGGGCGGACTTCCGGCAGTCACGACTTCTATATACGGCTATTGTACGGCCAGTCCTTACCTATGGCAGCCAAGTGTGGTCCTTAGGCGAGAGGGCCTGCCCATCGAAGGGACTCGTCGCGCCGCTAGCGAAGATCCAAAACCAATGCCTAAGGAAGGTCACCGGGGCATATAAGTCGACACCAACGAGGATGCTTGAGCACGAGACCGCTATACCGCCGATCGACCTATACATCCAGGGACTACGGACCTCCTACTTAGGCAAGTCGGCACAGTACCCAGTACAGAAGGTCATCGCTAGTGCAGTCGCAAGGGCCCGCGAATCAGTACCAGCGCATAAGGGCATTCGACCCGGAAACGAGCCGAACTACCGGGCAAGGGACGAACAGCTAGCAACACAATGGGAAGGTGAGAAATCGTTTGTAGAGCAACTATGGAAAGAGAGGTGGAACAACCAGGTTGTAGGGCATAGTGGACGCCCTCAGCCAGCGGGACAACCTAAGGAATGGTCAGCTACAAAATCCGCGGTCAAGCACCCCCCGAAGCTCATCCACTACCGCCTTACGAGGGCACAGAGTAGCATAGCAACCCAACTGCGAAGCGAACACATCGGCCTCCAGGGGTACCTATCATGGAGGAAGGTCCCAGGATACACGAATACTAGCTGCCCCTGCGGCTATCGCTCCCAGAACGTACGGCACGCACTCCTCGTCTGTCCGAGGTGGTCGCTAGGAAGGGGGGAGTGGATGGCAAAGGCGAGGAACCGGACGATTGGGGCACTTCTTAACAACGCTGAAGACCTACGGCGCATTACGAACTGGATACTAGAGAAGGGCTGGCTAGAACAGTACCGCCTAGTAGGAGCAGTGCAGGAAGAGAGGACACGACGCAGCGCGACGAGACCGGCTAGGAGCGGGGGCTAACGGGGTAGTGACATGGACTACGTACGTTCAGAGGGAAAGCTAATCTAGACAAGGAGTAGTCGGGGGCGGGAAGGGTTTTCACCTATTCGGGTTTCCCTTTGTACATAACAATAGATATATACCTGCATAGGCCGGATAGGGTCCTAGAACAGGGGAATGACAAATCTATCTATCTATCTATCTATCTATATACGGTTAAGCGTTTCCTATATTATTAGAATAGGACAGCGATTCTTAATAGTAATAGCGTGTAGCCTACGGTAGTTAATATATACTCGTAGCCCTCCTCTAGGCTTTCTTACTACTAATACCGGTGCCGGTGACTAGCTTGTTTTTTAACCGGCCTTACGTACCTTACCTTCTAAAGTCTATTCGAGTAACTATTTCTTAACAGCTTCATTCTCCTTCTCGGCTAGTCCGTATAGCTTTCGATATAGCGGTTCTTAAGGTCTACCGGGTTTGATATAAATCTCGTAGTCGATGCCTAGTCGGTAAGGTAGGAGTCCCTCGTAGTCCTTTACTAAGAAAGTATCTATAATATCGTAGTATATAGGCGGGAGCTTCTCTTTAGGATTGTAGTCAAGCTACTTATTTAAGAACTGATCTAGGTCATTAGCTACTATTGCGCTTAGTTTGAGGCTATTATCGTTATTCTCGTTATCCTCGCGCCCCGTAGGTATAATATAGAAGCACTCGGCCCTAGGCCGGTACGCGTATATCTCCTATACGCGCTACGAGACTTCCTAGTAATCTATTCCTTTATCTACCTCTAAAGCGGACATATTCAGCTCCGCCCCTCCGGCTATAAATCCTACTAATTTGCTAGTAAAGGGCTTTAGTCTATATTTCGTTTACTAGGTTCTACCGATATAGTTTAGAGATGATACTATAGTCGATGTCTTATTATATAGATAGTGACCGAAGTAGTAGTTAGGTCTGAACGCCACCTCGCTAGTTTCCTAAAAGATGTTTAGGTTATACGCGGAGAGCTACGGTAGTCTAAAGACGATATCGTATTCGAGGTCGGTAACGTAGTATAGTATTTACTCGTAATGACCGCCGATGACTACGTCTATAAGGGCTATATATATATGATCTGACGCGCTGTAGCCGATCTATCTCCTAGTATTAATCGTCTGTTCTTCGTTCAAGGGATTAAGGGGGTTATATATTTACGTATAAATTTCTAATTAAGAAAGAGAGAGGTAGAGGCAGAATCTATAAGGCCGCGAGCCTTTTTATGTTATATTATTACGGGTAATACTATATCAGGGTACATAGCTAGTTATTGTTTATCTAGTATATATACCGATATCTTAAGCTCCTTACTATAGTCCGTCTCTTATATTCTATGTCTCTTAATCTTATACTCTTTCTGTCTTAGAAAGTTCGGTTACTAACCGCTATCTACTACGCTTAGGTAGCGGTCGTACCATTTCCCTATTACTATAGGTCGATAGTAAGGGAGCTAAGGTTCGGGTTAGCGTTCGCGTTATTTCGTAGGCGTAGAGGGCGGTAGTCGCCGTCGTAACTATATATCGGGCATTCGGGGTTTATTAATACGTACGAGCCTATACGGTAGCGGTAGTACTTACCCTACTTCTTAAGGTCCTCCCGCTACTTACGGTTTCATAAAGGCAGGTTCTATAAGTAAACTAGTAGGTCCTCCTTCTTCTTTATACCTACGTATTATAGTAGTCGCTAGATAATTATAGCGGTCGTACTAGTAGCTACGGCGCCTACGGCATTACTACCGCCCTATACGCCGTTATTGTTCGAATCGGGGTTACTACGTAGGCGCTCCTTCTATAGATACAGTCGGTCGGTCTCGTAGAAGCTCTTATATAATGCCGTATATCCCTTAATAATATCCTATATATCGTATAAGCGTCTATCTACTTCCCTATCGCCGAAAGTCTTAATAAAGTACTTACGGTTTAGGCGGTTACGAAATAGTATTAGCTTAGTCTCGTCGGTCTACTCTATCTAAGTACGTAGCTTCGAGTAGCGAGCGTAGAAGGTAATAAAGGTCTCGCCCTACTCCTACTTATAGGTAGCGATATTAACTATAGCCTTAGTTCCTTCCTTATAGGTGCCGTACTAGCGCGCTATCTAATCTAGTAGTTCTTTACTAGTCTTAAACTCGTTAAATAGTTGTTATCTAGGCACGGGGATCCTCGGCTTAATACTTCTCTAAGGGTCACCCTATGTCTATCTATATATAAAACGTAGGCCGTCTACCTCGGAGCGGAAAGTAGTTATAGTCAGCTTACGAAGTACGCTACTATACTAACTATCGAAGTTAGGGTCGTTATCGTTCTTAAAGTGCTTCGGGTTAGGCACGCCCTTACTAACCTCGATACCGCGTATTAGAGTACGGTTAATAGTAAATAGGCGTTCTAGAAGTTCGGTTAGGGGAGTCTATATACGGGTATTACGCGCTCGAGAGTCGCGACCGTTGTTATTGTTAGGTCGTAGACGGTTTCTATTACGTCCTCGGTCGTTATTACCGTCATTATCGTTACTACCGCCTCCGCCGCCGCCGCCTCTACTAGTAGTTTTACGATACTTATGTATTAGCTACTCGAGTAAAGTCTCGCGCGGAGGTAAATAGGAGGGTCGGCGACTAGAGCGGCCCTTACCTCTATTCTATATAGTGTCTTTAGTAGCTTAGAGTCGAGTCTTTAGATCGTTAACCTCCTTCTATAGAGCCTAGTTCTTAGCTTCGGCATCCTATACCTTCTTCTTCTCCTTTTCGTAAATCTCGCTAAATTGCTTATATAGGTTGTTAGCCTCCCTATACTTCTTCTCTACCTCTTATAACTTTACTAGGTTATAATCCTTCTTACTCTTTAGGTCTACGGCCATCTTCTATATTATAGCTTCCTCGCTTCGTAGCATCTTATAGATACGGTTATAATCGGTATATAGCGTAGTATACTAGGTGTTCTAGAGGTTGTTAGCTCGCTCTATTATATCGAGTTGTCTACCTTTAGTGATCGCTATGTTTACTACCTATAGCACAAAGTCGTAGGTAGTCTTCGGGTACTAGGATACGAGGGTCGTAAGTTTGTTTAGTATAACATTCTAGTATTCGGATACGAGAATGTGCTCTACCTCGTCGAGTAATAGGTACACCTCGTCTAGGTCGCCGCCTAGGTTCTCTTCGAGCTTAAACTCGAATAGTTCTATAAAGTCAATCTTACTACCTTCTTTTCGCTCGAAGGCTTTCTAGTAAGCTTTATTGATTTCCTATTATAGCGCGACACTAGTCTCTACTATAACCCGCCGGTTATCGTCATATATCTAACTCCGAGGAAAAGAGGAGAGGTCGGGGAAAAGAGATATACGCTACTTACCTTTACTCTTAGGCTTTAGTAGCGGTAGTATACCGCCGTTTGTCTATAAAGTCATATTGTCTAGGTTCGGGGGAGGCGTAACGATGCCTATTTCCTAACTGTCTACGAGCGCGCGACTACCTACTAATAATATCGCCGCGTTACGTTCTCTAGGTAGTTAAGCGCTATACGCCTTACCGTGTTCTATATTCTAATACGACTCTACGCGTTCTTCGAGTTCTATAGTTCTGTCTATTCCTATTATTACGCGTCCCTTACCTAGATCCGCGATCTAGGTAGGGTAGTAGAACAAACTATAAGGGCGCGCGTACTATAGGGTCTAAATAAGAGAGTTTTTATTCTACGAAGCTACGAAAGAGGAGCGCGAGGCGCGGCGAAGTTATAAAGTAAAGCTAAGCCGCGCTAACCCGATACGGAAGGTCCGCGGTTCACCCGGGCCGACGTAGCTATAGTAAGGGGTCGCGGGCTGCCCGTAACACGATTATAGGATATATATTAGCCTTTAGTATAAGACGTTATCGAAGGCTCCTATAATGTTAAGAGATAGTTAGGACGCCGCTCGGTTCCTACCGTAGTAGTAGAGGGTCTAAATTTGCTCCGTAATTAGCTCTATTACTATTAGTATCGATCGCTAGCTTCTTCTCCCTATCTGTATTACTAGGAGTACGTAGTTGTCCTCGGCTAGCTACGTAAGTCTCTAGGCTACTATCTTCTCTAGGACCTTCCCTATTGTGTTTAGAAGTACGATTAGCCTATACGATCTAGGCTAAGTATAGTCCTCCTTCTATAGCTTATGTAGCACTACTATTATAGACTCTCTATACGGCTTCGGGTGATACCCTAGCCGTAGGTACGCGGTAACTAGGTTTATAAGGCTCGGCGCGATCTCTTCTCTATACTCTTTTAGTAGTAGGTTTAGTATCCTATCTAGGCCTAGGGCTTTTTATCCTTTTAGCTTACTTATAACTCCTATTACTATATTAGAGCTGACCGCCTAATCTATATCTAGGGGTTCCGGGTATATACTCGGGTCGATGTCTATAAGGTCTACCTCTACTTACGTCGAAAAGAAATAGTTAGCTAATACTTTTGCCTTGCCCCGGGGCGTAGTCTAGGCAATCCCTTCGCGGTCTACGATTAGAGGGAAGTAAGGGGTTCGTTACTCTTTAGGTAGTCGTACCTATTTAGCTAGTCTCTATATCTGTTCCGGGTTTTCTATAACGAGCCCGATTGTCGCTCTCTAGTCCTATAGCTTATCGCGTCTTATCTATACCTTCTTCTCTTATATCGCGCGACAGTATTACTCCTACGTCTCTTAGGTATACTCCTTCGTCTACTATCGCCTTGCCCTTCTAGCCTCCTTTACCTTCGTAGAGTATTTAGGGGTCTAGAAGGCCTTCTACTATATTGAGGGCCGGAGTAACGGCGTATATTGTTCCGCTACCTACTATATAACCGAGGTAATCTGTTCCGCTACTTAATCTAGCTAAGCTATCGTCTCGAGTTCCCTATACTACGGTAGGTTCGCTATTAGGAAGTCTCTTATATCGTCCTAGCGTACCTTCTTCTAGTTACGGCGTAGTTCGCTTACTAGCTCTTCTATCGCCTTCACTCCTAGCGTAGTTTAAATAGGGATATAGTCTAAGGAGGCCTCTAGGGCGTAGTTCGGTCGGTATTAGACTAGTGTCTCTTTATACTCTCGTAATAGAAAGTATAGGTTAATTGTGCTTATACTTATATAGGCCTTCTACGTCTCTTTTCCCTTTAGGATTACTAAGGCCATTCCGTAGCGTACGGTTATGTCTAGTAGCTTCCCCCCCTAGAAACGCGTACGGGGGAGTAAAGTCGAGTCCCTACTATAGGTAGTAGAGGTTAAAGTCGCCGAGGAGTACTTACTTTATATCTTAGCTTAGGGTCCGCCCTAGGTAGGCGAGGGTTCCTAGTTCCCTACTCGTTCGACCCTACGGTAGCGGGTTATAGACGTTATAGATCTAGATAGAGCCTTATATCGTGTCGATCTAGATTAATATTATATCTTCTAGGTTACCCTACTACGGTAGTATAACCTTCTACGACTCAAGGCCTATAGTCTTACTTACGTATATATATATCCTCGGGATAACGCCCCGTTCGCCTACAATTACTATATAGTATCTCCGGTTAATATAAGTAGCTAGGAGTCGTACGTAGGGGTTGATCTATAGTTCCTATACCGTAGAAACGTAATGACGTAGCGGGTCTCGCTCTTATAGAAAGTAGCGCTAGACTTTGTCCCTACTTTTGTTAACGTTATACTATACGATAGTAATGTTATCGTATAGTATTATTTGTTATCCGTAAGGTCTATTTCCGTACTAACCTACTATATCTCCTAAGTCTATATCCCGCTATCCGGCTAGCCCTAGGACCGCTAGGGCGCCTAAGGTTAGGTTCCCTTATTTAACTCTTCTACCCTCTTCCTCTTACTCGGCTCGAAGCCCTTATATACGGTAGGTCCCTCCTACTATCGTTAGGGGTACCTAGCTAGTATAGAGATCCTTACTTATCTCGCTCGTTCTTATACTACTATTCTAGCTAGGTATTAGTTTGAATACGCTAGGTACCTTCTACCGTAGTATATATACCTACTCTCCTTTTTTAGGCATTCCCTTCCCTAGTATAGGCCTACGTAGTAAGGGTACCTTAGGGTCTTCTCCCCGTACTTTAGGGCTATACAACCGTACTATTAGTATTAGAAGTACTATAGTACCCTATAGCTACTCTAATAGATCTCCGTGTCTATTCCCTCGTAGTTCTAGAATAGCCTATTATCTAGTATCTAGTTAGCTTATTTCGCTGTCTCTACCTAGATAATAAGCGATAAATACGTCTTCTCTCGGTCTACTATCTTATATAACTATACCGCCTTAGTTAGTCGTACTCCTAGGGATATGTTCTAGTTCTATACTTAGAGTTAGGGAAGGTCTTCGACCTTAAATGACCTAGGGACCCTATAGGCAATAACGGTATACTATTAGTAGGAGACTCGCGCCGACTTCGCGACTTTAGTAGTCTACTCCTTATAAGTCTCTAGTTTTCGTCTATTAGACTCTTATACGGTAAAGAGTCTTACTACGCCTATTGCCTCTACCTTCGCTCTAACTACCTCCTTTTGGCCGATTCTGTCGATAATCTCCTTACTTATTAGGGCTACGATTTCTTATTTCTCCGCCGGATTAGTAATATATAGGCGTACTATATCACTTACCTTCGTAGGCGGTTAATTCTTACCTACTACTACTATTACCTATATAGTTAGTCTCTAGGCTACCTTCTATATTACTTATTAGATTGTCTTTGGGATTTAGTATAATAGTGCTTTTAGCGCTCCTAGTAGCTATACTATAGTATTCTTATATACCCGGGCTAGGTGTTCGTTATCCCCTAGTAAGTTTTCCGCCTCCGTATATAGGGTTGTCTACGCTATATTATTTGTAGTTAGCCTCTACTTTCTATATAGTAGGCCTTAGCTTATGTCCTAGGTTATTCCTTAGTTTGTTCCCCGGTTTAGCTCTTAGTATAGAATGTTTATAAGGCTATAGCTCTCGTTAGTTACTATCCTCCGCTACTATTCGGGATAAGGTTACGCTTCCTAATTAGGTAGTTATCCTCCGTAACTCCGTAACTCTAGGGTCTACTATTACGGGAACGGAACCTTAGTTTTAGGTTCTTTATACTACGATTACGCCGCCGCTAGCGTAGGCGGGTTGCTACTACTTAAGTAGATTACTCGTCTTAATAAGGGCTATCGAATAGATAGTCCTCGTTAATAAGTAGGTCTTAGTCAGTATATATACCTCTTTACTTCTACTAATATTAGCCGTAGAAGATAGGAATTCTATATATATAAGTAGTTATAGTATTACTACTACGAGAATAAGTTAATATTAGATATAACTAGTATTACTAGGCTACTTAAAAAAGAATTTAAGTTTAGGACGGCTTAGTATAGAATAAAGTAGTAGGATTCTTAAATACTCGCTAAGTATAGCTTTAGCTTTAGAGTCTCACTAGTACTATAATACTATAACGCTATATAGACATAGACAACATTAATTCGATATCGTATATACCTATCGTAAGTAGCCTAAAAGTTTAGTATCAATTGAGCGTATAATTATAGTGTTATAAACACTAAACACCCTTACTAAGCGCGTTAACATCCGATCCGAGTAGCCGGAGTATAGTGTCCGAGTGTGGTGTCAGTAGAGACTAGGCTTCGGTAAGGCGAGTTTAATTATTATGTCGAATGTATTACGGCGTAGTACGCGCGACGTCTACTAGAGGTAGCCACCCGCCTACGACTATATATAAGGGTATCGTACATCGCCGCTACTACGATAGCGTAGTAACGACGTCGCTATCGCTGTCCGGTAAGATACTGCAGCCTTAGGCAGCAAGCCTTACCTTCGGAACGTAGATATCTACGCTGCTCGGGGTACTCGGCCTCTTTCGGCCGATATAGCATGCGTGCGAAGGGGGTTAACCGCACGAATGATGCGAGCGAAGAACGTTAGGCGCGGATGTCGCATTCTCGCACTGCTCAGCCCTGGTCAAGAGGCAGAGGTTGAAACAAGTTCATCCCGGCTCCTGTAGCGAGCCAGTCGTCAAATCACATTACTTGGCTGTCAGGCTGGCAACTTCTCCTCATTCCCCCAAACGCCTTATCCCCCCTAGTCTGCGGGCGTTTCGGCCCACTGTAACACTAAGGCCCTAAAACACTTATAACTATACCTCGAAACCCCTAACCCTATGTTTCTTAGGCAAGGAGCGACGTGCGAGCGTAGAGGCTTTAGCCTCGATGCGCGCGAGCACTCGAGCGGGCCGCTAGGCCTACGTTGTTACTCATGTGTATACTAGTTATGTAGGGGGGAAGAGGCGTTTGGGGGGATGAGGAGAAGTGGCTGGCGGTTGTCAGCGCCGGTGTGGAGCAGTAGTGGATATTTGGTCACATGGATCAAGGACAGACGCAATAGTCTCACTAATTCGCGCGCTGTGGTCAGCGCATTGCTTACATGTACCTAGTACCGTCTGAGACTTTATGGCCGCTGGCCCCAATCCATTACAGCCGTGTCGGCGTGGCCGGTGACTGGCGCTCACGGCTCAGACTACTTGCCACAATAGCCATATCTTGCCGATATTGGACGGACCCGGCGACGACGATGCAACTATTGTTTTGCGTCAACGTCCGTCGCATTGAAATTGAGTATCTCGAGTGCGCATCGACTGTCATGATTGAGTGGATTACACAGGCCCGTAGCACGAGAATACCACAGCCTAAAGCATTGATATTGAATGAGCTACATCGAAGACGAATCGACATTTACGCGATTGGATGATCGGCTATGATAGCCGTGCATGCCGGGGCCCAGTAAGGTCGCTGTCCCTCCCTTTGAAGACTCACCGCCAAACAGTTCCCGTTAGTGTACGAGATCAAGCACAACATCAGATTGGCTGCAACCCTTGCTTTCCCCCGGTCTTTGATCCATCACGGGCCTTACCCGTCCGGTGCAACGAGACTCTTAACCACCGACAGGGCTGCAAAGGGATGAGGCTGTAGCTCGATCCACCACGGCCGCGCCCAACTAGTGTACATGTGAGACATCAGACATGTGCGCTGCATGGTAGCCTGACGTCATGCCTACTCCTCGCTGATCGAGAAAGCAATTAGTGTCGGTGCATAGCAGAAAGTGACGGTGCATGAGCCAGTCGAGGAACAACGAGAGAAGTGATGGTTCATGGCAGGCACCACTTCAGTGCAACACTCGTTTACCCTACTAGAATCTTGTACTAAATGATATCGTGCTTCCCTAACGCCCTCCACAACATTGATACAGTGCCCCTGTATGGCCATGGCTTACGGGCAAGTGAGCGTGCCCGAGTTGTACTTGCAAGGTCCATCCTGGATGGCAATCTATAGAGCAATAAGTTGGTCTTCGTTCAATTGGCGCCCTCCAAGGATCTGGACTCACGTTGATGAAACCGCCATTGCCTTCAAGCTGGAAGGTGCCAGGGCCCGAATAAAAGAAACAATCATAATCAGTCTTCAGAGGCCCTGATATCAGATTCAGACTCGTGAGCCCCCGTATTTTGGACTGGTCCGACACCGAGTAGCCCACATTGCAACAGATCGCAGCTTCGTTGCTTTTCGCTGACTTAATCATCTCCTCCACGGTGGTTTGTGTGAACTCCTCCCGGGCCTACACGGTGGTCAGCATCGGCAGCGTGGTGGCTCTATAGCTCAGACTCACGTCGTCCCAGTCTGCAACATTGCTGGATATCGATGCGATTTTTTGGATAGCAAAGGAGGCTGAGGCGGACACAACACCTGAAATTGCTCCGGCGATGATGGCGATGGAGAGGGCTTCGAGCTGACGCTTCTCCAGAGCCTTCTCTTCGTACGCGTCTAGAGCACGGTATGATGGTGCCGCGGCGGCTAGGCCAGCAAGGAAGCTGGTGGCTGCGACGGAGAGCTTCATGTTCGTTGCGGGGGGATTCTGGCCGTCGGAGAGGAAGTGTCGATTGAGGGTAGCTGTGGGATGTCGAGGGTGCTGATCGGGGCTGATGGTAGCCGTAGGAACGCAATCTCCAGCACAGCCTTTATAGAATAGCCACGTCTTTGCCGGACGGTGACGAGACCAGCGTTTGTCGTACTCTGTTGTCACTTCTCTTGATAAGCTATCTCCAACATCAGACCGCTGCAGGCACTCGGTTGTTGTTCATTAGCAAGCTAAAAAAACCGAGCCTACGAGGGTCTGAAGGTAAAGCGCGCTAAATAGCTAATGTAGTAGTAGCTTGCTCTCTCCGATTACGATACTATAACTGTCGCCATCAGAGCGTGTACATGGGCAACAGCCGATCATCAAAACTTGAGGCCACGTACACTAAGAATCAGGTGACTGATTAGTCACCTACAGCCTCTTCAAGAGCAACACTTGTCTGTTCTAGATAGACATATACAATACACACTCTGCTTTTGAAACACCCTATATAAGCCCGTATAATAACTTCTTATATAGATAACGTAATAGTTATAAGCCCGATTAGGGCTTACTAATATTCGCTACGATAAGGAAGCCCTAAAGTAGAGTTTATATCGTTATAATACTACTACTATAGCTAGTATCGTAGTACCCCCTAGGCCTAGTAAACCCGCGTATAACTTTTACTAGCCTCTAACCTATTCGTAGTTATAGCTACTACCGAGACCGCGGTAACTACTAGTACTCTACTCTAGAGTACCGTAGTTCTAAAGAGCTATAACTAATACGATAAGTTTAACTATTAGCTAGAGCTCTACGCCGAGTCTCTAAATGTCTAGAAGTACCTAGATCTCTATTAAGAGATAGTCGAGCTAAAAGAGCCCGTTTATACATTATTTAAGGATATCTAAGTAGAATATATAGTATTAGAAGCTACTACTATAGATAGAGAGCTTATTAAGCTACGACAAATAGACGTAGACTAAAGGTAACGAATATACGATATCTTTACTACTACGCGATTAAAGCTTATTACGTACCTTATCCGTATAACGGTAGAGCTAGGGTCAGAGCTAATATACGGCTAGAATACCCTTAGAGCGAGATACTAGGCTCTTAAGGATTAGTATAGTCTAGACGATATACTATATAAGCGGTAGCTTACGCTTAAGCTATCTAGGCTTTAGAAGGCTAGCGTGTATATATATATTGTTTATTATACTGTTATAGAGCCTATTAGTCTATATAGCTATACTACCTACTTCTAGTTATAAAGGGGAAACTCGTATTATAGAGTAAAAACCCCCTCTCCTCTCCTATACGTTCTTAACCTTACCTTCTTTCGTGTTTTTCTTATTAAGGGTATACTAGTGTTATAGGCCTACCCTAATAACTACCCTATCTACGCCCCCTAAACCTCCCGCCTCTTCTCTAACTACTCCTCCGTCTTGCTAGCTAGCGCGAACTGTTTAAGAAAGCCCTACTATAGTATCTACTATACTATCCGTTTTACGTCTTACTTGTCCGTTACGATTAACTAGTAGTCGCGTCTTACTACCTTAGCTCTCTACTAGCCTCGTCCTTCTACCTATTACGGGCACCGTAGTATTATATACTCCGGGTTCTATAACGGGTAGTTATACTAGTATACTAGGCTATATACGTCCGGGACTTTCCTTCTATATAGGTAGGCCCTTAACCCGATATTTTCGGACCTAATCTATATCGCGATACTTACTTCGGCCCTTATTAGGTCACGGTAGAGTAGGTAGTTATGTCTCTAGAAGGGGCGTAAGGCTAGGGGTCCTCGATTTAGTAGGGGATTCTCTTTCTATTCCTATTCCTAAAGGTAGCCCGCTACCTACTCTACGAGGCTTTACGTCTTTACCTTATTACCCTTTTTCCTCCGTGCCTTTTCCTCCTCCTCCTTCCTCTCTAGCCACTCCTAGGATCGCTTAACGACTTCAAACGTACGTAGGTCGTCTTACTTTTAGCTTTAACGTACCCTAAGGCTAGGTAGTCGGTCGTACCTCCTATCGATCTTCTCCGTAGAGTCCCGAATAGCTTATTATACTAGATAATCCGCCGTCTTCCTAGCGTATTAGATCCTCATTCCCTAAATATAATGTTTAATCGGGGGGACCCTATCTCTACCTCCGCTACTCTCGTTAGCGTTGTCTTATAGGCTCCTAGTATCCGTCTAAGGTTTGCGGCCTACGTCCGGTTTAGGGGTCCCTCTATCCGCTTCGGGATCGGTTTGCCTACTCCTCCTATCCCCTATATCTAGGCCCCGTAGAGTATTACTAGTTTTACGATCGTCTTATATATAATCCTTACCTTATTAAACGCAGCTCCCTATATTAACGTTATAAGTCTAGTTATTATAGCCTCGTTAACCTAGGCTCTATTCTAGGCTTTCCTAATCTAGGGGTTCTAGCTAAGCTTAGGGTCTAGCTAGATTCCGAGGACTCGTAATTCGGGAGAGGGCTTCGTTACGTAACCCTAGATAGTTACCGTTACTTATATATTATAGTAGGTTCTTACCTTACTAAAGTGGATAAGCTAGTACTTTTCCGGGGCGAAAAGGGCGCCGTGTCGACGTGCCTATTCCTCGTATACCTCGTGTCTTTCTATAAGTAGCCGGTAGTTTTCTTCGGTCGTCGTTAACTAGGCTAGGATGTTTATATCGTCGACGAACCCCGAGGCCGACGTTTATAGTAAGGTAAGTAGTAGGATTAGGTCCGCTATAAAGATTAAGAAGAGGATCGGGGATAGTATTAGGGGATCCCGTACTCTATATATATAAGGTTGCCCTTCTTATACTTCCTAAGGACAATCTACGTTATTCTCTCCTTAAGGAAGGAGTTTACGAAACTTATTACCTACCGCGGGATTCCTTTTTACCGTAGGATATAGAGGAGTCGCTCGTAGGAGACGTTATCAAATGCCCCTAAGATGTCGAGAGATAATAGTAATATAACCCTGTTCCGTCTATAGTACTAGAGAGTATAAATCTGTTCGGTAACGAGCTCTATAGCCGTTAGGGTAGATCGTTTGCTCCTACTACCTATCTATGTCTCTAGGAGTAGGTTGTTATCCTCGACGAGCTATATAATTCTTCTTACTACGACCTTCTCTAGTATCTTTCTAAATATATTTAGGAGTACGATCGGCCTATAGGACTTTAGCTTTATATAGTCTTCCTTCTATAGCTTCTTTAGGACGACTATAAGGGACCGCCTAAATGGCCGTAAGTAGTACCCCTTACGTAGGTAAGCCGTAAATAGTTCGGCGAGGTGTAGGGCGACTTCTTCTTAATATTCTTTAAGGAGGAGGTTTAGGATACCGTCGGGTCCCGGGGCCTTACGGCCCTTTAGCTTTCCCATAATCTCCTTTATCTCCTCCTCGCCTACTATCTAGTATATATCGAGTAGCTCCGGGCAGATCGTTCCCTCTATATCCGTTAGGTCGGCCGTTAACTATATCGTAAAGAAGTGGTCGGCAAACGCCTTCGCCTTCCCTTCCGGCGTTATCTATATTATGCCTATCGTATCCTAGATTAGGGGGAAGTGTAGTGTCCTGTCCCCGTCTCCGGCCCTTGCCTACTTTATAAGCCGCTATATCTACCCCGGGTTCTCTATTATAAGACCTATAGTTACCCTCTAGTCTTATCGCTTATCTCGTCGTATTTAGGCCTTCTTTACCTAACTTGCTTCCTAGTACTCGTCCTACGCTTCTTAGCTTTACTCCTTCGTCTATTTTCGCCTTACCTTCCTTACGTCCTTAACTTTAGCTAAGTACTCTAGGGTCTAGAAGGGCTTCTAGTACTTCGAGGGCCTTAGTTCTAGTATATATTCCTCGGCCGCCTACTATATCGTCGTTATTATCTATTCTACCGTACTATTAAGCTCGGCTTCCGTCTTCCCGATACTAGTGTTATTTAGGTACTAATTAAGTAGATTCCGGATCTCCTCCTAGGGAGCTTTTTTCTAGTTAAGGCGCTTTTTACCCCGAAGCTCCTCTTCTATTCCCGTCGCTATCGTTATCTAGATAGGGATATAGTCTAACCCTACCTCTAGGGTAAGGTTAGGTCTATACTCTACTAGCCTTATTACTACGTCCCTCGATAGAAAGTATAGGTCGATAGTACTCGCGCTTATTCTCACCTTCTACGTCTCTATACCCTTTAGGGTTACGAGCTCTATATCCCTACTTTCCGTGATCTCTAGAAGCTTACTATATAGATATACGTAAGGGGGGGTGAATTCTAGACCCTACGTTAGGTAGTAGAGGTTAAAGTCGCCTAGGAGGATATAGTTTATGTCCCCTTAGTCGAGTACCTAGTTAAGTCGTACTAGCGTACCGAGGTCTCTACTCGTTCTTCCCTAAGGAGGAGGGTTATAGACGTTATATATCTAGATAGGTCCTTGACTCGTAGTGATTTAGATAGTCGTAATGTCTCCTTAACTCCCTTCCGGGTACGAGATTACCTTCTAGGCGTCCGGACGTAATACTATACTAACGTATATATATGTCCTTAGGGTATAGCCTATGCCTCCCTCGATAGCTATATAGTACCGTAGGTCGGTATAGGTAGTAGGTCTTCGAGTATATAGGTTTAGCTATAGCTCTTATATCGCTACGATATAATACCTTTAGTCGTCGAGTTCCTAGAGGAAGTAGAGTTAAACCTTATCCTTACTTTTGTTAACGTTATACTATATAATAGTAAGGTTAGCTTATATTAGTATTACGGACTAGCTAGGATAAGGTCTATTAGGGTGCTCGTTAGCTATATAGCTCCTTTGTTTATCGCGCTATCCTATTAGGTTAGTTAGCGTTCGGTCGTTTAGGGGTACCCGAAGATTCGTATCTATCTAGCTTTATTTGCCGCCCTCTATAGCCCCTTTAGGCGTCCCGGCGGCGGGTAAGTACTCTACTATATATTTTGTATCGCTTCGTCTATCCTTTTCCTCTTTACGGCCTCGAATCCTCTATACTAGGAATTACCGAGCGTTAGTATAGAGTACCTCGCCGGAGTTATTACCCTAGCCTAGCGGGCCTTTTCTTACGCTACTATCCTTATAGGGCATTAGTTCGAGTATACCGGGTGTTTACGGCCGTAGTACGCGCACCTCGATTCCTCCCGTAGGTATTGTTTCCCCTAATACGGTCCTACGTAGTATAGGTACTTAGTGTTAGGTTTGGTATAACCTAATGATATCACAAGATCAGAAGACCAAGCTCAATCGGGTTTGTTCTCGGGCCGATGGGAAGTTGAGGGAGGGTGATGAAGCAGTAGCTGTCTTGTCTCGCAGAGATCAAGTAGCAGTGAGGCAGAGGTTGTGTTGTGGTGTATTCCAAACAGTGATATTAAACAGTGAGTTGAACGCCTCGAAGCCATAAGGGATTCTCAGCGTTCCTAAATACAAAGGAGATCCCCTTATGCCCAGGGGTATTGCTTTCTTTGCTTTCCATCATTTCTGTGCTTTCTCTAGAAGGCGTACCGAGCGTAGAAATCGCTGCGAGCGAGCTGCAGCGGGAGTGCCCACTAGTTGGCTCGGCACCACGTGATCCGAAATCGGTTGGCTCGTAGGGTCCAGACGACTCGATCCGTAACACCATCCCCCTTCCAGTCTAGCTCGTCCCGAGCTAATCATAAGCTTGCGGGGTCCCTTCTATTCGTAGGTCGTTATGACCGTTTCTTCTCCTTCGCCATGCCAAAGGCGTCCTCTTCAAAACGCTCTTCCTCCGACGATCGCAAGCGTCTTGGAATTTTTATTCGCGCGAACGGCGAAATCATGCCTCGGGCATGCTCGAATTGTCGTCGTCTAGGTCGGGTGTGCAAGGTGCACGTAAGATCAGGTCGCTGCAGCGAGTGCAACATCCACGGGTTGAAGGGTTGTGACATTAAGATCACTGCGTCGGAATGGGAGAGGTTGAGCAAGGAGCGCGCAAAGCTGCTGTCCCAAATTCAAGATGCGCGTCTGGCTTCTGCCGCTGCGATGGATCGGGAGCGCGAGATCGTCGCGCGGGCTCGCGAGGCCACATCAACGGCTTTAGCGAAGGAGGAGCGGCTGGCGAAACAGCTGGAGCTGTTGGATCGTCGTGCGGATAATGCAGTGTCGGTTGCGGAGGCCAACGCTCTGGAGGCGGAGGCTGAGGAGCGCTCGTTATCATCTCTTCCGGAGGGGGTAGCTTCCCTGGGTCCCGAGCTTGCTTTGTCTCCATTTACTTGGGCAAACGACCCGTCCCTGGATTCCTCAGATTTCTTTGCTGGCGTCTCTGGGACCCTCCGGTTCGATCCTTCTTTATTTGTTGATCCTGGCGGAAGTGTCGCAGGAGCTGGCAGCAGTTCGTGAGGTTTTCTTCTGGCTCCCAGGTATTTTCTGATTCGTCGTATCCTTTCCATTTGACAAGGTATTTCTGACCCTTCTTGTCTAGGATTCTTTCGACTTCGAATTCGTCTTCTGCTTCCGGCTCGAAATGGAAGCTTTCTTGGCAAGGTGTTTTGGCGTCTGCGGGTTCCAGCTTGGAGATGTGGAAGACTGGATGGATTTTGGCGTCAGGTGGTAGTCGTAACCGGTAGTTGACTGGTCCTACGACTTTATCGATGAAAAATGGTCCGACCTTAACATGATCCAGCTTCTTGGTCTGTCTTCTCGTTCTCAGGTTTTTTGTGAGGAGATAGACCTTATCCCCCTTTTTTAGTAGAGGTGCCATTTTTCTTTGGTTTTGCCGTTGCTGAGATAATTTTTGTTGTGCATCTTCGATCGCTTTGCGTGCTTCTTTGTGCACCTCCTTGAGAGTCTCCGTCGTCACGATTGCTCTCTCGGCTTGTGGGTGAGATCCAGGTGTTCCGAACAGGTTAGGATCTTTGCCAAAGTTCGCATAGAATGGCGTCGTTGAAGTTGTCTCTGATTTGTGGTTGTTTAGTGCAATCTGCGCCACTGGCAGTAGTGAAACCCAGTTGTCTTGTGCGTAGTTAATGTAGTGTCTTAGGTATTGTTCCAGCGTTTGGTTCGTTCTTTCTGTTTGTCCATCGGTCTCTGGATGATATGCTGTTGACAACTTGTGCTTGATCCCGATCGTTCCCATAAGTGTTTTCCAGTAGTTGGACGTGAAGAGCTTATCTCTGTCCGTGATGAATGTTTCCGGGAATCCGTGGTATCGGATCAATCTGTCTAGTACGAGGTATCCGAGCTGCTCTGCTGTATATGTCTCCGATGCAGGAATGAAGTGTGCATATTTTGTGAGTCTGTCGACCATGACCAGTATCATGTCGTACGTTTGTTTCGTGACTTGGTCTTTCGACAATGGGAGCTTTGTAATAAAGTCCATTGTAACTTCGTCCCATGGTTTCGTCGGTGGTGTCCTGAACTGTAGGTGACCGTACTTGGCGTGTCTCGCAGCTTTGTTTTGTTGGCAGTGTACGCATTGCTTAATGTAGCGTAATACTTTTTGTCTCATTTGTGGGAATGAGAAGCTACGTTGTATAAGGTCAACCGTCTTCGTAGTTCCAGGGTGTCCATAAGTTGGCTCGTCGTGATGTTGTTGTATACACTCTTCTTCTCGGTCCTTCGGTACTTGGTATTTTCCTTGCGATATAGGGAACTGTTCTTCCTTGTCGCCTAGGATCTGTACGATGTTGTTGAACTCTTTCGTGTTGGCACTAAGACTTCCATCGGGGTTCGTCTTAAGTATCTTGTGTTGCACTGGTTCTTTTCCTTCCATGTAGTCGCTTCGTCGGCTCAACGCGTCTGCGCGGCCATTCTCTGTTCCTGGAGTGTATTTGATTTCAAACTTGTACTGTCCTAGCAGCTCCGACCAGCGGGCTTGTCTTCGGGTAAGTTCTTTCGTCGTCGTGAAGTACGTAAGATTCTTGTGGTCTGAAAGAATCGTTAACTTCGGTGGGCCCTCGACGTACACTCTCCAATGTTGCATGGCAGCAACAATGGCTAGAAGCTCTTTGTCATGGATGTCGTAGTTCTGTTCCGCTGTGGTCATTTTTCGGGAATAATAGGCCACTGGGTGTCGTTTCCCCTCGTGTGTCTGTGTAAGACATGCGCCTATTGCCATATCGGACGCGTCGGTCTCGATGTGGACTTCCTTACTACCATCGAATAGTCGAAGCGTTGGGGCTGAAGCGCATTGTTCCTTGAGTTTCGTGAACGCTTCATGTTGTTCCTTTCCCCATTTCCAGCTGACGTCTTTTCTTGTAAGCATCGTCATTGGTGTTGCTGTCTTTGAGTAGTCCTTGATGAATTTCCGGTTGTAGTTGGCGAGTCCAAGGAACGATTGTACTTCCTTGACTGTCTTTGGTTCTGGCCATTCTCTGATTGACTGTGTTTTCGCAGGATCGATGGTGATTCCTGTTGTGCTGATGATGAAGCCTAAAAACTTGACTTGCTTCTTGTGGAACTCGCATTTCTCGGGTGCCGTCTTGAACCCGGCTCTGGTGAGTCGTTCGAAGACGTCCTGAACTTGCTTGGTGTGCTCCTGGAGGGATCCTTTTGTGTAGACCAGTATATCGTCCATGTACGCAATGACGCACACGTCGAGCAGGTCTCTAAGCGTTTCGTTGACAAGGTCCTGGCAGGATGCGGGTGCGTTGGTCAGTCCCATAGGCATGACCAAGAACTCGTAGAGTCCATATCTTGTTCTGAAGGCGGTTTTCCATTCTTCTCCAGCTGCCATTCGTATCGCGTAGAAGGCATCTCGTAGGTCAATCTTCGTGTACCAGTCCGATCCGGTTAATCTGTCTTGTGCTTCTTCGATGTTGGGTAGCGGATATCGGTTCTTGATTGTGATCTCGTTCAACTTTCGGTAGTCTTGTACGAGTCGTAGTTTCCCGTTCGGTTTTGGAACGAACATGCATGGAGTTCCTGCGCTCGAGGTGGATCGTCGTATCCATCCTTTGGCCAGCTTCTCCTTCAGCCATTCTCGTAAGGTTTGGAGCTCTTTCTCGGACATTTGGTATAGGGGTCCCCATGGAGGCTCTTTTCCTGGCTGAATGTTTATCTTGTGATCCCATGGTGCGTGTTTAGGTAAGGCGTTCTTGCCTTCCTCTTCTCGGAATAGTCGTGACCATCTGCGATATTCCTGAGGGATGTCTGGCTCCGATTTTCCAGTCATCTTCGATGGTGCGTTACTTCCATCCGTTCCGGTGATCTCGTGACCCAACTGCCCCAAGTCGGTGTCTATCCCAGTCGAAGGTGGTTCTTCTGTCCTTCTGGTCGGTGCAAGCTGTATCCTGTTTAGCTGTCTTACCTCATCCACCAGCGAACGCTGCCGCTGCGTAGGTTCAATAGCGATAACGCAATCGCATTGTTCAAATCTGAGTACTCCTGTTCTCCAGTCGATTACTGGGTTGTGCTTTCTCAACCAAGGTGTACCGAGTACAATGTCATGACTGGCCATGTCAGTGACATCCAGGGTAATTTCCTCGTGGTGCTGTTGGATTGCAAGTGGTAGCGGTATCGTCTCGCGCTCCACACTGGGTAAGGATGATCCGTCTACCGCGATCAATTCATAACCCTCTTTCTTTCTGCGGGTAGCTAGCCCGTGTCGTTTGACAAATGATTCGGAGGCGAAGTTCCCGCTCGCTCCGGAATCTATCATGGCATATGTCCGATGCCCATTGACGATAATCTTCGTTCGAAACACTGTAGTCGATGCTTGAGCCTTTTCTGTGTTGCATAACTCCTTTCGGTCGCTCATTCCTGAGGAGTCGATCCTTTTCCCTGTTCGTATGTGGAACGTCGTGCTTCGTGTCTCGAGGCCTCCGCTTGAACCTGGCGCGAGCCTTTCTGTGTCCACACCTGTAGTCGGTGACGTTCCTGGATCTTCTGCGTTTCTGAGTAGAGAGATCGTACGTGTTGTACGGCGTGTCGTAATTCGTTCGATACGAATGTTCCTGACGGTGTAAGGTATCCTGGTCCTATCATATGGCTTCCTATCGGTGGTCTCTCGATGACAGCTGTTGCTAGGTTCTCGGTGACGCTCACAGCTGGGTATGTCCATACCATTGCCCATAGCGTGTCGAGGGTCTTGTCGAACTCAATTGGGTGTAGCATTCGCCGTCCCGATACTTTCGGTAGGAATTCTTCATGCCTTCTCTGTAGATGTACGATCATGTCGAATAGCTTCTTAGGTGCATCAATCGTGAAGGTCAACTGTTCGTTGTCGTCGTCAGTGTCGCTCTCTTCTCCTTCGGAGGAATCTTCTTGGCTTGATTCTTCCGGATCCTGGTCTTCTTCGATCGTATCCAGCCCGGTGGTTTCTTGACGTTCTTGTGGTTCCGGTGACCACGATCCATTCCATCCTGGGTCCTGGTTTTCCTTGTCGTCGTCGTCGAAGCAGGATTCGTCGATGTCCACTTCTCGGAGCGTAGCGTCTTGCCTATGCGTCGCTCCCAGGGTTCCTCGCGGTTGCTGAGGCCAATACCCTGCTCCAGCCTTTGCGGAGTAGTGAACTTGACACGAGTCTTGGTAACAGAATCGCCAATGAAGGCTTCCATGACCATTTCGAGATTCGGATTCGATCTCGTAATCGACTCTTCGTGCCATCATGTTGAACTGTTGTGGTCGGTTCTGCAGTCCGAATGGAATGACCTCCATTCGCTGCCCATGGTATCCTCCTCGTCCTTGTGAGGGGTCCAGGAGAGGCTTCGTGCTTCTGTTGCTAGCTCTCTCCTCCACTCTCTGAGTATAGTCGGTATCTCCCGGAGATCCAACACTGCTCTCAGATTTACTAGTTCGGGGTTGCATCATGTTGAACTGTTCGCGGCGCACCATATTCTTACCGCGGCAGTCCCTTGCTAGGTGGCCAGGTTTGCCACATCCATAGCAGGTTCGTGTTTCTCTTCCTGAACTCGGGGGTCTTCCTTTCCCCTTGCTGTTCCTGATCTTGCGACCTTTTTCGGTAACGTCGAGCTCCATTGGTTGAGGTCCGTAATATGGTTTGTTGTTAGGCTTGTGGTTGTAGTTGTCGTTGAAGCCTTTGTTATGGTTGTCGTAGCCTGGTGTGTATCCGGCCTTTCCGGATACCTTGGAGTCGTATCGTCGTTCCATAGCTCTTTCGTAGAGCTTGTCGTCAAGATCAATCGTGACTTGGACTAGGTCGCCTAAGCCATCGATCCTCCGACCGTCCCTCATTAACTCATCCTTGACATGCTCCTTCAGTCCTCGTCGGTACATGACCTGAAGTGCTTCGTCGTCCCAATCGGTAAGTTGTGCGTACTCCTGGAATTTGGCAGCGTATTCGGCGGTGGATGTCTTCTGAGTCAAGTGCTGAATTACACGAACGGCAGTGGCAATCTCGTTGGAGACCCCAAAGACGCTCTTCATAGCATGCTTGAGATGATTGTAAGACTTGAAGACTCCGTCGGCATTATCTTCTCCATTGCTGTCCAGGTACTTCCTAAGGAATGGTTTGACCCAATGCTGTGCTCGTCCTCGAAGAAAGGTAGTGGCAAAGACAGGCTTGAGGTTCTCAGCCATGGAGTTGAACAAGAAGTACATGTCCATCTGAGCAACCCAAGTGTCGAACTTGTCTCGGTCGCCATAGTAGAAATCTGGCTTGCCAATCTTGAGGGTGTCGTTGCCTGTATGAGTAGCCAAGGCATTGATAGCATCGTTCGCGGTCTGAGGTCGTCGGGCTCTGCTTGCTTCACTGGGGGCGGGTGTTCCCCGGTCACTCTGTCGGTCTCCCATCGTAGAGGGCGTTCAAAGCTGTTAGGTTTGGTATAACCTAATGATATCACAAGATCAGAAGACCAAGCTCAATCGGGTTTGTTCTCGGGCCGATGGGAAGTTGAGGGAGGGTGATGAAGCAGTAGCTGTCTTGTCTCGCAGAGATCAAGTAGCAGTGAGGCAGAGGTTGTGTTGTGGTGTATTCCAAACAGTGATATTAAACAGTGAGTTGAACGCCTCGAAGCCATAAGGGATTCTCAGCGTTCCTAAATACAAAGGAGATCCCCTTATGCCCAGGGGTATTGCTTTCTTTGCTTTCCATCATTTCTGTGCTTTCTCTAGAAGGCGTACCGAGCGTAGAAATCGCTGCGAGCGAGCTGCAGCGGGAGTGCCCACTAGTTGGCTCGGCACCACGTGATCCGAAATCGGTTGGCTCGTAGGGTCCAGACGACTCGATCCGTAACACTTAGGAGTCTTCTCGGTACGCTTTAGCGCGATATAGCCGTATTATTAGTAGTTAAAGCATTAGAGCACTCTATAGCTACTCTTATATATCTCCGTGTCGAGGCGTTCGTATTACTAGAATAGTCCTCCTTCTAGGACCTAGTTCGCTTATTCCGCGGTAGTTATCTAGACGATTAGAGAGGAGTATGTCTTAGTAGCTTCGACGTTCTTATTTAGCTACGCTACTTTAGTAAAGCGTACTCCCGGTAAGGTGTTCTAGTTCTATATCTAGAGTAGGGCGAGGTCGTTCTCTACCCTAAAGGTCCTTAGTACCCTATAGGCTATTACCGTGAACTACTAGTAAGAGACCTTTACCGACCTCGCTACCTTAACTATCTAGTCCTTAAGGGTCTCGAGCTTTTATCGGTCTGTCTCCTATACTATAAAGAGGCGTATTACTCCTCTAGGCTCGATTTTAGCTCCTACTATCTCCTTCTAGCCAATCCTATCTACTAGCTCCTTGCTTATTAGGCCCTCTAGCTCTCGCTTCTCCTCCGGGTCTATAAAGTATACTCTAATAGCGTTAGTTGTCCTTTAGGTCCGTAGGTTAGGGGAGCTAGCTACTACGTTTGCCTATATAGGAGTATACTAGGTAGTAGCTTTCTATATTATCTACTAGATTACTCTCGGCATCTAATATTCGAGTACCTTAAGGGCTCCGAGGAGTTAGGCAATTGTGTTCTTATACGCCCTAGCTAGGCGCTTATCTACTTTGAGTATCTCTTAAGCCTCTTTATAGAGGTCCTTCTATATAGAGGTTTAGTTAACCCGGAGGGGTGGCTTGCCCTATATTTATAGTCGCGGTTACTATAGCTATTGTTGAGAACATACAGGCCGCAGGACAAGCATGTAGGTGTGGGTGTGTCATGTGATTAGATCACGTGACTAGGGTTTGCCAGCCTATAGGCTGGCCAACATCCGGACACCTAGCATCTACCTACACCAACACCGGCGATACTGTATGTAGATACACGCTATCCCATTGGGTCCTTCTTCGTCTTTTGTGTGATCCGCCGTCTTCCACTGCTGCGCAACTCGTACCTGTTTAACAGGTTATGAGCCCGAGTTAGCAACTCGGTGTTTCACCCTCGACAAAGTCGTATTGGAGTTATTCCTCTTCAGAACAAAAGGAAGGCAGACTGGAGGCCGCACCCGCATTGCACAGGAAGCTACAGCCGCGCTGTAGGTGCATATAAGACGTGAAAGAGCCTAGTGAGGCACTGTCAGACTCCGAGTCAGGGAGCCTGTGCCAATACCTCAGACAAGTGGGCGAGCTTACTGAGAAGAGTCGCTCTCCGGACATCGCGTTCGCATCGACTAACTGTTCCATCTGAGAGAGCCGCAGTGTCTCAGAAACCCCCTCTGCTGAGAGAGTTACGCTACAGTGTCTCAGCACCAACACGATCCTTACCGACCGACTTTCCTCCTCTTCCCGGCGGATAGCCATCCTCTCCGCTATCAACCTCGCGTTCGGTTTATCCCATTTCGATCCGATCGCGTACGACCGAATACATCCTTTTACCTGAGGGCAGCCAACCTGTCCCTCAACTTACAAAAAATGGAGAACGAGACTGGGTTTATAAGAAAGAGAGCAGCACCTCTTCTGACAAGAGAGAACCACGAAACATGGTTCAAGCTGATGAGAATACACCTGGTATCAAAGCAGGTTGACTGGGTCCTCGAAGACATCATCACGGACATTCCCGCTGCAACCCCATCTATAGCGACACCCTCTGCATCATCGGAGTCATCCCTTCCTTTGGATCAAGCGATAAGGAAGGCATCGTACAGACGGCACAATGCAACGGCCCTGTATGAGATGTACATCTGTCTGTCGACAGATGACCAAGAGATGACATACGAGATCCGGCATGCGAAGGAGTTGTGGGAATGGGCTGAAGCTAAATATAAGAGAAGACTTCTCGCTACTGGAAGAAGTTTGCTTCAGCAATACACCAATTTCGTGATGACAGAAGACCAGTCTATAGATGACGCCTGGCAGGAGCTTAGCTCAATTGCAAGGAGGGCTGTTTCAATCTCGCCTCAGTTCCAAGACATCAAGACTGAGGACAGAAAGATCCAGCAACTCTTAGCAGCTCTGCCAGACTCATTTGGCTCAATTCGCGATGCAATTGATGCCCAGGTGAATCTCTCACCACAAGACATTCTTGCAATTCTTAGGGAGAAGCAAGAATCAATGATTCATCAAGGGACAGCCATGTTCGCTAAGAAGGGTTTCCAGGGCAAGCTCACGTGCCATCTCTGCGGTGGTGACCATTTTATGAGCAAGTGCCCACACCTTTCTGCAGCTCAGCAGGCTGTTAGGAACAAGGACAAACTAGCTAGGGTTACCTACCCTGCTAAGAGACAACCGTCACCACCTCGTAGGAGGTCATCATCACCAAACCTTCGTGATGTCCTCAAGGTGATGACGGACCTTGCAAAGCAGATGAAGGAGAGCCGCAAGCCAAAGGCCTCCTCTAGTAAGCCTGCAAGGGCCCATGCGACCCAGGAAGACGCATCAGACCCTGAGATACCATCAGAAGATGATGATGTTGATGAGGTTGCCCATTCCACTGTGGAAGCCAAAGGCAAGTACCCCTCGTCCGAGTGGTTGCTTGACTCTTGTGCATCATCACATATGACTGACCAAGATTCACTATTCAGGACACTGAAGCCTCTTCAAAAGAGGAAGTGGATCAAGGTTGGGGGTGGCTATCTACAAGCTACACATATGGGAAGTGCAGTAATGGGTGGTCCTTCTGGAAAGCAAATTGTCTTAGAAAATGTCCTGTTTGTTCCTGGCCTTGGAGTTAGTCTTGTTTCGTGGAATCAGTTCAGCCAACAGTTTGCTGTCCAACCACCCAGTTTCACCCTAAAATCCTTGTCTGGTAAACCCGTTGTCCAGACCAAACTTCGAGGAGGAGTACCGTTTATCCACTCGATCTCGGAAATTCTTGAGCCACAGCATGCTGGCATACTCTCTCAAGAACGTGACGGTACCGCTATGGCTAACACTGAGTCCGAAGATCAGTGGAAGCTATGGCATAGAAGATGTGCACACCTTGGCAAGGGACTGCTAAGAAACCTGCATAGAGTCACTGACAAGAAAGATCCCATTCCTGTTCCTTCTGAACACCAGAATTGCAAGGTCTGCTCCCTTGCAAACATGAGGAAGTTCAAAGGACCTGCCACAGAGAGGAAAGGGGAGAGGCTGGCCCTCATCTCCATTGACATCTGTGGGCCTTTTCAGGGCGCAGTCTCTAGGCTAGGATACAAATATTGGCTTGAGATTGTAGACAACTTCTCTAGGAAGAAGTGGGTAATCCCTTTGAAGGCCAGGAGCGACGCTCCTGCAGCCCTACGGGATTGGAAGGTCCAGGCAGAACGGCAGTCAAGGTGCTTTCTGTCTGCGATCCGCAGTGATGGTGCAAAGGAAATTCTCGCCTTGCTAAAAGAGTGGGAGAAGGAGTTTGGCACTCAGATGGACACAACTGATGCCTACAACTCTCTTCAAAATGGACCTGTGGAAAGGTCAATTCAAGCCTCTGAGAACACAGTCCGGGCTATGCTTGAAGACTCTGGCATGCCAGTTGAGTTCTGGCCAGAAGCTTTGCAAGCACAGACTGTGATCAGAAACAGACTGCCTAATGGTCCGATCATTGATGGTATTGCTCTTTCACCAGAAGAAGCCTTTACTGGCCAAGTACCGTCAGTCGACCATTTCCGCGTCTGGGGATGCAAAGCTGTGGTCTATGTAGACCCAAGAGCCCAACCTCAAGGCTTGAGGAGAGACAAGTTGATGAACCGAGGAAAAGAAGCCGTGTTTGTGGGCTACTCAGAAAACACCACAAAACAATGGCTGTTCTGGGATCCCGACATGAAAGCAATAAAAGCGCATAGTCACGTCGACTGGTTTGAGAATGAGAAGGGGGGAGATATGGATCTTGGTATCACCTTCACTAACCAGCCGAGTCGAGCGCCACAGCGCAATCCTGTTGGGAGGAAGCCCTTTGGGGCGAAATTTTCCGATAGGGGATTATCAGAGACACCGTTACGAAGGCCAGGAGAAAATATTGAGGCGGTTTCAACACTGTCGAAGGCCGATAACGGTGGATCTGTACAGAACCTACCCAAGTCATCAACACCACAGCAACCGCTGTTTGTGCAACTTCCCCCTCCCCCAAAGGACATTGGGGAATACCAGAAGTTTGGAGATCAGGGTACTCCAATGAAAGAAAAAGAAGATGTCGTTCAGTTCGACCCATCCGAACACCTAGCGCCACCTCAGGTTGCAGGCAACAAGAGGTCAAGGGGGGACGGAGATGATAACTCTGAAGAGCATGAGGCTAAACACCATAAGGCTCTTATCGCCCAGATGTTCCATCTAGACCCTACAATGAGCTGGGTAGAGGAGATTCTGAACGACGTGGAAGAACATGCATTTGCTGCTGTTGGGCAGGCCATAGCCTATCAGCAGGAAGTGCCAATCCCAAAGTCCTATAAGGCAGCCGTAGGAGACCCCGAATGGGGACATATGTGGAGAGAGGCAATCGAGAACGAACTTATTGCCTTAGCAAGCAACAACACCTGGGAAGCAGTTGTACCGCCAAAGGGTGCGAATCTAATTACTTCTAGGTGGGTCTTTGATGTGAAAAGAATGATTAGTGGAGCCATTGAGAAGTTCAAGGCAAGACTAGTTGCAAGAGGGTTTTCACAGAAATATGGGGTTGACTTCGAAGAGACCTTTGCACCTACTGTTAGACATGATACTCTCCGAGTATTCATGGCAGTAGTATGTGAGAGAGATCTCGAGATGCACCTAGTGGATGTGAATAATGCTTTTACCCAAAGCAGCCTTCTTGAAGACATCTATATGATCCCACCCCCAGGAGTTGAAGCACCTCCAAACATGGTGTTCAAGGTCCTACGAAGCCTTTATGGGCTTAAGCAAGCAGCTAGAGACTGAAACAAGCTCTGTGTTGCGAAGCTAGAGAAGATTGGATTTACCCAGTCCCAGGTAGATCCATGCCTACTTATCCATACGGATAGAGACCTTATGGTCCTTACCCATGTGGATGACATACCCATTGCAGCTCCGAAGCTGTCAGATGTTCAGTGGTTTAAGGCTGAGCTTGGAAAAGTGTTTAAGATTAAAGATCTTGGTGAACCTACGAAGATCCTTGGAATGAGGATTACAAGAGACAGGTCCCAAGGCACTTTGAAGCTTGATCAAGGACACTATGTCCACGCTAACTTAGCCAAGATGAACATGGCTAGAGAGAAGGCTACGCCAACCCACTCACCTATGGAGAGCTACGAGCATTTAGTACCTACGGCACCTATGGATGAGAGGTGCAACAAACAGGATTACCAGAGCCACAATGGTACCTGGATGTGGCCAATGACAATGACAAGGCCAGACTTAGCATTCCCCCTTGGAAGAATTAGCTCATTTGTTGCTGATCCCTCGCAGCAGCATATGAAGGCTTTGAAGAAGCTCTCCCGATACCTGCGGTCGTACCCAGACCTAGGTCTTATGTATAGAAAGGGAGGGGGCAATCTCCAGGGATACTCGGACTCTGACTACGCCATGGACAAAGTGGATAGAGTCTCAATTCTGGGATACGTGTGGTTCCTTTGTGGATCACCTGTGTCCTGGATGAGTAGGAAGCAGAAGTCTGTTGCAACATCAACAATGGAAGCTGAGTTCATGGCTATGAACGCAGCCGCAAAGCAGTCACAATTTCTTGCTGCTGTCCTCAGGGAAATGGGGTGCCCAGAACTGGTGGGAAAGAGCTCTTTCCAGCCGAGTGTAAGGGCAAGCAAGGGCACTGTTGACGAGCTAAGGCCAGTCAAGCTCATGGGTGACAACCAAGCCGCTTTGACACTTGTCAAAGATGCCCATGTGCATGAAAGGTCAAAGCATATTGATGTTGCATATAACTATGTCAGACATCTCTGGTGGCAGAAGAAGATTGCAGTGGACTACTGCCATACAAAGGACATGGCTGCTGATGGGTTAACAAAGCCCCTCAATGGCCAGCAGTTCCAAAACTTTGTAAGGCAGCTCCAGCTTGCGTAAAGGGATTGTAGGAGACCATGTGGCCTGAGTGGGAGTGTTGAGAACATACAGGCCGCAGGACAAGCATGTAGGTGTGGGTGTGTCATGTGATTAGATCACGTGACTAGGGTTTGCCAGCCTATAGGCTGGCCAACATCCGGACACCTAGCATCTACCTACACCAACACCGGCGATACTGTATGTAGATACACGCTATCCCATTGGGTCCTTCTTCGTCTTTTGTGTGATCCGCCGTCTTCCACTGCTGCGCAACTCGTACCTATTTAACAGCTATTACTCGTTTAGCTATTATTACTAGCTATATTGTTACTAGCTTAGTAGTAGTGTACTTTGTGTCTATTTTTAGTAGGCGTAGGTTTCCCTTACAAGTTGCTTAATGCTTACTAGCTAGGCTTCTAGTCTAGAGTCTATGTCTCTAGTTCGCCTTCTCCTTTTCGAGAGGACTAGCGGGCGGCCGTTTAGGTTATAGCGTAAGGTCTTATAAGTATTCTATATATTACTCGAGCTATATACGTTAAGGGTATATAGTAGGTTTGTAGTAAATTGCTAGTATAGCTTATAATCTAAGTCAGGTGATGTTCTAGCTAAGTTTCGGCTAGTCTAGAAGGGGGCTTAGGGCCGTAGCTAAGCTATAGAAATAGGGTGACTAGAACCTCGAAATAGGCTAGCTTTAGAGCTATATATCTCGATAGGTATCCGGTACGGACAGTTGCTTTATATGTTACTAAGTTGCTCTTAATACGCGTTAGTACTTAGATAGACACAACTAATGCCTATAACTCTCTTTAGCTAGCGTATATAGAATCAATAAGTAGTACTTAGACTAGTCAGTTTTATAGACTAAGATATAGTAGACACTCCCTACTTACTATTTAGTAGATGTAGGCTCTAGCCTATAGTACTTCTCTATATAATAAGTAGAAGCGTAAGAAAATGTTACTATAAAAGCTTACGAAGCGTTACCTCGAATAGATACGCGATACCGTACTAGTAATAACTAACGGTCGATTATTCTTTATAACCTTCTCCGGAGAAACCTTAGTAGAGGAAGAAAGAGCGCCTACTATATTATAGGGTACTAGTTAAAAGGAGAGTAACTATAGTAGTAGCTACGGTAATAAGAATAAGAATAAGAATAATATTAGGCTAAACGACTACTAGAATATTACCGGCGAGCCTAAGGATACCTATTATATAGGCCTATTTATATATAATATAATTAACCCCGATAAGCGCCTAGTAAAGGATTAGCGCTTAGAGTAATAGGAGAAGTACTAGAAAAACTTTATTAACTACTACTAAAGAGACGACCGCAAGTAGCTACTTAGCGTATTAAATTGTAATAGTCGTAAGGACTAGGAACGTAATAAGGCTATTACTAATACGAAGAAGATATTACTAAGCGACAAAGGCTTTATTAGCCTTACTGTTCTTTCTAGCTTAATTAGTAAGTTAAGCATTAACTTTAGGGACTACTAGGTATAAAATAACTATTTAGATACTTATATAATCAATTACTATAACTAGTAGGGGGTAGAGTTGATTATAGAGCGCCTTACTACCTTAGAGATCTAGGCTAGAATAACTACCTTTCTATTTACGGTATTAGGACGAGTTTATATATTAATTTGCTAGATATAGCTTAATACCTAAGCTTTTATATAAACGTTATCTTGTATAACGTGCTTTACTACCGAGCGGGCTATACTACCGAGCGGGCCACTTATACTAAGAACTGTACCACTTCTATAGATATAGCTATATAACTACTATTATAGCGTATATTGTCTTTAAACGAGGCCAAACTGACCTGAGCTGTCTAGGCTACGAAACGCGACGCGACAATCACGAATCAACCTACTATAAAGGTATACGACGCGTCTCGAACTATACTAGGGTATCGATTAAATAGACGACCTCCTCGGGGTGACTACGAGCCTAATTCGAAGAAGCTTATAGAGCTAGAAGAGAGGGTGATACTTGAGTATATACTCGAGCTAGATCTTAGAGGTTTCCCGCTATTAAAGGCTAGTATACGAGTAATAGCCGATTTATTACTATAAGAGAAGGGTATTAAGCCCGCTAGTCTATATTAGATAGACAGATTTATTAGGCGGCATCGTGAGCTAAAGGTTCATATAACACGTAGATACGATCGTTAGGGAGCTCTAATAGAAGATCTAGACGTTATCGAGAAGTAGTTCTTACTTATACGTAATATAAAGGAGAAGTATAGCATCCTTAACTAGGACACCTATAACTTCGACGAGATAGGGTTTATAATAGGTGTTATTACGTCTTAGAGCGTCGTTACGGGTTTAGAAAGGCGTAGTAGAAAGAGGAAGGTCGTTTGATAGGGCAATAGAGAGGGAGTAGAGAGATAGCGTATTAGATAGCTCTTATATAAACCGAGTTTAGTAAGCTACGTAAGTCTAACGAGGCCCTTATATAGCAAAAGCACAAAAGCGCAAGTACATTTAGTCTAGAGGGTCTCTAACCTTCGATCAGGCGTCGTAATTAATACCTCTAGAGGATACTAGGAGGTAGGAAGTAAGTAGAGAGTCGCTAGATAGTGTTTAGCTAGTACTAAGGTTACGACGCTATAAGCGATATAGCAAGTCGGGGTATAACGTACGTACCTATTAAGTAGACTCGCTAGATAGCGAAGGATCTAAAGAGGAATTGTCCTCCTAGTAACGATTCTATAGGATGTCGTCGTATTAAGATACCGTCGTAATTAAATTAGAAGTAGTATAGTTCTTAGTAAAAGTAGCCCGCTCGGTAGTATAGCCCGCTCGGTAGTAAAGCACGTTATACGTATAGGACCTAAATCGACGACGTCTATCGGCGCTATCGCTAAATACGATATAATCGAAAGCCCTTATTAAGGCTATTCTAACGATCTATAAAGTAGGCTACTACCCCTAGAATTAAGGGAGTTCTACCTTATTTAATTTAGATAGCTTAAAGTTCTCTTTACCCTATTTCTTTAGCTCTAAACGCCGCGGAGGTGCCTAGCTACATTAGGCAACTCCTAGGTAATAGTAGCCTAGGCTACGGTACTAACGGCGCCTACGGCTCTATAGGCAAAGCTCCCCTAAGACAACTAGTAGCAACTTATAGAGGACGTAAAAAGTATAGAAACTAACGATCAGCTCCTATACCGGTCTCTATAGGTAATAATCACTTAGCTACGTACGGCGCTAGTACTATCCTATTACCGAGGGCAATAAGAAATGAGGACGACGTCTTAGGCGATTAGTAAGGCCACCCGGAATCAACACCCCTATAGCTAGGTATCGGTCGCGGCATCAATACTAGGCCCCCGCCTAACGCACGATGTAGTTACGATCCGTATTGTAGTAAAGGAAGACTAGGCCGAAGTTACGAAGCTATCGAATAAGGAGCTCGCCTAACGAATTACCTAACTAGGGGTAGTCGTAGTGAACTAACAGTCTAACGGTACTCTATAGATCTATACTAGCCCTACTACTACTAGGAAGCACCTAGAGGCGTAGCTATAATAGGTATCTAAGGTTACGGTATTAGTAAAGGTCTTAACGAAGTAATTTACGATCCTAATCTACGATATACCTAAAGAGTTCGACCTATCTAACTAAGGTCACCTACGTACTCTTTAAGAAGACAACCTAGTTACTCTTAACTCTCTAATCTAGAAGGCGACTTAGCTCGATAGGAAATAGCTAGAAGGTAAGAAGGCCTCGGCGCTAATAGTATAGCTATAAGACGAGAAAGCGGCGGATCTAGTAGAAGAAAAAGGCCTAATCTAGTAATATAGCCTTAAGATAGTCGAAAAGTACTCCTTATCCTTTCGTGTCCTCTAATACTTTAAATACTAATAGTATAGATACTAAACCTTTACTCATATAAATAAGTAGGCCTACTCGAACTATATAGATAGATAGATTTATTATTCCCCTGTTCTAGGACCCTATTCGGCCTATATAGGTATATATCTACTATTATATATAAAGGGAAACCCGAATAGGTAAAAACCCTTCCCGTCCCCGACTTCTCCTTATCTATATTAGCTTTCCCTCTAAACGTACGTAGTCTATATTACTACCCCGTTAGCCCCCGCTCCTAGCCGGTCTCGTCGCGCTACGCCGTATCCTCTCTTCCTATACTACTCCTACTAGGCGGTACTGTTCTAGCCAGCCCTTCTCTAGTATCTAGTTCGTAATACGCCGTAGGTCCTTAACGTTATTAAGAAGTACCCTAATCGTCCGGTTTCTCGCCTTTACTATCTACTCCCCTATTCCTAGCAACTACCTCGGATAGACGAGGAGTACGTACCGTATATTCTAGGAGTAATAGCCGTAGAAGTAGCTAGTATTTGTATATTCTAGAACCTTCCTCTATAATAGGTACCTCTAGAGGCCGATATATTCGCTTCGTAGTTAGGTTACTATACTACTCTATACCCTCGTAAGGCGGTAGTAGATAAGCTTCGGGGGTACTTAACCGCGGATTTCGTAGCTAACTATTCCTTAGGTTAAGCCGCTAGCTAAGGGCGTCTACTATACTCTATAACCTAGTTGTTCCCCCTCTCTTTCTATAGTTACTCTATAAACGATTTCTTACCTTCCTATTATATTACTAGCTATTCGTCCCTTACCCGGTAGTTCGGCTCGTTTCCGGGTCGAATGCCCTTATACGCTAGTACTAATTCGCGGGCCCTTACGACTGTACTAGCGATGACCTTCTATACTAGGTACTATGCCGACTTGCCTAAGTAGGAGGTCCGTAGTCCCTAGATATATAGGTCGATCGGCGGTATAGCGGTCTCGTACTTAAGTATCCTCGTTAGTATCGACTTATATACCCCGGTGACCTTCCTTAGGCATTAGTTTTAGATCTTCGCTAACGGCGCGACGAGTCCCTTTAATAGGTAGGCCCTCTTACCTAAGGACTATACTTAGCTACTATAGGTAAGGACTAGCCGTATAATAGTAGTATATAGAAGTCGTAACTACCAAAACTCCGCCCCCTATATAGACGTAGTAAGCCTCTAGTATAATGCTATATTCTGTTTAGCTTTCTATAACATTGCCTATACGTACTTCCTCTACCGTAGCGCCGGGTCTACCTATAGCCGAGAATCCTAAGCTATTTTAACGGGTTAGCCGTATACCCCTATATCTAGATAGAAGCTTATCTATTATAGAAACGTAGCCGGCGCGTAAAGTGTATTAGATTGTACTTTTCTAGGGCAAACCGAGCCCCGTGCCTCCTAGCCTAGTCCTCGTAGATCTTATGCTTCTCTTCTAGTAGCCTATAGTTCTCCTTAGTCGAGGACGACTACGCTAGGATATTCGTATCGTCTACGAAGCCGCTCGTAGCGGTATTCTAGGATTCTAGGGCTAGGAGTAACGTCGCTATAAAGAAGTAGAATCGGATAGGTACTAGCGTTAAGCCTTACGGGACTCTAGTATAGACTACTTAAAATAGGCGTTTATTATTACGGCGGTACTTAGGGTAGTCTATTATCCGAAGTGAGCCTAGATAAGGCTCCGCTAGTATAAAGCTTATAAGCTTTACGACCTCGTCTTTTGCCTATTTAGGTAAGCCGGTAGCGCGGGTCTAAGCGGGCCGCTTACGTAGCCGTAACACTTATACTAACCGACTAGGATCGACGTACTACGGTTTTAGAGGTAGAACCGTCCGAAGTTAATAAGCTACTTAGAGAGTCCTTTCGACCTTAGGATATAGAGTAGCCGCGGGTATAATACGTAGTCGAAGGCTCCCGATATATCTAGACTAAGTAAGGATACTACCTTGTCCCTATTCCTATACTAGATAGCCTTTACCTAAGAGGTAATAAGTTCTATCGCGGATAGCGTCAATCGCTATAGGCGCGTACCTATCTAGGTATCCGGGAGTAGGGAGTACTCCTCTACCGCCTTAAAGAGTCTCGTTATAATTAGCCTCTTAAGCGCCTTCTTAAGAGTATTAAGGAGCGTAATTAGGCGGTACGACTTTACCTACGTATAGTCTTCCTTTTACGGCTTACGTAGGACTACTATCGTCGATTGTTTAAATACCGTAAGGTAGTATCCGGTCTATAGGTAGGCGTTAAAGATCGCTACGACTACTAGGGCTAGTTAATCTCTATACTTCTTTAGTAGTTCGTTTAGGATCCTATCCGGCCCCGGGGCTTTCTTGACCGGTATATTCCTAAGTATAGCGGTAACATCTCCCTCGGATATATTCTATTAGACCGCGATACTAGGGGCTAGGGGAGTAGAGCTATTTATATCGCTTAGATTAGCCTCGACTAGGGGCGGGAAGAACTTACTAGCTAGTAGACGCGCCTTAGCCTCGGGGTCGCTAACCGGGCTACTAGGCGATTATAGCGCTAGGATAGAGAAGGAGGGGCTCTATATAGGGTCCTATCGGGCCTATTTCGCTAGCTTCTACATCCTCGCTAGCTTACTAGCGATTTCTTCTACTATAGCCCTCTAGCCGACTACTTTCTCCCTCCGTATCGTAGCTTTCTTCTATTAGTATACCTCCCTAAATACGTTCTAGGCCTCCTCGCTATAGATACTCGTCTATACCCGGCGGGCTCTCCTTACTTCTCTTACTACCGTAGTATACTTCGGCGTCTAGTATAGTTTAGACTATATCGTTAGTTAAGTAAGCGGAATATAAAGTAAGGTCGCTTTTCTTATTTCGTCTATTAACCCTTGGACTACCTCGTCTATCTCGTCTTTACTATTGTATTACTACTACGCGATCTAGACTAGCCTCTCGGAGTCGTCGAGGTATACCTAGATATTAGCCTAGTAGGACTTTCCCTAGTTTAGCTTAGGGGTTCTCGCTAGTATATATTATATCTATATCGTAATAGAGGTCCTAACTAGTATATAGTCTAACGACGCCTCGAGTTTATATTCGATCCTATAGTAGGTTACCTTATAGTAGTAGCTATCTAAGATCTAGGAGAGGTCGATCGTACCTTAGAGTCCTCCTCTCTTCTAGGTACCTAGGTCCTTCGGAGTATTAAGGGCAATTACGTTACTCGCTATTAAGTCCATTACTTCGTCGGCTATAGGGTACGGCTATATAAGGCTTTCCTAGGAAGGGTAGTATATATTAAAGTCTCCTACTACAATATAGTACCCTTGTCTCTTAAGCGTACTCTCTAGGTGTCTATAGACCTTAGGGTCGCGACTAGACCTCGAGGCTAGCGGTTAGATATATATATATATTGTATATCTAAGTACTACCTACGTAGAGAGAGGGAATGTCTCCCCCGCCTTCTTCGTCTACGTAGTATACTACCTCCTAGTCGGATTCTAGTATATCCTTACTAATATAGAAGCACGTACGGGGTCTACTATCGCTTCGTAGGTATATTATATAGCCTAGTAACTTCTATGTCGTTAGTCTCTTATAGTATAGGTTAATCTATAGCTCCTAGAATACTAGGACGTAGTAGACGTACGGGTCCGCCTCGTATAGGAAATAGTTCTATACTATATCCTTACTATAGTTAACGTTATACTAGATAATACTAAGCGTATCGAGGCTAGTTCTCGTTATTAACAATCATTTCCTCTATAATGTCCTATATCCTACTACCTAGCGCGTCCTAGTCTACGCCTATTAGTTATATACTAAAGGGGAGCCGGGCCTAGTTAGATTCCCCCGCCGTAACTAGTAGACTACGTAGCCTTTCGTACGCCCTAGGTTACGTATCCTTTATATTATTCTCGGCCCTAGAGCGCTTATACCCGACCGCCGCTAGCTAGTTCCGGTAGAGACTAGCCTTACGGTCGCCGTAGAATCTTAGGGCGACGGTTCTGTTTATAATTGCCTTGTTTTTTACTAATTTCCGCTATAGGTATTCCGCGCTATACGATAGGTAGTACCCCGGATAGGTCGCGTACCGCCTCGTAGCCGATGTATAGTCCCTAGATATATAGTCTCCTATATAGTCCGAGTAGGCCTACTTGTTTATATACGTATAGGTTTGGTGTCTATACTATTAGCATTTGAAGTATTAGAGGATACGAAAGGATAAGGAGTGCTTTTTCGACTAGCTTAAGGCTATATTACTAGATTAGGCCTTGTTCTATTACTAGATCTACCGCTTTCGTGTCTTATAGCTATACGATTAGCGCCGAGGCCTTCTTACCTTCAAGCTATTTCCTATTAAGCTAAGTCGCCTTCTAGGTTAGAGAGTTAAGAGTGACCGGGTTATCCTCTTAGAGAGTACGTAGGTGACCTTAGTTAGTTAGGTTAAACTCTTTAGGTATATCGTAGACTAGGATCGTAAATTACTTCTTTAAGACCTTTACTATTACCGTAACCTTAGATACCTACTATAGCTATACCTCTAGGTACTCCCTAGTACTAGTAGAGCTAGTATAGATCTATAGAGTACTATTAGACTATTAGTTCACTACGACTACCCCTAGTTAATTAATCCGCTAGGCGAGCTCCTTATTCGATAGCTTCGTAACTTCGGCCTAGTCTTCCTTTACTATAATACGGATCGTGACTATATCGTACGTTAGGCGGGGGCCTAGTACCGATACCGCGACCGATACCTAGCTATAGTAGTATTAATTCCGGGTGGCCTTACTAATTGCCTAGGACGTCGTCCTTATTTCTTATTACCCTCGGTAATACGATAGTATAAGCGCCGTACGTAGCTAAGTGATCATTACCTATAGAGACTAGTATAGGAGCTAATCGTTAGTTTCTATACTTTTTACGTCCTCTATAAGTTACTACTAGTTATCTTAGGAGAGCTTTACCTATAGAGCCGTAGGCGCTAGTAGTACCGTAGCCTAGACTACTATTACCTAGGAGTTACCTAATGTAGCTAGACACCTCCGCGGCGTTAGAGCTAAAGAAACAGGGTGAAGAGAACTTTAAGCTATCTAAATTAAATAAGGTTCGTCCTATATATCTTCGAGGGAAGCCTAGGCGTTAGACTCGACGGTAAGGATAAGCGTCTCACTAGTATATCGCTTAACGTAGTTAAAGATGTCTAGGTACGGAGTCTAAGGGGTATAGCGTACAGTAATAGAGTCTCTATAAATCCAACGTAATATATAGTAGTATCCTAAACATAAGGTTTAGATAGAAATAATATATATAGATAGATAGATATTTTATTAAGTTGTTATAGTGCCCTATAGCCTATGTTACTATACTATCTTGTTTGCTATATATAAAGGGGGAACTATATTAGTAAAAACCCCTCCTCTCTCCTATAGGTCCTATCTCTCGTCCCTATACCTTACGCTTTCCTTTTTAAGGGTACGCTAGTATTATAGGCCTACCCTAATAACTATCCTATCTATAACCCCTCTAGCTTCCGCCTCTTGTCTATCTACCCTTCCGTCTCCTTTACTAGGCTAAATTATTAGAAGAAACCTTATCGTAGTATCTACCGTATAATCCGGCGGATATTGCCTTTGTCTTTAATAAGGGCCTTATAGTCCCTTCTCTCTACTTAATATCTCTACGTATCCCTACCGCTTACTTACTACGGGTATCGTAGTAGTATATACTCCCGGCTTTGCAATAGGTAGCTATATTAGTAAGCTAAGGTCACTAAGCTCTCGATATCTAGTACGAATCTTCTAAATAGGTAGGCCCTCTACCTAATATATTTAGACTTATTAAATAGATACGGGTAGATAGTAGCGGAGTAGAGTAAGAGATCAATATTTAACTGACTAATAGTACGAGTATATAGTAACATATTAGGAACTAATATGTTGATTATATTAGATGTCTATCTAAGCTAAAGGGGAGAGAAGGTATCTCTCTATAAGCTGAGTCATCGAAGATGCTTTAGGCTACTAGATCACTTCCTAATTATTAACTCCCTTTGAGATACTACATCTTAACAAGACTTAATTTAGATCGCTATACTTACTTCGGCCCTAGTAAGGTCCTTATATAGTTAGTAGTTATGTCTCTTATCCTCGACCTTGACTCGCGAGGATTTGTACCTACCCTTAGCGAGGTGGTAGATATAGCGGATAAGCTACTCGGTAAACGCGAGGCGGATCCGGTAGGTAAGAACTAGGTAGAGAGATTTATTTCGCGCTCTACCGAGCTTAAACCGGCCTTTAACCGAGCGAAGGACCGTTAGAGAATACTCTAGGAAGCTCTAGAAGTTATAAGCGCCTAGTATAAGCTTATATAAGAGACGATCACTAATTATAGCGTATATAACGAGGATATCTATAACTTCAATAAGACGGGCTTTTAAATAGACGTGATTAGCTCTATAAAAGTCGTTACTAGCTTAGAATAACGCTCTCGCCCTACGGCTACTTAGCCTAGTAATAGAGAGTAGGTTATAGTTACTTAGAGTATCTATACCGCTAGCTACTCGACCCCGCCCTTTATTATCTATAAAGGGCGCGTCTATATTTTGGTATCGTACGAAGAGGTAGATATACTACGGAATTAGAAGCTTACGGTCTCCGAGAATAGATAGATAAGTAACGTACTTAGCCTTAAGTAGTTAAAGTACTTTAACGCGTATATAGAGGCGCGTTCTATAAGTAGCTATAGGTTACTTATTTTGGCCGGCTATAAGAGCTATTTAAACTAGGGTTTTAAGGACTACTATCTAGACTATAAGATCCTTACGCTCTATATACCGGCGTATTCGTCGTATATAGTAAAAACAGGTATAGTATATATATATATACGGAAGTTAGGACACGTAATAGAGAAGGAGGAAGGACTAATATAGTATACGAAGATATATAGTAGAACAGTGTTTAGTACTAAAGGTGTCTCTACTATCGGTATAGAGACTACGTCTCTTATACCTATATAGAGGGATTTCGCTCTAGTCCTAGTTCTGTTTTACTACGCCTTATCGGTTTTATCTATATCTTATCCTACGACGGCAGTTCCTCCGACAGTCTCGTACTAACTAGCTAAGCGACTTTAGGTCCTCTAAGTCGCTCTTACTATTCGTACGGTGTCTCGGTAGTATTGCCGTACTATTGTCTCGACTAGCTTAGTATATACTAAGTTAGTCTTAGTACCGTACGATATACCTACTAACCTATATTCGTAATACTCCTACTTAGGTCGTAAGGCGAGGAACGATTGTTCCTACTATACTAGCTATAGCTATCGTACGAAGGTCTAGAACTAGGGACCGGCTAGCGCTTTAGTCAAACTATCTACTACTATCTCCTTAGTATAGTAGTACTCTACTTTAATCTTCCTCTACTACTAGAGGTGCCTAATATAGTTGTAGGCAATATTAATATACTTAGATCTTTCGTAGATATAGGCGTCCTTAACTAAGGTTAGAGCCGCCTAGTTATCCCCTATAAGGCGTACTAGTCTCAGTTCGTCGACGGTACTCTTATCGGCTAGGACTATTAGTTAGAAAGAGTAGTCTCCTACTAGCCCCGGGTAGTTCATCTCTCGGAGGATAGCCGCTAGGAACTAGGATTGTTTCGCGGCGGCGTTTATCGCTATAAACTCTGCCTCTATAGTAGAGGTTACTATAGACTTTTGCTTCTTACTTATCTAGGATATAGGCGTACCGTATACTAGCTAGACATGTCCTAGAATTAAGACCCTATCTACTCGATCTATCGCGTAGTCGGAGTCTAATTATCCGGTTAGGGTACCGCTACTACGTCTAAATATTAACCCTAGGTCGGGGAACAACCTTAGGTATCTCGAGACCTTCTTTAGTACTTTTATATACCGCTTTGTTAGATCCGCGACATATGTGCTAGTTCTCCCGAGTAGGAAGGCTAGGTCCGGTCTCGTTATAGTTATTAGCTATATCTAGGTCCTATTATCGCTCTAGTAGTTATCCTTACTACATCTCTCGTCGTTCGGGGCTATAGGACGGAGATCATCGTAACTATCTATTAGCGAGAGTGTTAGGCTTGCCTTTTCTTTTACTATATCTATTTTAGTAAGGGCCTTACAGATATAATAGCCCTAGTCGAGTTTTAGGGTACTATTACGCCTATCGCGAGTAATCTTTAGTCCTAGTAGTTTCTCCGGTTCCCCGAGATCCTTAATCTTAAAGTATTACGCGAACTGCTTCTTAAACTATCAGATATCGGCTAATCTTAGTACTGTAATAGGTATATCGTCTATATAGATAAGTAGTATAATGTCTCTCTTAGTATAAGTAAGGAGATATAGGTCTACCTCGGACTAGTAGAATTCTATTTTAACTAACGTAGCGATATAGAGTATATTCTAGTCTCTAGCTACCTACTTTAGGCCGTAGAGACTCCGGAGTACCTTAAGGACCGTATTCGGTAGGGTTTTATTACGGGTAGCCCGCGACCCCTTACTATAGCTACGTCGGCCCGGGTAAACCGCGGACCTTCCGTATCGGGTTAGCGCGGCTTAGCTTTATAGGATATAATACTCCTTACTCGTTACGTTATAAGAGTACTACTACTATTACGTACTCTAAGGTATCTATTTCTAGAATAGTCTCTCGCCCTAGGTAGAAGTGTTTTAAGATAGGCATATCGATAAATGCTTGCTTTAATACCTCGAATGCCTATTAATATGCTAGAGACTAGTCCTATAAGACATTCTTCCTCGTGAGCTTCGTTATAGGTAAGTAGATCTTACTAAAATCCTTAATAAACCTACGGTAGAAGTTAGTAAACTCTATAAACGATAAGATGTCGGTAATATTCGCGGGTATAGGCCAATTCTTAACGTATTTAATCTTAGCTAGGTATATCTTAATGCCCTTATTTGTGATAATAACACCTAGATAAGTAGTCTCGTGTCTAAAGAACTTGTATTTGTTAATATCTAACTAGAGCCCGGCGGTATCTAGCTTTTATAGAACCTTTAGGATATATTAGACATACTCTTCTCTTGTCTTACTAAAGACAAGTACGTTATTAAGGTAATATAACACGAAGTCATCTAGAAACTCCCTTAGTATGTCGTTTATAAATAACTAAAACGTTCCTAGTACATTATATAGTCTAAAGGGTATAACTACGTACTTAAACTACCTATATCTAGTAGTAAAGGCCATTTTCTACTCGTCTCCTACTATAATACAGATGCGATTAAACGTAGCGATAATATCTAGCTTAGTAAACTATTACGCGCTAGTAATACGATCTAAGGTCTCTTAAAATAGTAGAATCGGGTAGCGACTCTTCGTCGTAAGCGCGTTTAGAGCTCTATAGTCTACGTATACTCGTAGCCCTCTATCCGGCTTTTTGACTATTAGAATAGGTACTACTACTAGTAATACGCTTCTCTAAATAAAACCTTTCTTAAGTTAGTCGTCGATCTACTTCTTAATTACCTCGTTCTCTTATATAGAGAAGGAGTATAGTCTTCGGAATAGCGGTGTCTAACTATTCTTTAGCTTGATCTTATAGTCTACGCTAGGCCGTCGCGGTAGGACCTTGTCTACTTCCTTACGGCTAAATAGCCTAGCTATTTCCCTAAACTCTACTAGTAACAAAGGGATAGGATCGTAGTCTTTGTCCTTACCGTTTATAAAACGTTAATAGTCGTTAGCTAATATAGTAGAGGCGTTATGTTACTGCTAGGTATAGTCACCCCGGGGCTCGTCCTATCTATCTATATTTTCTTAAGTGTTAGTATCTACTAACATCGCCGCGCTACCTCCTAGTACTAGCTTCGCTCTTATACTAAAAGCCTCTAGTATATACGCGGATAGCGGGTCTCGCGCGACTTACTTATTAAGATTTTCTTTTAGATTAAACATCTATATTATATATACTTTATAGCCCTTCCTCCGGCTTATACGCCGAAGTGCTTCTATATTAATAGGCTTAATATCGATCTCCGGCTCAGTCTCGACCTTTAGTTCTTTCTTCGTTCGACGTACTAGGCGCTTAAGTGTTTCAACCCTATCGGCGGGTAGTAGCTAGCGGACGTAATAAGACGGTTCCGGTTTATCGTAGATATCGACGGTATGTCGTATTACTACCTTCGTCGTATACGTCTCCTATACTACTATAGGTTCGTCTTTATCCTCTACGTAGGGTTTGACGTAATTAGAGAGAGCTTGAGGTCGCGAACTCTCTAGTACTAGTATCTCGGTCTAAAGAACGCCTATTAGTATAATACCCTTATTGTTAATAGACTATACGTATACTAGTTCAGTTACGAGTATATAGTTCTGTCGACAATACGGTAAGAATAGGGTTATAGTTCCTAACGTATAGTAGAACGTAGGTTGATACTCGTCGTACTAGGGACGGCCGAGGACTATATCATATTCTAGTAATACGTAGTAGCTAGACCTAGTCTCTACGTAGTTGCCGATCTAAATCTATACCGTTATTCTATTAGGAATAAGGTCACTAGTAGGTCGGCTATCTACTAATATTAGTCCTAACGGATTAGGTAGCTATATTATATTAAGGTTGTTCTTATACGTAAAGTCGATATTAAAGTACGTAGAGTTAGTACTATTATTATAAAGGGTTTGAGTAGGGATCTTTCTATTTACTATATATAGTATAACTAGATAAGAAGCTATTACCGGACTGTGTTTATCTATAGAGTAGTTTGTAGCTAGTATAGAGTATACTAATATACTTAAAACCTTACATTTCTTAGGAGGCCTATGTTTATATTTATACTTTTTCTCGTTTTCTCGTAACTCTAACTCGTACGGTCTACTACGTATTACGCTTATAGAGTAGACTAGGCGTTTCCCGCGCCGCCGGTATTATTAGCGTTACTACTATTACTACCCTTACGGCGGTTATTACTTAGGTTATAGCCTAGCGTAAATAGACGGCGGGCGATATCTCGAAGGGGGTACTAACCGGTATCGACACGGCGGTAACCTTCTTATTCGTAATTTAAGTACCGATTCTAATCGATATATTCCTAGGCGCGAGTAGTATCTAAAGGTTAGATATACTAAAATGCCTAAGTTCGATTAGCCTACTTAGTCTTAGCGTTCGGGTTAGTATTATTACCGCTACTCCCCGAAGCCGTATCCTTCTTATTATCGTTACCCTTAGTAGTCTTCTTATTACCTTAGATCTTATTACCGTTACCGGTCTTACCGTACTTAAGGTCGAACGCCTTAAACTTGTCCTCGTAGTTATATAGCGTAGACACGACTTGCTTAAGGGTCATATTAACTATGTCCTCGTTTATAATACGGTTGTCGTAGCGCGAGTTCAACTTACGGAGTAGGAAGTCCTTCTCGAGTTTCTTTTCCTTCGCGCCGTTATTAAGGTTAACGATATCGGCGTTCTTACGGAAGGATAGGTAGAAGTCACTAAACCTCTCCTTATTACCCTACTATAGACTATTAAGCTTAGTTATAGGATTAGTATAGGTATTACGGGTACCGTAGCGCCGGGCTAGATCTTCTATTATCTTATCTCTAGAAGCGTACTAAGTAGTCGTACCTTCCGTAGACTTAGTAAGACTAGGGATCTTTAAGTCGATATAGGTCTATATACCGTTCTTTAACTAGCTCTAGACGTTCTAAAGGGAGTCCTTTACGGTACGGTACTTCGAGGCTTAGAGCTTAGCTTCGGTAGTACGCTACTACTCTTAGAACTTAATATTATCGCTCTTTAGATCGAACTTAGTAGGGGCCTTTAGCTCGTTAGAGGACTTGATGCTAGTAGTTATATCGGCGTCGTAAGTCGTATATACGGAGATAGGGTTACTATCTAAGTCGGTACTCGGGCGATTCTTCCTACCCTTACGACTACCGTCCTTACGGCTATTCTTACGGCCCTTATTACCGTCGTCCTCGTCGTCTAATAAGTCCGATAAATCCTGGTCCGACTTCTTCTTATTAGGCTTACCTCTATTTTACCGACGCTCTAGTAACTCTTTAGACTCGGTTCGCTAGGGTAGTAGGTCTTACCTTTCCTTAGACCGGCTACGGTCCTTCTCCTACTTCTTAAGCTTAGTAACACGCTTCTCGGCTACTACGAGCTTAGTCTCGGTCTCTACTAGGTTGCTCTCCGCTACCTAATACTACGTACAATATACCTACTTTATATCTTTAGCCCTCGTAAGCTCGTCTAAGTCGATAATAATAGTATTATCGCGCTTAGCGATCTCCTCCTTTAGTCGCGTGACCTCCTCTTCTAGGGACTATCTAGTCGCCTGTTCCGTATCGATTATATCCTCGAGTCGGTCTATCTAGTCCTTAGTATCTTACGCCTTACGGAGGTTAATACGGTTAGCTATATCGAGCGTATTATTAAGCTTATACGTACGTCGGTAATCGGACTCGATATTATAGAGGATCTTATAGATCTACTAGGGATAGTCATTAACCGTTATCTTAAACTTGTCTATATTCAACCCGTTTAACGAGTCGAAGGCTTCCTAGAAGTTGTCGATAGTGACCCTCCTCTTCCTCGGTACCTTAGTACCCTTATCTTCTATCTTATCCTCGATAAACTCCGCCCTATATAGGTTAGCTAAGTTTAGCTCTATCTCGACCTCCTCTTCCTTAATCGCCTTAATTTAGTCAAACACCTTCTTATACTACTTACGGTACTAGTTATTCTCGTCGAGGAGCTTGTTTACGATATCCTATTTACGTCCTTAAGTCTACGTCGCCGGGTTCGCGCTATTATTATTAGGCGGATCGGGTAGTAGAGTAAAGAAGGATAATCTATTAAGGGACGCGCGATAAACGCGTCTATTAGTATTCTCTATACTTACGCCTAGTACGCTAGTACCGGTCTGTCTCGCTCTTATTACTATATTAGCTATAATCTACTTTAAGGTACGACTTAGCGAGTACGATACCTAATCTTAGTACTTCCTCGTATACTATCGCGGTTTCTCTATAATCTCCCGAGTATAGCTTCTTATATCTCTCTATACGTTAGTAATAATCTATTCAAAGTGTTATAAGTAGGTATAAGTACGTGATCAGGTAAGGTATAAGTCGAATAGATATTCTATCTAAGAGAGGCGCGGAGGGCGCGATATTTATATACGGGCGCTAAGCCGCTAGTCGGATTAGTTAGCGGGCGCGGGGTCTAGGTACGTACCTACGGGTTTAAGTAAATATACGCCGGTACGGTAATATAAGTAGTACTTAATCGCCTTAATATACGCCTACGAACCCCGCTAGGACTACCCCCGCCTTAGACGACATTATAGTAGTCTTAAACTCCGAGTAATTTGAAAGAGTTTACGTCGTAATCTAAGCTTATATACGACGCTATACTAAGTAACTCCAAAACAGCTTATAATAGCTTCTCTTACCTTATAAAAGGCGGCGAAGTAATACTATAAGAGAAAACGCTTCTTAGAGCTCGTAACTCTAAGCTTAAACAATAAGTTAAGACTCTTATAAAGCGCCGATCTCGTAAACAAAAGCGTCTCTAGTACGGCGGGGTCTTAGAGTATAGAGTTAGCTCGTTATAGGTAGTCGTCGAGTCGTTAAAGGCTATAGAATAGTTAAAGAAGAGTCGTAGGTCAGAGGATACGAAAGAGGGCTAGCTAAGTAGACGGTAGTATAGTAACTACGGTCGGACTAGCTATAACGTATAAACGTACTAGGAAGATAAAGAGAACAATTCTAAATTAGATAAGAGTATTAAGTTCACTAGTTCTCTATTCAATAGTAGTGAAAACGATTAATAAAGAATACGAGTTAGTCGTACTAAGACAAAATTCCTAGCTTACTAGTATTCCTACTTTACTAGTATTCCTAGCTTACTAGTATTCCTAGCTTACTAGTATTCCTAGCTTACTAGTACTTTACGTTATAAGGTATAAAAAACTATATTATCTTAAAGTAGTACCTTATTAACTCTTATATAGGGTGATTTATTACCCTAAATTAGTTATCGTAATCTCCTCGGCTAATACCTATTATTAAGCGTAGCGACTAAGCGCTAGCTATACTAAAGTACTAGCTTACGAGTACGTAGGTAAGGCGTTAACGAGGGAGTAGAGCTCTATTACTAGCTCTAAGAATTCCTTAGCGCTATATAATTAGTTAAATTCAAGTTTTAGTAGTACGTAAATTAAGTTTAGTATTACGTACTAGCCGCGCTATACCTATTAGCAAACTTATAGTCAAAATCACGTCGTAGACTTTAGGTAGTTATACGTACGGTAAGTATAGCATATATCTTACGCCTATAAAAGGGCTAGTATATAGAGCTTAACACCGCTACGCTTACTCTTAGAGGTTTATAACCACTAATAGTACATTTTATCCTTACCCTCTATAACGCTTATTTCAATCTTAAAATAATATTTTGAAAGTCCTCCGTCCTTATAGAAATAAGCGAAGGGTAGTACCGTAGCTCGAGAAACAACTTGTTCGCTATTAATACGATGTCGTCGTAATGTCGTAGTCGTCGTAGTATCGTGCTCGTCGCGTATCTACGTACTCGGAATAGGATTTACCGCGCCGGAGTAGCTACTAAGCGAGCTAATCCCGAATTTCTACGTTCTTTCTAACTAATTAGACGGTAGCTCGAATTTGTTAGCGATAGCTTTTATTCTAAAGGCCCTCTTCCTAAGTACGGACCCTCGAAGAACACCCTACGCACCCTCGAAGAAGCAATAGGGTGACAGAATCTAATTGTTGTTCTCGCTACGGGAGCTTTACGGACATGCTCCATTCACTCCGGCTCGCAAGCTCGCCTCGTTCACTCACGCATGCCCTTCAAGCTACCCTTCGCTCAATAATCTCATCTTACGCTGCAAGGTTATGCCATCTTTCCTTGGCTTCGCAGTGCAGGTCACTGCGCCCACGCCACAAGCTTCGCCGCACCCCAGCAATCGCCGCACCCCAGTGACTTTTTATCAACTTGATTCTTTTCCCAATGTGTTCGCAGCTATCTGTTTCCACATTCTGCATACTCATATCGCGTAAAAACACGTTGTGCTGCCGAGAGGTTGGTGTTGACGCTTCGGCATGGGATTTTGGTGAGAGCCCCACCAAAGCTTCATGCGCCCGTGTCGAGATTCACGCGTTTCTTGCTTTCTCACCACCTCACCACATACAACAACACACCATGGAGCCCACTATAGTGCCCACAGGCTCTCAAATTCTGTATTCGCGATGCTATTCTGAGCAATTTGAGCTACATATCGTGTATTTTGAGCGTGCGTGGCAATTGATACAAGCCAGCAACACCATGTGTCGGAACGCGAGAATCCGAGCTGGGGTGCGGCGATTGCTGGGGTGCGGCGAAGCTTGTGGCTGCGCGCACCTCCCGGCTGGGGTATTGCTAGGATCTAGGTGTTTTGAAGACAACTACTCCATGTTGATTTTTAAAGCTGTCCACATCTCACCCCGAGCTCAACACCTGGCTCCTGAAACAATATTCTACGCCACAATCGCGCTCATCGTATCGCTATTCTGGCATCGATACGGACTGCTGATGCCTGGATTCAGCTGCAATCCCCGAGAACAATCAGAGTTCCCACCCCCGGAATGCTTTATGATTACAGTAATGACTCGACCGCTTCCCTGAAAGGCCAAAGAGATACATGAGAGATTGCCGCCACCATAGGACGCATCATCCAAACCTCGCCTTCGCTGTAGCACTACAGACTACAGATCGCACCAAACACTCACTCAGTCAACAAACACACAGACGCTTCTCACATTGTCTACTCACTCAGCATGAAGTTGACATCCTTCATCGTCTTCGCCCCGGCGGCGCTCGCTGCAGCAACCCCAGGAGCCGCTCCTCAGTCTGGTACATCGAAACCGCTCCGCTTCAGCGGCATGTCCATACGCCCCGCATCGCCTATCGACTCCGGCTCTATCAACGCGAACGGCGGAGAGTTCTGGATTGGCAAGCCCACCAAAACGAACTGTCCGAAAGATACACCAGCTGTCGCCGACGCTTGCAAACATGCAAACAACAAACAAACCATCTTCGACTACCTCAACGCTCAGCCTACATTGTCTCTCGACGTCGGCGTTCCCGGTGGCCAGCAGGTCTATGTCAACAAGGACACAGGTCGACTTAGGTTCACAACTGCGCACAGCGCTCATCAGGACGGCACGCCCGAAGCGAAAGGCTTCTCCATTGTGCACGACGCGAAGTTTCAGTTCGAGAAGAAGGACTGGATCGCGTGTCCAGAAGGACCGAAGGGCACATACAGTGTGTATGCCGCTGCCTACAAGAAGGCTGACAAGAAGTGCTTGGGCTTCACTTGGAACGTGATCAAGCTTGACGACAAAGTGCCCAGCGCATGGCAGTACAACTAGATTGTACATTGCCTGGCCGGGTTGCCAGCTTCCACTATAAACACTACCAGGGACTCCTTCGCTGGCGCGCGCATACTGTTTCGAAGGTTTGAAGGACCACAGGAATTGAGCGACATGTGTAAATATTATGTTCTTCATAATCGACCGCAATCAATCTGTTCCATGCAGCCCCTCTGCCCCCCCCGCTTATCGTGCATGAAAATGGAGACTAATGGACGCCATCGCAGCATTGAAGTCATTCAGCTGACTGATGTGCTTGTCAGCTCAACACGAAGCTGGCGGCCGGACGTGGTATATATTGAGATGATGCCTCCACGTTCTACGAGACATACTACGTTGACTATCTTGCACCATGCAAACAGTCTTGGCACTTCTCGCTGCGACAATACTTGGCACGGCCAACGCAGAGGTTGCGGATTATGTGTAAGTACTGTGGAGCTGAATGTTTTCTGGAAATTCCACTGATCACCGTGAAGTGTTGTGGGTGGAGGGACCGCAGGCTTAACGGTCGCTGCTCGCCTGAGTGGAGAGCCGGGTATCAGCGTCACCGTTATCGAAGGTCAGTGTCCTTGATTCTACCGTGGTCATGATCACTAACGCACGCACCCAGCTGGAGAGGACCGATCAGAAGACATAGAGGTCCTGGCACCAGCTCTCTTGACCACACTCTACGGCAATCCAACATACGACTGGAACTACCACACCACCGAGCAGGAACACGCCAACAAGCATGTAATCGCACATCCTCGCGGAAAACAACTTGGTGGCTCTTCTGCGATCAACTTCCTATGGTGGACGCACGCTTCGCAGCAGGACATCAACAATTGGGGTCTGCTCGGTAATCGCAATTGGACCTGGGATGCATTACAACCCTTCTATCGCAGATCAGAACGATATATTGAGCCGCCTCTTGCTACAGCTGAGGCATTGGCGACGGACTATATTGAGCTTGATCTACATGGAAGAAGCGGCGCTGTCATCAATGGATTCGCTGATGTCTACACGCCTTTCGACGAAGCTTGGCCGAGGACGTACGAGAATCTTGATCTAGGCATTCGATCGGATCCCAGAGATGGCCTTGCGCTGGGTGGCTATACGAATCTGGTCAATTTGGATCCTGAGACTAGGAGTCGGAGTTATGCTGCTACGACATACTTGCGTCAGGCAGAAGGCCGATCAAACTTCAAAGTCTTGAAGAGTGCGCACGCTCAAAGGATCCTCTTCGACACGACCGGCAGCAAACCACGAGCCACGGGCGCTTCATGCATTCAAAACGGCACCACGAAGGTAATCGCAGCACGGAGAGAAGTCATCTTAAGCGCCGGAGCCTTTGGATCGCCGCAGTTGCTGGAGCTCTCTGGCATCGGCAACTCGACCATCCTCAGTAAGCACGGCATCAGAACCATCGTAGAGAATCCCAATGTTGGCGAGAACTTACAAGACCACGCATACATCCCCCTAGGCTTCGAAGTCCGCGAGCCTGGCATTTTCACCCTAGACGACCTCGCCAACGAAACTCTCTTCGACCAATCCTACGACCAATACATCACGAACCACACGGGCTGGCTCGCCTCCAACAGCGCAATGTCAGCGCTCCTCTCACTGGATCAGATCATCGGGAACGACAGTACGAGTGCCGACCTCAAAGAGACTATCGACCGATACTGTTCCCCTTCCCACCACTCACCATCCACCCTATCTCCCGACCGCAACACCATCCTCTGCAACGACATCCACCACGAAGCCATCGTCCAAGAATTCGCCTTCCCCAGCGGCATCAACCCCCAATCCTCCAACGACAGCAGTACCCTCTTCTCCGCCATCACGGCCGGTAACTTCTTCAGCATGCAAGGCGTCCTCGAACACCCCTTCTCCCGCGGGAGCGTCCACATCCAATCCTCAAACGCATCCGTCTACCCACGCATCGACCCATCCTACCTCTACCATCAGCTAGATCTCAAGACGCTTGCCGTCATCGCACTCCACCTCCAAATCGTCGCTCAAACCGCACCGCTTAGTGGTTTGCTGGTTGGTAATGGGACGGTCTTTCAGCCTGGGTATTATGAGCTTACGGGTGAGAATGCGGAAGGCTGGGTGAGGGACAATTTGCAGAGCGAGTATCATCCTTCGTGTACGTGTGCTATGTTACCGAGGGAGAGGGGTGGGGTTGTGGATGAGAAGTTTAGCGTGCATGGAGTTGATGGGTTGAGGGTGGTTGATGCTTCGGGTTTTCCGTTGATTCCGAGGGCCAATTTGCAGAGTTTGGTGTATGCGGTTGCTGAGAGGGCAGCTGATGATATAAGGGGGGGAGAGGGGTGTGGAGAGTGATTGCTGATGACAAGAGTAGACAAGCTTCATTGCGAAGGTATCTGATCGTCCTCACGCCTCAACCACCCATTCTCCCTTCAGCTCGACATTGAATGAAATGTGGAGATAGGGCTCCTGTCCCGTCCTGCTAAAGAGCTTGAGATGGAACGTGTTCAATTCCTCCTCTGCTTGCTCTGCTATGGTAGTCTGCCTTGTCTGCCAGGGATCGGCCTTCGACACAGGGACATGCGCCAGAAATCCAGAAGCCTCAGGCGCCAGAAGACACCACGGCCCATTCTCGTCGCACATAAGATCGATATACTCCACGCGGTGCTCTTCTTCCTCTCCATGTCGCAGAGTCAGAAGGAACATGCGGCTGTCGTTGACCTCGGCGTCGATGACCTTGACGTAGGGCCCCTTGGGGCGGTACTGTCATCTTCCCAGCGGGTTTGTATTCTCTGGAATGTAAGTTCCAGCCTCCTAGAGATGCGGATTGGACTCTTCTGGGAAGGAAGAAAATCTTCTGCACGGATTGTTGCCATTGTTGGGAGACTTGGGCGACGATGGCTAGATCGTGCGAGGAGACGTGAAGTAGGATCTCTTGAAAGAGTTCATGGACTGCGAGGACTTGATGGCATGTGTTGGAGCGCTCTGGTTGCTCTGTGGGCTGCTCGAGATCCATCGTCTCGAGATCTGTTGTGCTTGGACTGGGTTGACGAAGATGCCGACTGCATAGTACAAAAGGCGACCTTTGAGAACATTGGTCGCTGGTAAGCTCTGGAAATGTATGCTCTCCAGTCCAGCTGTGGTATCTGTCAGATCACAATATCCGCAGAGGACAGCAGAAACATCCGCACGATGTGAGCAGGAGCGATAGCTACTGTCGTAGTACCAGAACGATGGAACGCCCCTGAGAAAGCCACGTGCCCATCGCGTGCGATACAGCCTTGCAGGCGCCACATCGCATGTGAACATGCTCAGTGTCAATTACACTCCACTTCGTTCGTCTCTGCGGAGGCTGTCATCGTACATAGGCGATGTTTTCCACGAATGTTCCTGCCCTTGTCCTTCGGGCCTTGACAGCTTGGCAGCTGACGCCTGGGCCGAGGCATTGCAAGACGTCACTTCATTTCCTCTCATGCATATATCAACTTGACGCCTAACAATCTCGAGATTGATCGTATTCGCAACATGACCACAGCAGGGACGCCTCGACCATTCCGCATCTCCATTACAGACTCGAAGATTCAGACTCTTAACGCGAAGCTTGCTAACGCAACACTTCCAGGTAAGCCTGCAAAACATCAAGGCTATCAGATATCATGCATTGCATATGCTTACTAGGTCTACAGATGAAGTCAACCATGCAGACTGGTCAATGGGAGCTCCGCTCGCAGACGTGAAACGACTCACACACCACTGGCAACACAACTTCTCTTGGCGTCGTGCTGAAGAACAGCTAAACAGCTACCCTCAGTTCACATCGCAAGTCAAAGTGCCAGCCTTTGAGGAGCTGGAGATTCACTTCATACATCAACGCTCTCAACGTCCCAATGCAATCCCACTACTGTTTATACATGGCGAGTGACTTCCGCAACAAGCCCAGGCTAAATGCTAACTCACTATCGTTCGGCAGGTTGGCCAGGCTCTTACTACGAGGCCCTCAAGCTTCTCCCACTCCTGACAGACTCAAAGGACCCGAGCATCCCCTCATTTCACGTTGTAGCACCAAGTCTACCAGGCTATGCTTGGTCTCAGTACCCTACGTCAAAGAAAGGCTTCGGACTAAAGCAACATGCCCAAGTCCTCCACGGCGTAATGCAAGCATGTGGCTACGAGTCAGGATACATCACTCAAGGGGGCGACTGGGGAGGCTTCCTTTGCCGCCTACTAGCCCACCTCTATCCCAAAAGCGTCAAAGCAGTCCACACAAACTTCCCCGTCCACAGCTTCCCCAAACCTTGGAAGAATCCACTCAGCTTCGCACAAGCAATGGCAGACATGGTGCTGTCGAGCAAAACACGCGCAGACTTAGCCCATACCCAGCAATACTTCGCCGAAGGCGACGGATACCTCAAACTCCAGGACACAAAATGCCAAACACTCGCCTATAGCCTGACGGACTCCCCCACGGGACTAATGGCCTGGATCTACGAAAAGCTCCACGACTGGAGCGACGACTATCCCTGGACTGAAGAAGAGGTCTGCACCTGGATTTCCATCTATGCTTTCTCCCGCGAGGGACCTGCGGCGAGTACGAGGATATACTGGGAATCTAACCACCCTATCGGAGAAGGATCTGTGAGTAGGATGGACGTGATCGATATGTACATTCCGAATGTGCCGCTGGCGTTGGCATATTTCCCACAGGAGTTGGCGAGAGTGCCGAAGTGTTGGGCTTGGAGCAATGGGCCGGTAGTGCAGCAGAGTACGTTTGATGTCGGTGGGCATTTTGCTGCGTTTGAGGTGCCGGAGTTACTGGCTGGCGATATAAAGAAGTTGTTCGCGAAGGGCGGACCTTGCGAGGGAGTTGTGGTAGGGAAGAAAGGATTCTGATCGTCGATGGCTAAGATATGCACAGTCGTCAGAGTACTGCCGTCATGGCTATCACGACAACTCCCACCGTGGGCGCCCCATTACCTCGAAACCCCTTCTCCGCCAAGAAGTCATGCGCCACCTTGAATGAATCCTGCGCCGGGTGGAAGTAGTTCATACTATGCGCAGTCCTGTCCGCGATATGATACTGTAAGTCCTCAGAATTCGGAAAATACGCCCTCGTCCTCGCCACCTTTTTGTCTTCACCTTCCCCTCAATCCGGCACCGGGAAAGCATTGCAGAAGACACCATACCTCTTCCCGGCCATAGCCATCACAGGGCCAGTGAAGTTTTCCGCGAGGCCGTACCCGTATAGGACTGTGATCACCTGCATCAGAGGAATTACGTCTTCCGTGTCAAAACCATGCTGCAGGACTGCCTCGTCGTAGTCTCCCAACGTATGAGAGGTGTAGAAGAAGGTCCGACGGGACTCGACGGTGGGGAGGGTTAGGAAGAGGAGGTCTTGGAGCGTGTGGTATTTTTGGGGTTTGAGGAGAAGGGCCGAGAGGGGTGTGCTGGCGATGAGGCGAGGCGCGAAGGCGATCAAGCCAGTTGAAAAGCCGGTCAGGATTAGGGCATCGGCGTCTTTGGGGTGGTAGGTTGCCAGGGCGTTGCCTTCGACTGCACCGTGGGAGTGGCCTGCGAGAGTATCAGTGGTTATTCTCTGATCGCACAACGTAGGACAATGCTGTCTCCTGCCTCCCCCTAGGCCGAACCAATATCACGATGTCCACTTCAGCGCTAAAAGTGGGAGTGACGCTCTGACGACGAAGATCACCGTAGAATTACCGACTGAGATGACCTTATCAGCTTTGGGCATGAATTCTGCCAGCGTACCAGCTCTCATCTTCAAAATAATCTGATGAAGCACTTCAAATCTCATAGTTCGCTGCGCGACGAAGAGCCCATGCCAGTACTCCTTATTGTACGACACGCCGTGGACGAAGACTTGATAGGTGTTGGCTCACTCTGGGACGGATGCTGTTGGTTCGCAGTGGCGCATGGAGATGTTAAAGTCGCCCTAATCGCACAGAAGAGCATCAGCTATATTCCAGTAGCGCGCGGCGCTTGCTCAGCGATCGATCGTGAGGGACGTGGGCTCCCGTACTTTTCGTACTTGCAGACTGAATTTGATTTCCGACAGTGCCCGTGACCGCACCAGCCGTATCAGAAAGAATCGAGCCCAAAAAGTTGACCGCAGCTTCCGGCGAATCGAAATCTGTAGGCGGAACAGGAATGATGTACGTCGGTGACTCTGCATGTATGCTAGCCATGAAGTCGTTGCAAGCCCCATAGGCCTCCATAATCGCGGGAAAGCATCCCAGTATCGCCAGCTTGAGGTGCATCTTTGCTCATGTAGTCGGTATAGGCGTGGAAGAGGCTGCCTTGTCTTATTAGCAAAGTGGTTGGCTCCCCCCAGGGAATAGAGGGAGGTCATGAGCTTGATATACCATGCCAGAAGCTTGTCAACGACCGGGCGCCGTCGATCATGTGGACGAAGCATGTTCACTCCGCCCCGCTCTTCTGTTGTGCATAAAACTGCGTCGCGTCTACAAGCACCGCTGGAGCTCAGAAGGTGTTTTGAATTGTCCCGGTAACGCGTTGCCTTGTGTGTTAGGTACAAATTGTGTTGTATATATTGGCACAGACCCAGTTCATGGCTATCGTCAATCAAGAGAGTACCGACATTACCGAACGATCTGATTGGCGAGTCCTACGAACAACGTTGTACGGTGTTTTCCGGTGCCCAGATGGCAGACGGTCCAAAGTGTCGTCGATCAGTTTTCTGCGCTTGGAACAGCTCGGAGACGGTAGCCTCATCTTCGCCGTGCCCGCGATCGCCAGACGTTGGATATCTCCTAGTAGTATGTTGGACTATGCGACATCAAAGATTCCCTCCGGTTCTCGGTTAGCACGCAAGGCGGCGGTACTTCTTGGCACCGATGATAAGTATGACTTTGACAAAGATGCGACGACTGAATCGTGGCCTCCGACTTGTCGCCATGAGGAGAATAAGCAGCACCACTTACCTTCAACGGAGCAACATCCTCCGTGCAGCATATCGTCAGGAGGTAGGCATCCAGCCACCCGGTGCATCATGAACTCAGCGTTATTACACCACTACTCAATGCTCACCACCGGGTGTTCAGCTGTATATAGAGCCACTTCTTCTGTACGATAGAACGGACCTAGTATCAACCGAGCAATGCATCTATCTGCCTGAGAGCAAGGAGATCCATCCATACCTAGATCAATCACCTCTTCGCCCTAGTCCTCGCAGTGGTTCGCGTAGGCTTCACCACCTCCTGCTCACTCGACTCGTCATCGTCATCATCATCATCCTCATCCTCTGCTGCAGTAAAGTACTGGCTTCTAACCGGCGTGACCTTCTGCGTAGCACGAGAACCCCTCCTACGGGCTGCATGGGCTTTCTTAGCTTGCGGCGTGACGATGACTTGAGGCGAGGCTGGTCGATAATCTTCTTCGTCTCCATCTGATTCGGCGTGGTCAGGTTCGGACAAGGATGACTCGTCCTCATCTTCGTCTTCGGTGGGCGGCGTGGGGGCGACTTTGCGCGCTCTGGGCTTGCGCTGCGCTTTGGCTGGTGGTGTGGGCTTGGGATTCGTGGTGCTAGACCTGGCGGCTTTCTTTGGAGCTTTGGCGGTGTGTGCAGACTTGGCGGGTGCCGTATCATCAACATCCATTACCACTTGTTCGTCACCAACTTCGTTGTCCTCCACTTCCTCGTCAGAACGTGCTTGAGCCTGATGCAAAGATTGCAAAGACATAGGGGTGACTGGCGTATGATCCGTGGCGGCTTGTTGCATACCTCGAGATTGATCCGGGTCTTCTTCGACCAAAAAGCCACCGTCGCCACCATCAACATTGGCACCGTCCTCTTCTTCATCCTCATCATCAACCATGAATCCTCCTCCCTCATACTGAGCACGATGTTGCGGCACTTCCTCCTCATCATGTCCAGGCTGAAAGAATCCACCCACACCAACGTCGTGGTCCTTCGGCGCCGAAGGGAATGCGCTCTTCTTCCCCTTCCTGGCGAATGGATTCGTCGCGTCGGGATCAGCGCCATCCATCGTATACTCCGCCTTCATCCTATCAATGATACGCAGTCCCATCAGCATCTTGCGCCACCAATGGAGAGCTGCCGCTGTGCGTTTCGTGTCCTCCTTGCGCTGCTGCTCGGCCTTCATCTCGCGCCACGCCTCCTTTACTTTGGCAGCATTCTCTTTGGCGACCACGACCCCGGTCAGTACAGGCACGGCACGCTGCTTGCCGAACTCGAAGCCTGTGCATGCTTCAGCATAGTCCACCTGCAACTTCCGGCAGATCTTTGCCGAGCCTTTCAGCGCCAAGTGTACAGCACCTGCGGGCACCATGGTCTTGACGTAGACGTCCATATTGCCGAAAGCGTTCTTCGGGATAACCCCGTTCTCGATGGGAGGCGGTATGATCCAATCTGTTTGGTCCCAGCTGTAAAGACCTTGCTGTAGCTTCTCTCCATGCTCTTGAAGATGCTCTTCCATCTCCCGCTTGCGGGTGAGTGTGACACCACGGACTGGCACATGCTTCAAGGGCTGCTCGGATGCGTTGATCGCACGGCCTTCTTTGTGCCATGTCTCCACAGTCTTGCAGACTACAACATCTTCACGGCGGAAGACGGGATGCTCTGTAGTCTCTTTACCTTTGCCTTTGGCCGTGAACGTCTTCACCGGCTCAGCGTCTGGTAGTATGGCTTCTTCACGGCGAAGATGCTGCTCGAGCACAAACTCAGCAGACTGCTTGTACCACTGCAGACTCTCCTTCTCGACCTCCTTCTCTTCTTTGGCTTGCTTGAATGGCTTGAGATCTGTTTGCTCCTCGAGATCGTCGGCTGTAGTACGCTTCTTCTGCGGTCGATCGTAGACGGACATGACAGTTTGAAACCAGTCGTAGTTCTCGTAGTTCTTGACTTTGCCCCGTTTGTTGTATACTGGCACCTTCTCGGCTGGCATGCGCACTCCTTTGGTCTTGCCAGGCAGCTGATGTTTCTTGAGATACCGCACGGTCACATCCTTGGCTGATCCGTCTGCTGCGAAAGCTATGGTGTAGCACATAGCCTGTTTAGATTTATCCGCGCCCTTGCCTCTCGGCTCGAAGGTCTGCAGGAGCTCATCATTGGATGCGATCGTTGAAAGCACGATCGGGTCGACAGGTATGAACTTGTTAGTCGCTGGAGAGCACACCTCGGTCCAGTATGTAGGAAAGGCCATATCGCGGTCATACTTTCGTGTTGGAGCCTTCGGCCTCGCAGGTGTCACATCGATGACTGATAAGTCGTCACTGTCATCGTCTTCCAGGATCACCACAGACTCAGCTCCTGAAGGTGGCTCTGATAATGGACTATCCGAGTCGTCCAGACTGATCGGCTCTCCTTTGTTACCACGTACAGACTTCCGAGCAGGCTTCGTCGGCTTCGACTCGCCGATGCTTGATCTGGGCTTTCCAGCTGGCTTCTTGTTCGTCTTCTTAACCGGGGACTTCTCCAACTTCTCATCAGCTTCTGACGTCGCAGCTTCCTTCTCAGCCTTCTTCTCCTTCTTCGTCTTCTTCGGGTCGGCTTCCTCTGACTTGCTCCAACCAATACCTGCTGGCTGTAGATTCGACACCATCCTAGTCTCCAAGCCAAGTCCTCGCAACAACGCTACGAACAGTTGACCTCCCACATCTCTTGAGCCTTCACAGCTCTTTGCCAGTTTGCGGAAAGCCTCGAGCTTCTCGATCCGTTCGCCATGATCGTCAGCATCATTTCGATTATTATCCCAGGCCTTGATCTCCTCTCGTAGACGCTTCAGCGGCATGTACCCTCGCTTTCGAAATGCCGGTGCAGTCACTGTGAACCTCTTGCGCCAGTACGCAGTCAACACCTTCAGCAACCTGAGCAATGGATCTCCAGCACTCAGATTCGGCACACCCTGCTCCGAGTGCTGTGCCTGGTATCCCCAGTCCCGTGCCTTGCTGGTGTCCTTGCCTTTCCGACCTTTCCGCCTATTCTTCGCAGCCGTTTCTCTCTTCTTCGCTTCCAGCTCTTCCGTGCTCAGCGTACCCATCGCCTCTTTCCAACGCGTGACTTCCCCTTTCACGCCATCAGTCAGGCTATCGACCAAAGTCTTCTGCACCTCCTTATCGTTCAGCCACGAGTTCCGAACGGTGTTGTGCCACATGAGCGACTGAACATGAAGCTTATGTGTCAAGATCCGCACCTGTCTCTCCCGCTTCGATGGCCCTTTCTTGCCAGTAGCGAGCGAAACCAGAGGATCCTCATGGGTGCCGTCATCCTTCATCGAGACTGAGATGTCACCAATCTCTGGCTCGGGCTTCGACTCCATTGATACATTCGATGGCCCAGCACCAATGGCATCCTCCCAGTCCATCTCATCTTCACTCGCATCATCTCCACCCTCTTCTTCCTCAGCTGTCGGCAACGTCTTGCGCTTCTTGGCGGGTGGGACATCTTCGAACTCATCGCTGTCGACTTGGCTGGATTCGTCATCGCCGCTGTTCTCGTCTAAAAGCTGTTTCGTCTCCTCAACAGATCGTACCGGCTTCTGCGGTGTATCTGCTGCTTCAAAAAGCGTTGCTTTGCCCCGTTTCGCAGCAGGCTTTGATGTTGCTTGACGCTTACTTGGTGGCGTTGGTGCTGGCGAATGCTCGCGTTTGCGGAAGCCGACGGGAGGCATCGTAATGTTGTATGGCGATTGGAAGGAGACAGCCCATTCTGTGCTGTACAACAGATCGAAGAAGAAGTGTGCATGTAATTCGTGAAAGTACGCGACAAAGAGAACGCGATCGTACCTGACACTAGGCAGATAATGACGTACAGGTGCTGCACAGACTCCGATCTCTTCTGGAGATCTGTCGATCCGTTGTGTGCCAATCGTTTTACATTCACTTGCAATTCTGTCACCCCGGAGAGTTGTGAGTGTAGCACTTGTCTGTTGCTGTGTTGCGGTTGGTTGAGACGCGCTTCGAGACAACAGCGGCAGTCTGAACTGTACGGGGTTGGGTCGCTCGATGGTTCATGCTAAGATATCATTTCTACCTCGTACTTTTCTACAAATCCGAGACTGGCTGGCCAGGACCCAACGGCCAAATCTCACAAGTTACAGATTGTACCGCTCGTACTGCCGTCTCTTGTAGGAGTAACATATGTAATGGGGCGTGCCTCTTCTCTTAGAGGCTTCCATCTTTTGCCCGAGTGCTCATTTCTACCGCGTAATGCTACCAAGGGGACATCTACTGAGCGTTGCTCCTAGTAGTGCGCTTGTTGATCTCCTCCTTCGCAGCGTCGGTGCCCGATGCGACAGCCTTGGCAACCTCCTCCTTGGTCTTCTGTGCCTGCTTCTTGGCCTGCTCAGCCTTCGCCTTGATCTCCTCTTGGCTTGGTGCAGCAGAGGCGCCGGCGCCGAACAGAAGGACGAGGATGGCGACGAGACCGAGACCGATGGTAGCGGCGACCTCTGGCACGAACTTGATGGCATCGATTGGGTTCTTCTGGGCGAGCTCGATGAAGAGCGCGGTCTTCTCCTTGATGTAGAGGACTGGGTCATCCATGAAGACGAGATCCATTGGCGACTTCTTTGGCTCTTCCTTGACTGGCTTCTCGATCTGCTCGACCTCCTTCTCCTTTGGCTTCTTGACATCGAAGGTCTCCTTACGGAAAGCCTTGGCGTCGTCGATGGAGTGGCCTATGTAGATGTTGTCGAAGAGGATGTTCTCGTTCATCGACCAAAGCTCAAACCCGATCTAGAAACAACGTTAGCAAAAATCATCCACTGGCGTCGGTATGCAAAACTTACAGCGCCCATTGGCTCAAAGTTGGCTGGAGTCTTGTCCTCGAAGAAAGCTGGGTTGGCAATCTTGCGTGGTGCCCACTCACCCTTGTAGGCAGGGTTGTCGATGAGAGGTGCATTCCACTTGCCCTTGTATGCTGGGTTCTTGATCATTGGCTTCTCCCATGGACCACAGCCAGAGACTTCGTCACACTTGGGGTTGGACACCTGTGGTGCGACCCAATCGCCATCCTCCTCATCATCCCAATCTTCTGGCTTCTCGGCCTCTGGGTCTGGGATAGTGAGTGGCTCACTGTCGAGCCAGTCCTCAGGCTTGGTGGCCTCCTCGTCGACAATCTCGTATGGCGCGTCCTCGTCCCAATCCTCTGGCTTCTTGGCCTCTGGGTCGCGGATCTTCTTCTCGTCAATCCAGTCTTCTGGCTTCTTGTCCTCGGCATCATCGATCTCCTTCGATGGGTTGACTGGTGGGGTGAAATCCTCGAGAAGGGAACCGTTCTTGGAAGACTCGTTGTTGATGAGGAGCTCGAAAGTCTGGTCTGGCTTGACGATCAGGGTGTACAGGTTGGTGAGCTTGTTAATCTCGGCGGACGGGGCGTTGTTCATGTGCTTCTCCTCGTACTCGCCAGTGACTGGGTTTTTGTGGCGGAAGATGAAGTGGACCTTGTTTGTGCTACCACACTTGTCGGGACCGAACATGATGATGTATGGAGAGGCGTTGGTGAACTCGTCCGACTTGAGGGCGGCGTTGTCCTGGAGGAGCTTCATGTAGGCGCCACCACACTCGAGGAAGTTCTGGAGCTTGACCTCGTACTGGAGCACGAGGTCCTTGCCCTTGCTGTCAATGGGCTTGTCAAATTTGGCGGAGATGGCGTGGTGAGCGGCCTTGTCCTTGAGCACAAGACCCTTGTCGCCCTTGATGCCCTTCAAGACCGAAGGCTCCTCGACTTGCCATGTGCCAACGTATTGCCACTCTTCCTCGGTCTTCTCCTTCTTTGCGTGGGAGACCTTCCACCGGCTCTCCCAGTGCTCGGTGAACTGTTCAAGAAAGGGCGCCTTCAATGATGTGGGCTGGTGAGCATGTTAGCATGTGCAGTGCAGGCTCGTGTTGGTATGATACTGTGGCGTACCGTGAACTCGGGGAGGAGGGCCTCGATCGAGGCGCTGGCGTCGGCGCTCTCAGCATCGTCTTGTGCGTATACGGAGGCTGCGCAGCCCAGTGCGAGGAGCGAAGCGGCACGCATGTTGGCAGCAGTGCTATGCGCGGTCTGCTATATCACCAGTGGTAAGTAAGGTGTCGGTGCGAACAGCAAACAAATGGAAGAGGGTGGGCAGAGGGATGTGTTTATCAAGTCAAGGAATAGGCGGAGTGGAGCTCGCATTGGACACCTTTCCAGTTTCCGCAGCTTCGAAGGTGCAGGGATCTGCCCGTGATCTTTTCCGAGGTGCCTCACAGTCACGCACCTTCCAAGCTTGGACGGCGCCACGCTTCCGCCTCTCCCATAGCCGCCCTCACTTATTTCAACCGCATGTGGACATGTGGCATGTGCAGTCTCCAGATGCGGACGGCAATGCTGTCAAGGTGCACGAGAAGTCATGCAAGACTTCGACTGCTCCATCTCCAACGGCCATTTCAACGTCAGAACGGGTAAGGATGGAACTGTTGTCAACCACAAAGGTGCAACAACCCAACATATCGTCAGTATTCATTACTGTCGTGCCAATGTCTACTACACAAGGTCTGCATCTGTCTCGAGCAGGAATGAGCCTCGCGGGCCTTCACATCTGATAGTTGCTTCTAGAACTGCGCTTGCTTTGATGCCACCTTCACACCTTTCGCTTCCATGCCTGCCTTGAACGCATCTTTGATGTCTCCAGCTGCTGCACTTGGTTGACTTTCTTCTGCTTCTTCTTCTTCTTCTTCTTCTTCTTCTTCTTCTTCTTCTTCTTCAAGCTTTGGTCCTTTCGTAAGGTCCTTTGCCAACATCTGCTCCACCATTTGCTCGCCGGCCTTTTCTGCCTCTTTGCTTTCGGCGGCAGAAGCACCTTCACCAGCAACACGCTCATCAAGCGCAAGCTTCGACTCTCCAAGAGCATGAATCTGCTCTTCGATCGTATCTCGCGTGACGAGTCGAACAACTTCGACCTCCCTGGTCTGACCAACACGATGTGCTCGGTTCTCGGCTTGTATGTCGTCCTGGGGGTTGAAGCCAGAGTCGAAGATGATGACTTTGTTCGCAGCAGCCAAGTTGATACCAGCTCCACCGGCTTTGGTTGAAAGCATGAAGACGGTGATAGAGTCATCTTCATAGAATTGGTCGATCATATCCTGTCGCTCACTCATCTTGGTCGATCCATCAAGACGCATGAACTTGATCTTGAGCTCTTCAAGTACGGCCTCCAGGATGTCCATCAACGTCGTAAACTGTGAGAAGACCAGCACACGGTCACCATTCGTGGCGAAACCCGTCACAAGCTCCTCAAACTTCTTGACCTTGCCGGCGTCCATCCACTCTTTCTTCTTCAGAGCAAACTTCTTCCTCATGGCATCGCGCTCGTAGCAGAACTTGTGCAGTCCAAAGTCGCCGCCCTTGATTGCCTGGCCACCTGTGCCCGTGCCATCGATGTAAGACCTGATCTTGTCAGGTGGGTTGCCGCCGAACTCGTCAGACTTTGCCAAAGCAGCGACCATCTTGTCGAGCTTCTTGTCGTCATAGATTCGGCGAGCTAGAAGTGGGTGAATGGCGGCCTTGCGCATTGACATGATGATGTTGGACGACTCCCGAGCGGCACCTTTAACGGCACCAGTCGCCTTCTGCTGGAAGAATGTCTGCGCTTCATCAATTATGTCTGCGTAATAATTGGCCTGTGAATCGGTCATGTCGCAGTACTCAACACGGCTGTGCTTGGCAGGTAGGTCAAGGACTTGAGCCTTCTTTCGACGAAGGATGAAAGGCGTCATCATAGTCCTCGCTCGCGCAATGCGCTCGTTCGAAAGCAGTGCTGCGCTGGCTGTGTCTTTCGTGCTGGCTTTGTGCTTGAAGATATACTCGAGATCGTCACGTTTCTCCTCAAATAAGTCAGGCATGATGAATGCGAGAATCGCAACAAGTTCTTGGAGGTTGTTCTGTAGTGGTGTTCCGGTAAGGAGAACCTTGAAGTCAGCCGGGACCCGGACCAGCTGTGTGTATCTATTTGATTTGGGGTTGCGCAGAGCGTGAGCTTCGTCGTACACGCAGACAGCGAATGGGCCCATCCTGCGGAGAAATGAGTTATCATCCTTGCCCACTGCCATGTCGTATGTTGTGACGATCACGTCGAGCTTGTCCCAATTCTGCTCGATATCATACTGGATGCCGAGTCGTTCTGCTTGCAGTCCGTAATATGCTTGCACGTTCAGGCTGGGCGCGAACCGTTCGAACTCCCGAAGCCAGTTCTCCAAAGTTGAGCCTGGGACGATGATGAGATGTACTCCATCGACCTTCTTCAGCTGGAGGTACGAGAGGAAACCAATGATTTGACAGGTCTTGCCAAGACCCATGTCATCGGCCAGGATGCAAGAAAGTCCCTTTGAGTACAACAGGTGTAGCCAGTTAAGGCCCACCAGTTGATAGTCTTTCATCTTCAGCTCGAGGTTCATGTTCGAGGGCTGTCCGATGAAACTGCCCTTCGGCTTGTTTACAGATGGCTTTGCTTCGGCAGGGTTCTCGTTTGGCGCAACAGAGCTTGACGGCGTCCCGATACCAGAGTCGTGTACCTCGTCAAGGTTCATAACCTGCAGCTCCCCACCAGAATCGCCGACACCCCAGCCTCGTAGCGCGTCCTGCACTGGCTGTGCAATCTTCTCACATCGAACAACAAGCTCATCGATTGCATCATATCCAGTCATGACTTCCATGCAATCTTCAACAAGCTTCTCGCCAAGGTTCCTGGTCTTCTTGGACTTTTTGCCAGTCTTAGTCAAGGTCGCTTGTACCACCGCACGTACCTCATCCAAGTCGGCAAATGGTCTGCTCTCCAGCACGAACTTGATAGAGTCCTCCTGCTGGCCAGACAGCTCCGCAAGCTCATGTACGGTGGCCTCATTGACCAGCTTCAACAGCCGCTGAGCACGAATCTCTTCGACACCAGCCTGTATGTCCTCTCGCATGCTGGGCTTGGTAGGTCCTTGCGGCTCCACATCGCTCTCACTATCAACACCAGAGTCGCCACCCTCGTCATCATCGTCATCATCGTCCTCGATAGTGATGACTGCCCTTTTGCCCAACCTTTGTCGTCTTTGCAGAGGGTTGTCCAGTAAGGCAGGCGGTGAAGAAGGCGGACTGCTGACGACCGTGGGCTTGTTGCGCTGGATGATCCTGCCTTTCCTTGGTTGTACATCCTCATCGCTGTCCGACTCCGAATCGACTCTGGTCTGGGCCGTGGACGCTCGTCGATACTTCTCAGCAATCGTGCGAGTAGGTGCCTTGACGGTCTGCTTCGCCAGGGGTCGTGGAGGTTGCGAAGATTGCGAGTAGGATTGCGATACTGATTGCGCGACACCCTTGCGCTGATTCGGGCTCCGCGCCAATTCGTCAATCTCGTGCTCTGCGTCCTGCTCACTTTTCTCTTCCTGCACGACCAGCCATGACATTGCGTCGTTGACATTGCCCTTGTTCTTAGTCAGGGCTTCCATGCAGCGGGCGATGCTGTAGTTGGAAAAGGTCATGTGAATCTCCTTGGCCTTGTTCTTCAAGTTCCAATCTTGAATGTCGTCCAGCGTGCGGTAGACGTAGGGAGATATCGTTGGTGACGAAGACGATATCGGGATTGCCTTCACCGGACCAGGCTGTCTTTGCATTGGTCTTGGCGCCCTAGACGTGCTGCCGTATGCGCTTGCCATGTCATGCGCAGGTTGTGTGGCCTTGTAGCTGAAGCTGCCGAGGAGATTCAAGAACTCATTAGGCTTTGGTCCATTCGACGGCTGTGGTGGCTGTGGCCGGTAACTCGACTGCGGCGACTCTCTGACGCGTTGCGCTGGCGACGAGTCGAGTCCTCTGCCCGCCTGCTTGAAGTTTGTAGGCCGGATATTGCTGCTAAAGCCCTGTGTCTCCGCCTCGTCATCGCTATGCTGTACTGGAGGATCCTCATCACTGTCGATGTTCACTGTATCTGGTCGCGACTGTACCCCATTTGGTCTGCGGAATGCTGTGCCAGGCGGAGCCATTGACATTGCGAGGATGCCGTTCGGCTTCGAAAATGGTGCGCGCCCAATAGGCTCGATATACTGCGGTTTGGGCACCGGCTGCATCGGCGACGACCGCTCGACCTGCACCTCATCACTCCTCCACCTGAGCGGCTGCGTAGGCTGGGTGGTATGTCCATTGATGGGTAATGTTTGTGTCGGCTGAGTGATGTGCGCCTGAGGACTTTGTGCAGAGCCGAGGTCTGAGTTGAATTGCAACGACGAGTATGCGCTCTTCCTATTCTGCGGTGCTTGTAGTGTGGCAGCAGTCTCGAACTCGTCGGCATTGAACTCGTCCCCGCTATCATCATTCGAGTCCCATGCTTTTCCCTGCGACGGTTGCTGCGAATTCAGTCGACGCTTCTTGTTCGGTGTGTCATCGACAATAGGATCGTGTCGGTCAGCCATTTGGTACAGATCGTGGTAGTGTCGGTGATATGATTATGGATATGCAATGCGGCTCGATGTGAGCTCGGCGGTTGTGCGCTGAAAAGCGTGTAGTGTTATAGTCCTTTAGCCAAAAGTGCATATACCCGCGCCCAGTACCGTACACAGACTCCGATGGTCCCAAAGTAACAAAGCGCCGCCGGAAGTGGACAAAGGTGTTGTTTGGGCGAAGGGGAGCGGTGGTCGTGATACTAGTGAAAGATCGAAGTTCGCGCTCCTTCACTTCGCGGCTGACATCTCCAGCCACACCTGGCCCCAGCGCCAGTCGGTTCAACTTCACATGAACTTCATGCTACTGACACGCCATTCACCATTGCAACACGTACATAGCAAACAAAGACCATGGCGACGAGAAGACTCGCAAGCCAAGAGAAGACCCACCTAGACCAAGATGAGACAAAGAGCGATGGAAAATCCAACATATCGCCAGCAGTTCCAAGGTAAGTCCATACTGTGGCAAGACATATCAATGCTACACTATGCTAACAAGACATACATAGCTCCGTCATTTACAAACTCCTCTTCTTCACCATGGCCATGATAACATTCCCCATCGGCTCCTACTTCCTGACTGTCAATACCATCTTCCGCGGCAACAGCACCTACGCCGGCGGGCTCGCCGCTCTCATCGCCAACTTCGTTCTGATCGGCTACGTCGTCGTCGCCTTCTGGGATGATCAGGCAGAGCGGGAAGATGAAAGCTCCGAAAAGAAGAAGTCACGATGAGGAGCCATGGCTTCTTATTTAAGGTTGATTGCCTTGTTGGGCGCACTGCTGCTCTGCGATTCCCGCAACGTTGACATCGCGATGGAACTGGTTTGTTGGAGCGGTGTTGGAGCGGCAGCAAGGGTGTGGCGGTGGCTATTCCTGGTTGCATGGCTCGTGATCTTCATTGCATGGGCGGTGGCTTTCGATGTGTTCTTCGTACTGGGCTTTGTTGGAGCGGTGAGGACAGGGTTCGCAAGATGGAAGTCGACGCCATCCAAGCAATTCAGTGAGGTTTCAAGGAGCGAAGTCGCTCAGCACACAAGATCAGTGCTGGGAGGGATGAGAGACGACTACGACACATCGCGCAAAAGGTGTGTCATATACCAAGAAGCTGTTCTCGCCGTGTATGGCTTTGCTAGCTGGCACAAGTAGCTGCAATGCTACAATCGCTCAATTACTCAAGCTGCCTGTTTTCTCGTTTCTTCGTAACTTTCATAGCCAAGTCACGGTTGAATCCAGCTCCATTTCTTGTTCTTCCCTCGTTATCCATCGACGCCTTCTTCTCCCGTTCTCCAACAAAAGAGACGCCGCAATGGTTTTTCGGGCTTCGCATCGTAATGCCCAGCCCGTGCCCAACCTCATCAAACATTGTGTATTATGTGCATCAATCGAAATGCAGCATTATGCCCGGGTTCTTGTGTTGCGCCGAGCTCAACTTGCCTCAACGAAGATTTATGGCCGATTAATTCTTCTTGCTGAATCGTCGTCCCAGCCAGCTCTTTCTCTTCTCCGGTCCGGGTCGCTTGGACGAGGGAAGCTGTGTGATTGGATCGCCGGAGTTGCCGAGTGGAATTGGTCGTCGAGCGGATGGTGGTGGCTGGACCGCAGGTGCACTTCCTGGATATGCTCCGCCTTCTTCTGGGATACCTTCTTGGAAACCGCCAGGTCCGTATCCATTTGGACCATAACCGTTGTTCGTAGCATACTCGGGATACTTCTGTGACGCTGGTCCTCTCTCAACGGAGCTATTCTCGCTGCTCGGGTTGGTCTCGTTGGCCCACGGTCCGGTGCTGTCGGAGCCATTGGTGTAGCCCGTGGCAACGGTGTCTTGTGAATACTGGTGGCCATGCTGTGGTGGGTATGGTCGTCCACTGCTCATCATCGGTTCGGAAGCCATGCGCTGAGCATACTGGCCGCGCGGAGGGCATCCGCCATAGCATCCTCGTTGACCACCGTAGTAGCCGCCGTTCGCAGATCGATTCGTGTGGGGTCCGCCGTCGAGCCCTATTGATGCAGACATGCGGTTGGCGACTGGTTGTCGTTTATTGTAGTTGTTGCGCAGGGTAAACTCACCATATGCGCTGCTCCTCCTGCTAGCATACTGGTTGTGGTTGTTCTGGTCGTACGATTCTGCGTGTATGTAAGCATGAAGCGGGATGATCATGGTGGTTCGCGCGCTCGACTTACCGGATCGCTGATAGTTGGAGCGCCTTTTGTAGCCATTGTCTATGGCTTTCTCGAACGCTCTGATTGTGTCAAGCGGTCGCTCCAGACGCGGCCGCGTTGGGTTGGATAAGTCGGGATCAGCTGGAAGGACCATGTCAATTGGCTGTTTCACCGACAGTTGAGGCATTCCTGCGCTTACTGATGGGATTGCCATAAACATCCTTATGCTGAACGGTTCGCAATGGCACAATGGTGCTCTCTTCGTAGATGGCCTTGACTGGAGGTTCGGGCGCCGAGTCAGCAATGATGTCCTTGGTCATCTGCATGGTCAAAGCCATTGTTGTGCGACGTGTAACGAGTGGTGTGTGTGTATGGATAGCAAGGATGGAGTGCGGTGATGTCGGGCTGAGAAAGACAAGTTTAGAAGAATGATGGGATAGCGTACCTCCCGGCTCCAATTCTTTCAGGGCAGCGTTCGGGTTAGCAAAGGACTGGCCCTTCCAGAAACTGTCTCTGCGTGCCTTATCGGCGGCGCTCTCTGCCACGTCTTTCTTGTTGCCAGACCCGCCGCTCTTGTCGGAGCGGAAACTAAACCCTCTCGAGCGCGCAGATTGCGCAGACGGGCTCTGCGGAGCTGGTGGAACTGCATATGCTGGCCGTGCTGGCTGTGTCTGCTGCCCCATGCTCGCCATGCTGTCTATGATGGATGATGTGCGGAACGAGTGGGTATCAGGCAATCTATCGCCTTGCGCTCCACAGAAACGACCGGGAGGTGGTTGGTTCGTGCGCGAACGGTGTGGGTCCCAAACGAGCGGCGGAGTCGTGTCCTGGTGAGGGTGATGATACCAACGGTGGTGGTGATGAATAACAAGATCGAAGTGAGTGAGGGCAATATTGGGGTGTGTAGTGTAGCGATGTTGCTGGAAGGATATCAGCGGCGAATGCGAGAAGTAGCGGAGGTGGAAGTTAGAACACGAGGGTTTGCGTTGAGGTACACGCAGCCTGCACGAATCGGGACTAATTCATTCGAGGTTGTGGCTGTGCTTGATGAATGGTGGTGCATCATACGTCCACGCCACTTCTGTGCAGCCCCCGCCGTCTTACATGTAGTCATGCGAGCACTTCCGGCCTGCGCAGGGAAGCCACGTTGGACCAGCTTCTTGAAACACACCTACATGTAACATGCGTCTCGCGCTTCACACTCGGCTTGGCAACAAGGAGACGGCTTTTTGTGCGCGAAGTCAGGCAAGCACCCACCGACACTGACATGCACGTTTCGCTTTGCTACACAGCGCATGCGACTTCTCGTGAGCGCCTTGATCACGTTTACGCGCCAAGAATATCAGATGCAAGGCACAAGATATCGCTATCAACCGCCTCCTGACCTTGTCACACCGACAACTAGCCTTGCGACCGCTTCAGCCCTGTCTGTTGAGATATACGGGCCACGAACAAGCACAACACCGCGAAGCTCATCTCAAGTACTACGCCAAGTCAGTCATGTCTGAGATGATCGCACACTGAGTTCGCGAGCACTCACGGTTGACTCGATGAAAGCTATTCACGAAAGCGGGTACAATTCGTTCCCGGATCTGTTCGCTAGCGTTCTGGACGTATGTGATACTCTCGAGGGCACGTTGCATAATCTACGCAGTTTGTCAGCAGAGCGCAAGGTATTACCATCCTCGCCGCTTACCGTTTGACCTTCGGGCAGATCCTTCACAGCCTCCTGAAGACCAGACTTGAGCGTAGTCTGGTACACTGCCGAGCCAGCACTCGACCCAGCAATAGCACCGAGGTTGAAGAACAGATACAAGCCAGATCCTGCAACAGCCATGTCTTCCTCGCTGACACCTGCTGCCAGTCCGACAAAGGAAGAGCTGCTCATCATCCCTGCCGCCATGCCACCAGGCAATACGGCCAAAGCTGCAAGCAAATCGGTATGCCCATTCCAAGTGGTGTAGCACAAGATCATCGTTATTATTGAGAGGAAAGGGGCAACAACGGTTGGCCATTTATACCTTCCGGTGTACTTGATCCAGTAACCTGATATCAGTCCACCGACAGTGTTGCCCATGAATGCCGGAATGAGGTATGCTCCAGCCGCAGCAGGTTTTGGCTTTGGCTGTGACCTGGAAGTAGACTGGGATGATCATCGCCAAGGAGAACTGGACCAGGACCTGGAGAGCACATAGCAGGTAGTTCGTCCATACCGGATATTGGCCCATCATCCTCAACGGGAAGATCGGCTCCGTTGCCAACTTGGCAGACACGATGAAGGCCACGAACATGATGGCGAAGACCAGTCCCATAACAGTGATCACGTTAGAGCCCCAAGCATACTTCTAACCACCAGTGTCAAGCACGAATGCAGCCGAGAAGATGGTCGCGCACGGGAAGATCGCGCCTGCAAAGTCGACTCGTTTGACCTTTTCTGCAATGGACAAGTTGCTGCTGTGCTTCGAGGGCATGTGAAGTCTCCATTGGACGAGCAGCATAGCAACAATCGAGGGCGGTACCTGAACCAAGAACGCCCTATTTGCGTGTCAGCCTCGAAGCACGACCGACAACTCATGCAACCCACCACCGCGACCCAAGCGCCTGCGTCAACGCACCACCGATAACACCACCACAGCTCCTTCCGGTCGTCTGGAGCACATTGATATAACTCCTCAAAGTCGCAACCTCGTGCAACGGCACCAAATCAGTCACAATGATCGACACCATAGCCGTCATACCCGCAGCACCACAACCTTGAATCGCTCTCGCGGCGATGACTTGGCCCATTGTCTGGCCAAGACCCGTCCCGGCGGCGCCTACGGTGAACAGAAAGTACGACGTCTGCAAGCACGCCTTGCGGCCATAGATGTCGCTCAACTTCCCGTAAAGTGGCTGGGCGACACATTGTGCGAGGATGTAGGCTGAAATAATCCAGGAAGCGCTCTCGAAGTCGTTGAAGTCCGACGCGACTTTGCTGTGAGGACCAGACTCTGATCTGTCTGTGAGACGAACACACCCAGCAGCAGCACTGAAATGGTCGCGTACACTCCGCTCGTGCTGTCTGCCGTCCGGACTTGTTCTTGCTTCTGCTTCGCAAGCTCTAGATCTGCATCGTCTGGTGGCAGATCGCCTGCGTCACTTCTACGCTATGAAGCTATTAGTTCCAGGTACACGCGGGACACTAATTCGGCGGCAGCCTTACACTTATCGTCTTATACAGCGCAGGCTCGGTCCCATTGGAGAGAAGCGGGGCAAGCTCATCGACAAGCTCATTCTCAACAACGCTTGCCTCATACTCTTCGTTTTCTGCTAACGCCATAGTGATCTGGTATGTCGTTGTCACAGCCTAGCAGGTAAGGCATCTGAACAAAAAGAACTTGTAGCTGCAGATGTCCCGAAGTTCCAGCCGGGCCGCCATCCTTGCTCTGTGCTGACTGCCAGTTCTCACGCCGAGACCGGCAGTAGGGCTACGTGCACGTCGACAAGAGGCAGCGCGGCCGCAGCGTATAGCTCAGGCATTTTGCTTGCAGTTGCATGAAAGAAAAAGCAGTGAGTGCAGATGTGGTCTCACGCGAGTGTGGAGCTAGCTTGCGTGATGCGTTAGTGCAGATGACACGTGAGTGGCTTTGGCGATTGTCGATCACCTTCGGTGGTACTGTTTTGGACGCCGAAGGTGCTGTTCTGGGGCAGTGAAGCAGGAGACTGCGCAATCGCAGAAGCTGGTGTGCTTGCTGGGTATACTCTCACACTTTATTGCATTTAGCACTTCGCTGCTGACTTTCGTCCCGATCACGGCGACCTTGCAGGGTATGTAGCTCGAGCTCACGTCCACCAGCTCCAGTGACCCGGTAGCTGCAGTGGCTGTTGGCCGCCATCGACCGGGTGTTGCTCTACACTGTTCCAGACATTCACATCTTGGGGGCCTTCTTCGCTGATAATGTGACCCAGCGGGCACGAGGAGAAGCTGACTCTTGGTTGCTCTTTGTAAAAGTGATCAAAGGCAGTATCCAATGCGGCTTCCAAAGATCGCACCTTGTCGTCTGGGTGAAGAACATCCCATGGCCGATGGCATGTTCGTCCTTTGCAGGACTTAGTCACCATGAGTAGAGCATCGACGCGATCCATGATACGTTCGAAAGATCGGCCCGCGATGGTATAGCCCTCCGCAAGGCGTGCGTGGTCTTTGTCCAGAAGGTTGTGCATCTGGTATTGATCTCGCTTGTGATAGGTCAGTGGGTGTGTCTCTAGCGCCTTGCAAGGTAACTTACATGGACGTCGTAGAACTCGCGCTCTCCGGTACAGTACACAGTGTACAGAAAGGAATAGCGTTCGCTCACGACCCGGAGCGCTTTGTAGGTATTGTTCCTGGCCGCGATTGCACCCAGATTACCCCAGGTATCGTTCCCGACCCAACCGTACTTGCCTTCACCAAGAGCACGGCCCCAGAATTCGACGTTCACGTGCTCTCCAGATTGCGGTTCGAGAAATTCCGCCTTGTTCAGCGGTATGGGCGTACCATCAAGATCTGGTCGATCTTTGCCGGCAAGCTTCAGCAGCGTTGGCGTCAGGTCCGTGTGTGAGCTGACAACATTTGCCGTATGTCCTGCTGGAACACCTGGTCCTCGCACTGCGAGAGGAATATGGATGTCTTCTTCGAACGGGCACTCTTTGCCCGGAGGAACGCGGTGTTGTCCGATGTGGTAGCCGTTGTCAGTAGTGTAGAAGATGTACGTGTTGTGAAGAAGTCCATGGGCTTCCAACCTGTGAACCACTTCCTCGACCATCTCGTCTACTGACTGCAGAGAGCGGAGCCGTGATCGCTGGAACTCGTCGTGGTACTCAATCACGGTGTCGTTCAATTTGGGAAGCTCTTTCACCCAACTGACGCCACTGGACACGTCTGGATTGAAATTGGCCGTGCGCGGGATCTTGTACTCCTTGAAGAGATGTGCGTGACGTTCGGCGTAGAATGCGGCATCTCTGCTGAGCTCGCCCTTTTCGAAGTTGATATGCATGTTCGAGTGCGGCGCGATAGGCGCTACTGCGAGGAACAACGGCGCCTCGTGCAGCACTGCTTCTTCAAGGAAACCGTAGGCTTTCTGAGCGACGACATCTGGCGAGTAGTGTCCTTCGTAGCCAAGTGGTTCCTCCCCATTGCGGGCCATGTGCGCATTGAAGTACTCATACGTGTATGGATCCAGCAAGAAGTCGCTGCCGTTGAAGCCGTTGACGAGTGGATCGCCATAGTTTTGCACGGTATGGTGATTGAACAGTTTGCCGGTGTAGTAGGTGTTGTAGCCGAGCTGCTGTAACCAGACTGGGAGCCAATTCTCGTTCAGGCCTTGTTGTACGAACTTGGGATATCCACCATACGGTGGCGTCAAGTCGGTGACGTCGTTGTGATGAGCCGTCAGACCAGTCCACAAATTGACCCTGCTGGGACAGCAGATACTGACGGTGCAGTAGTGGCGGTCGAACAATGTGCCTTCGTTGATGATATGCTTTTGGAGTAGCGGCATGTGCTGCAAAGACTGCATTTCCCAGTCCTGATCGTCTGTCAAAGATCAGCGACGACACCGCCCCACAAGCATCCACGAAGACCATGGCCAAGGCGAACAACTCGCGACTTCGTGTCCAGTTGAGCACATCTTCTGGATCTTGGCTTGGTTGCGGGACCAGTACAATGTCTTGGTTGTTGCGATCATGGCTTTTGCCCTCGTGTCCGGACAAGTCGATGAGGTGTACTGTCCCGGGTACCAGAGCGTCTGTGTGCGGAGACATTGTCGCTTGTGTTATGCCAGAATGAGATCGACGGACGAAATATTGTGCTGGCGACGGCACTTTCAGACGAGGTGGTGCATGTCAAGAGCTGCTCTATCATCTGCACGATGGGGCAATCAACATCCTGGCCCCTTCTGGCCGCCGGCGAACTTACTGACAGGTCCGCCATGTCGTATGCTGACTCTCCAACAATCGTTCTGTTGCAAATGCAGGCATTGATGACTTACTTCTTCGCTGGATCGGCAATTGGAAACATGAATTGACTTGTGGAAATCCTGCCGGCCTCGCGATCATGGACCCACTTTCCCTCCCACGTGTTGCGAATCAGGTGACTTGGGTATCATATTAGTCAGGACTTGGCACACACACCCTATATCAGCAATATCTGTAGCCACCATAGATACATCTTATGCAATTCAGAAGGTATCTGATTACCCTTATTGTTTCATGGTTCAGCAAGCTTGTACACTCGTCAATCACCCCTACAACACCACGGAGTGTCCATGGCAGCTGAAGGTTGCGACTTCATCGAGAATCTAATCCAGGAACTTCGCGGCGCTTGGCGTAAATACGTTCCATCAGACGGAAGACACGACACTTGGTCTCGAAGCGTATGCATGCCTTTTCCGTGCTCTTGGAAGGTCGCGACGTGAAGTTGCAGAAGGCAGACCTGGTCCAGCTCACCGACTACCTGGACGAGCACGAATGTTGATGGAGATGGAAGTCAAAGGCAGAGGACCGGCGAAGTTGCTTGATCAGGCTGAACGACCGCATTTGCGTGTGGTCGTCTGTGTACCCGGCGAGACGCGAAGGACGCACGACGTCGTACGCGAGGGCGTTGTCAGGTTGAACGATGCCGCTTGGTAATCCTACCACCGCAAGAAGGATCGCCAAGCAGACGATGTTGCAGAACAGAATAAGATCGCACGAACATTGTGGTGTTCCGACAGACAATCTTCCGACACAGGTGTCTCTGCGTGTGTCCCTCGCCACGAAACACAAAAATGTGCTGTTGGCGGTTGTGAACCTCCAAAGGTAAGCGTAGCGGAGTGGAGCTCTCTACCAACCCTTCTAGACTGTAAAGTAGCGTGCGATCCACGCTACCGCTACCCGACGTACAGTGCTTATTATACGACGACATAGGCGTTAGCGACGAGTATATGTTTGCGAGTTCGCCAACAGGCACAGTGCGGTAGGTCACGTGACCCTAAAACTTGAGAGTTGACCAATCAGAGCGGGCGCCAAGGCTAGTTGAGGGCTGGTATAGAGCTTCACTCCCTCGCTGACGCCACCACCTACGCTCGAGTGTTCGCAAGCTCACACGTCGCTACGGTGGATGGCTAGCGCTCGTCGGTCGTTACGCTTAATCATCGTTGTTCTAGGCGCTACAGGAAACCAAGGAGGGTCCGATGTTACCACATTCTTGCAAGATCCAGCATGGACCGTTCGCGGCATTATGCGCAATAGCTCGGGCGCATGAACTCGTTACCTATATTTCGTCGGGTCACTAGCCTCTACGGTACAGTCAAAGTTGTGCTTACCGAAGAGTGGGCGGCCGGTTTTCCTTTAGATTCTAATGAATTCGTTGAGTCCTTCAAATACTAGAAAGAGTTCGGGTTCGAGGCACAAGACGATCCCCTAATTACGCACCCTGATAATGTAAGTCTCTGCTTCGACGAAAACGATGGGAAGTCGATACGACAAGTCTAATCATAACATTAGCTGCAATCAGTCGTCTAAGCCTAGGGTGTCGCTAAATGAATAGGCAAACAAGATTGGACCTCTATTCTGGATGGTTAAGAAGCGGTCTAAAGCCTGTTCTCATTAGCGTGCACAATGGTTTCGAAGGCTGCGTTGCATCGTATTGTTCGATTCGATAGCGCTTATCTGCTACGCGACCAAGTCCGGTCTCTCGCCTGATCTGGACAACTTTAGATACTGCTCGACCTATGAGCATCGATGGAATATTGTTAGCTAATAAGACCGATCCTTCGTCACGGGCCAAGTCAACTGAGAGACCACAACGCGCCCTTATCCTGAGCGCCGTGGCTTGCTAGCGGCTGTGCTCGTCCATAGCGACGTCGTATCTTCGAGTCACGGCAAATAGCCCATGTCTTTGAGAAAACAGGCTATAGCCGTCCGGAGCACTTGGCCGTTTCGGCGGAAATTTACTCCCTGCTGACGGCCACGGGCACACAATTTGGACTTTGGAGAGGCTTGTTTCTCTCGGCACCTTGGCGACACATGCCTATTGTAAAACTCTAGGTCAAAAGGAACGCTTCTTAAGAGAGCTGAGTAGTCTGGTTATATATAGTTTCACACCTATCATTGGTCAGCTTAACGGAACGATCCAGGGATGCGATGTCTTGCTACCTTGTGCCATAATGTCAAGCCATGTACTTGTGACGCTACTGGTACTAAAGGTACTGCACGTCTAATGCTTCTGCCTGACCAGGACGAGAACACAAGTCACGCCACAGGCGAGTGCGATGGGGAGGCCGGTCGTTGCCGTTCTGCTGCATACATGAACGGTCCACCTCATGTTACTCAATACTAGATCTCAAAAGGCTGCTTCACCGGGCTACAAGAGTGGGAAGCCGCTTACTATCGTCAGTCAGCATCTCCATTACTGTCCGCAAGTGAGACATTCGACAAACAGACGTTACCAAGATTCGCGAACTTACAGCAATCACTTCCGGGACTTTCGGCGTGAACCATGGCTACTTTCGGCGTGAACCATTGCGTCGTGCTCGGACTCCGGGACCCGCTTGTGACCACTTTCTAGCAGGAGTAGGTGTGATTCGAGACCAGTCGCGGCATATTCCGGAGGCTCTTTATCTTTAAGCTAGATCGTGCAAGCTACTTGACTACACAAGACCAGTCTTGACGCTTGAAATACGGTTGCTCACAGATTCTCATGGTCTCTCCATGGCGTCTAGCAGAATCCAGGAGCACTATCGGGAAGCTTATGGTTCAGACATACCCCGCAACACATGGCGTGCGAGGGCTACGGAAAGAGTATGCGACCTACCTCCATTTTCATCCCCGTACGGGCAGCAAAGCGCTGCCGGCTTTTAGCCGGCCGCAAGCCACCCGCTTTTAGCGGGTTCAGCCAGAACTCAGCGCAATGTTTATGAGTTAGCAGATTTGAGCTAATAGGAGCGCGTAGATTTGTCTACTTCCTACGGGTCTAATAGCTAAACGCGGCTCTTTACTAACGCAGTACTTAGAAAAGATACTTACTAACGCGGTACTTAGAAAAGATACTATATTATAATACTAACTTATAACTACTAACATAGAGCACTAGTAAGCTAGGAACACTAGTGAGCTAGGAATTTTGTCTTAGTACGACTAACTTCTTAATTATTATAACGTACTTTACTACCGAGCGGGCTATACTACCGAGCGGGCTACTTTTACTAAGAACTATACCACTTCTATAGATATAGCTATATAACTACTATTATAGCGTATATTGTCTTTAACGAGGCTAAACTGACCTTAGCTATCTAGGCTACGAAATGCGACGCGATAATTACGAATCGACTTACTATAAAGGTATACGACGCGTCTCGAACTATACTAGGGTATATTACATTAGAAGTATAGGAAGTTATTATACGGGCTTATATAGGGTGTTTCAAAAGCAGGTTGTATATTATATATGTCTATCTAGAATAGACAAGTGTTACTCTTAAAGAGGCTATAGGTAACTAATTAGTTACCTAATTCTTAGCGTACGTAGCCTTAAGTTTTAATAATAGGATGTTGCCTATATATACGCTCGGATCGCGACATACCCCCTTAGCTCGATCGCGACATACCTCCTTAGCTCGATCGCTAGAGTGAATGAGCTAATTCCTATATAATCGCGTGTACCCTGTTATAATTACCCCCCTACCTATAGTAGTAACGTTAGGCCCTCGGTATTACTACTACTATAGTAAGGGTAAGTCAGCTGTTTTAAGTAAAGTAAGCTAAGGTAAGTAAGGTAAGCTTTATACCCCCTCCCTTATTCCTCACTTTTACTACTACTATTATTACCTATATAATAAAGTATAGATTATATAACTATTACCGGTAAGATAGCTTAGGTAATAGTCCCGTTATACGGACTTTTACTTAAGTATATAATCATCTTACCTACCGGTAAACATTAGAGGTCCTAAGTTTAATCTAGGGGTAGCCTTAGTCCTGTCGTATACTTAAACATATATTATCGTCCGCTTCACTTATTAAATTGTCCGATAATTGCTCTATACTAAGTTATTTCGCTCCGGCAAATAGTAAGAGAGCTCGCTCTACCCCTAGGTAGTATAAGATACTAGTTAGTAGCGCAATGTACTAGGCTGTCTACGATAGAGCTTATACTATATAAGATGTAATAGGGCTCTAATAGGTAATACCGGAGCAACGGTATCGGAAAGTTAAAAAGGTACCTTCGGAGTGCCTTACTTTCTACACTTTTAAAGGTATATAAGGTGCGAAAGTAGCGGATAATATAGTAATAAGGTAGTAGTGTTGTTACTAGTAGCAAGTTAGAGGCGTTTCTCGCGTTCTAATTAGACGCGCTACTTTAATCGCGCGCGCGTACGCTACTACTAGTAATAGGGGTGTTTCTCGCCCTTACGCTATTAGCTAATAGGAGTCCGAGAAACACCTATTAATGATAGTACTAGGGCCGTACCGGTGAATAGTAGATACTTTGCCCTAGCTTTGTTATCGTCTATAGTATTAGTAGCTACTAGTAGCCGTGTTTTACGCCTACTAGCGCTTCTAGAGAGGTGTCCGTAAAGATAAAGCCGTTCGGTATTCGTTTCGAGATAAGGTAAGGCCGCTACTACGGGCTTCTTAGGCGTCTATTAGCCCGTTACCTCCTAATACGGCTATAGAGGGCACTAAGGTACGTAGGTCTACGCCTTCCTTAGCTATATTAAGCAGCTTAACGAAGTGCTTATACTTCTATAGTAGAAGCAGCTTAGTCAGCCCGTCTATAGGCATGTCGTTAGTACTAAGATACTTAATCTTAATGTCTCCGCGCTAGTCTCGCTATCGGAGCTAGTAGTAGTAGATATTAACGTAGCGTAGCTTCGTATTAAGCTTTTGCCCTTATTAGTTAACAAGGCGGATAGTCTAGGTGTTATCGTAGTATAAGTAGGTACGCTAATTAGACTAAAGGTATATATTAGCGAAGACTCGTTCCTACTATATAAGCTCTAAGGCGGCTTACGAAAGCCCGAGTAGCTTAGCCTCTGTTAAGGACTTAGTAATAGTGATTTGTTTAGATACCTTATAATCTACTAGTCTACCAAACAGTATAAAGACCTAGCTATTTAAGCTAGTCCTATTATTATTTATACCGTAGGACGCGTCCGATACTCTAAGGAACTCGTAGTTACTACCGAGGTACTCTAGTTAGCTATAAAGGCTAGTAATGTGTTTACTAGCGCTATATATAAGGTAGAGGTTCTTAGTCTCTAGGAGATAGCGTAAGTACTGATCTATAAGCTTAAGGTGTGTCTTAGTTAGCTTAGTTAGATACTACGATAGTATAGATAAAGAAAAGGCAATATTAGGCCGCGTATATATAGCGGCGAAGTTAAGGGATCCTATACGTTATTAGTACGTAAGGATAGCGATAGAGGTAGGTTAATAACCCTCTAGAACGGTCTAATTAAGGTGTTAACCCACTAGTACTATCGTTTTGCGTACATTCGTAGATATACTGAATTTGGCGGCTAGCTACTTAATATAGTCTTCTTAAGAGAGCTATAGTAAGCGCTTGTTTCTATCGCGCGTAACCTTGATTCCTAGGAACTAGGAGAGATTACCGAGCTCGTATATCTTGTACTTAGTAAGTAGCCGCTACTTAATATTAGTAGTATAGGCCTTATACTTACGGTAGTAGAGTATAACTAGGTCGTTAACGTAAAAGAAGAATATAACCTTATTGTTATAGTAGATACATTCGGAGTCCGATAGGGGTACTAGTCTAAGGGAGGCTAGCGTCTCGGTTAGGGAGTTGTACTATAATAAAGGGGACTCCTTTAGACCGTAGAGGGCCTTAACTAGCTTAAGGGCGTGTCTATAGGATAGCCTATCGATTCTAGGAGGTAGTTATAGATATATAGTATATAGTAGGTCCGAGTTTAGGAAGGCGTTAATAATATCGAATTGTTCAGCTTCTAGGTCGAAGCTCGCGGCTATAGTATAGTAGAGGCGGAATATACTTACTAGTAGTATAGCGGCGTATATGTCTAAGTGTGTTCCTTATAAATCGCCTCTTACGTATAGCCTAGCCTTAAAGCTCTTTAGTATACCGTGCTCGTCTAGTTTATATTTATATACCTACTTTAGCGGTAGTAGTAGCTAAAGTCCCTCCTCTTACTAAGCATCCTAATCCTTCTCTTCCTTTATTACCTATCTAAATGTGCCTATTACTAGGGCTTTAGTAAACTCCTTAGCTATAGCTTCGATCTACTATTAGGAGAAGCGGTGTTTTATAGCGGCTCGGTAGTTAGAAGGTTCGGGCGGAAGGTCATCGCGGTATATAGAGGTAGTAGTATTAATACGCCTTAGGGGGCTATTGCCTCTTCGTATAGGGCTTCGATCGCTCTTATCGCGATAGGCGCGTATTCTAGGTCGTATACCGGACATCTAGCCGATAATTACATTAGCGACTATAATCTAGTATAGTATATAGTAGAAGTAGGCCGTTCGTAGGCGCTTTCTATTCTCTATAACTATATAGTTAGACTCCTCTAGTATATAGAGCTCTAGCTCTAGGGGGAAGAGTAGTATATTAGACGCGTTATATATTAACGCGTCTTCTAGTAGTATAAATGTAAATGGATATAGCTCGCGATTAGGGTCCGTATTACCTATAATCTCCTTACCGTCTTCTACGGTAAGGGCATCTATTATCTACTACTATAGAGTGTCGTAGTAGTCAGTAGTGTTATATACTAACTACTATATATTGTCTTAAGTTACGTAATCTATTACGTACTCGATTTGCCGGTCCTTTTAGTTATATATTACTAACTTACGGTGTTACGGCTAGTATAGTTCTTGCCTAAGGAGCTTTTAGTAGGCGTCTCGAGGTTATTAGGTATACGGCTACTAAGCCTATTCTTCTACCCCCTCGGCCTATACTATGTCTTACTCGTAATAAGCGACATATAGGTCGTAGTATTGTTTAGGCTCTTTAGCCGGTTCCGCTATTACGATGTTCTCGATAGGGGTCGTATACCCTACTATTAGGCGTGATAGGTTATAGAACGTGGTCTTATCGAAGAGGACGTCCTTGACTCGTATAACTCTATCTTTTGATAGGTCCTATACGCGGTAGATATTAGTAGAGTCGTATCCTATAAGGTAGCCTATAAGCGCTCTCTCTTAGAGTTTCTCGCTCTTACTAGGCTAATCTAGTCTATAGATAAACACGTATATAAGGGAGCTATATACTACTATATGACCTACGTTCGGAATTCGTCCTATTACTAATTCGAATAGGGTCTTCTAGCCCTTTAACTAGATAGGGGATCGCTAGAGGATATATACCGCTACTATAGTACATTCTAGGTAAAGCTTTTCTAGTAATCGTACGTAGATACAAATAGTTCTACTTATAGTAATGATTAGAGCTCTAGCTCTTTCTACTAGGTCCTACGTAGGTACGTATTCCGCGGTTACGTGCTATTTAATCTTATTGTTATTAATGACTAAGCGAAACACCTTCCTAATAGCGTGCTTATTATCGCTATAGAAGTATACGAACCTACGACTAATAAAGTTAATAAAGCTTAGTAGGCTATTAAAGCAAGCTAATACCGATTACTAATCCCTATTCTTAATAGTGAACTAGAAGTGTCTATAGGTATCTAGATCGTAGAAGTAGACGAGGTACCTATTACCGTTATAGGCGATAGTAAACTCTACTAAGTCTATAGCTATATAGCCGTATAGGGTCATCACCCTAATAGGCTAAGACCGATTATATACCTTATAAGCTTTACTAAGCCTATATACTCTATAATGTGTAGTAAGGGGTGCGCTTATACTATCGTTAATAATCACCCCCTTAACTCTAAGCGGTAACTACTTAATACGTTTAGCGCTAATATGACTGAAGATTTGATGCTACTAGCGGCTAGAGAGCTTTCGGTGTTTAATAGGGGTCCTACTAGACGTAGCTACACCTTAAGTGCCCCTAGTACTGTTTATAACTACGAGAACGGTACGGTTACTATCCTCTTAAGTAGTTAGAGATACTACGCTATTAGTAGGTTCATCGCCAATGTTTATACCCCTACTAATAGTGCTAATGAAGTACGCGTTACGCATCTTTTTAGTGACCTTCGGTAGTACTAGGCCCTCTTTTATAGGCTATTAGTAAATGATAGGTAACTTAGGTAGTATAACCACCTTGAAGAAAGGGATTGTACTAGTAGGGCGGTATAGGTCTATTAATTTAGTATCGTTGTACTATATTAAATTGCTACGTCCGTACTACTAGAGTCCGGCTCTTTCTATACGTATATAAGAGATAACGTTTATATAAAAGCCTAGGTAGTATGCTATATCTAGTAAGGTGGATAAATAGCCCCTAATTAATATATAAATACGCCCTAACGCTATAATTAGAAAGGTAGTTATTCTAGCCTAAATTTCTAAGGTAGTAAGGCGCTCTATAATAAACTCTATACCCTCCTAGTCATAATGATTAATCATATAAGTGTCTAAACAGTTATTATATACCTAGTAATCCCTAAAGTTAACGCTTAACTTGCTAATTAAGCTAGAAAGAACAGTAAGGCCAATAAAGCCCTGAGCGCTTAGTAATGCCTTCTTCGTATTAGTAATAGCCTTGTTACGTTCCTAGTCCTTACGATTGTTACGATTCAATACGCTAAGCAGACGCTCGCTGTCGTCGCTTAAGTAGTAGTTAATAAAGTTTTTCTAGTACTTCTTCTACTACTCTAAGCGCTAATCCTTTACTAGGCGCTTATCGGGATTGATTATATCGCATAAGAATAGGCCCTTATAACAGGTGTCCTTAGGCTCGCCGGTGATGTTCTAGTAGCCGCTTAGCCTATTATTGTCCTTATCTTTGTTCTTATCGCCGCGGCTACTACTACGACTCTTATTACCGCGGCTATTACTAGGGTTATTATTACTACGGCTACCAGTACGGTTACCCTCCTTTTAACTAGTACCTATAGGTACTATTTTATCCTCTACTAAGGTTTCTCCGGAGAAGGTTACGAAGACTAATCGACCGTTAGTTATTACTAGTACGGTGTCGCTATCTATTCGAGGTAACGCTTAGTAAGCTTTTATAGTAACATTTTGTTACGCTTCTACTCGTTATATAGAGAAGTACCGTAGGCTAGAGCCTACTTCTGCTAAATAGTAAGTAGGAAGTGTCTACTAAGGTCGTCGTACTCGGCGTAGTTATACTTAAGCATCTTGGTCTACAAAACTAACTAGTCTAAGTACTAGTTATCGATTCTACGTACGCTAGCCTTCTAAAGCCTAGATAGCTTAAGCGTAAGCTACCGCTTATATAGTATATCGTCTAGACTATACTGATCCTTAAGAGCCTAGTATTTCGCTCTAAGGGTGTTCTAGCCGTATATTAGCTCTTGCCCTAGCTCTATCGTCGTACGGATAAGGTAGGTAATAAGCTTTAATCGCGTAGTAGTAAAGATGTCGTATATCTATTACCTTCGGTCTACGTCTATTTGTCGTAGCTTAATAAGGTCTCTTAATATAGCGTCTCCTACCGTATACGCTTATTAGATTTCCTTAAACGTTAAGTAAGTAGGCTCTATTAGCTCGTTACTTAGTAAGGATCTACATACTTCTAGATATTTAAAGACTCTATATAGAGCTCTAGCTAACGGTTAAACTTATCCTATTAGTTATAGCTCTTTAGAACTACGGTACCCTAAGGTAGGGTACTAGTAGTTACCGGCGTCTCGGTAGTTATTAAGAATATATAGGCTAGTAGGGCGAAATATATAGGTCTAGCGGACCCGTACTTAGTCACGTGATCAATGATTACGTAACTGAGCACGTGACTAATATTTCCTAGCCCTAGCCTAGGAAATATCTAGATACCTATATCCTTAACCTATACTAATACTAGCGATACTATATATAGATATACGCTATCCTATTAGGTCCTTCTTCGTCTTTCGTATAATCCGCCGTCTTCTACTACTACGTAACTCGTACCTATTTAATAGGTTATAAGCCCGAGTTAGTAACTCGGTGTTTCACCCTCGACAAAGTCGTATTAGAGTTATTCCTCTTTAGAACAAAAGGAAGGCAGACTAGAGGCCGTACCCGCCTTATATATAAAGCTATAGCCGTACTATAGGTATATATAAGACGTAAAAGAGCCTAGTAAGGTACTATTAGACTCCGAGTTAGGGAGCCTATACTAATACCTTAGACAAGTAGGCGAGCTTACTAAGAAGAGTCGCTCTCCGGACATCGCGTTCGTATCGACTAACTGTTTATTCTAAGAGAGCCGTAGTGTCTTAGAAACCCCCTCTACTAAGAGAGTTACGCTATAGTATCTTAGTACTAATACAATCCTTCGACTTTCCTCCTCTTCCCGGCGGATAGCCATCCTCTCCGCCATTAACCTCGCGTTCGTTTTATCCCATTTCTATCCGATCGTATACGACCGAATATATCCTTTTACCTAAGGGTAGCCAACCTGTCCCTTAACTTACAAAAATAGAGAACGAGACTAGGTTTATAAGAAAGAGAGTAGCACCTATTCTAATAAGAGAGAACTACGAAACATAGTTCAAGCTAATAAGAATATACCTAGTATTAAAGCAGGTCGACTCGGTCCTCGAAGACATTATTACGGACATTCCCGCTATAACCCTATCTATAGCGACACCCTCTATATTATCGGAGTTATCCCTTTCTTTAGATTAAGCGATAAGGAAGGCATCGTATAGACGGCATAATGCAACGGCCCTATATAAGATGTATATCTGTCTGTCGACAGATAACTAAGAGATAATATACGAGATCCGGTATACGAAGGAGTTATAGGAATAGGCTAAAGCTAAATATAAGAGAAGACTTCTCGCTACTAGAAGAAGTTTGCTTTAGCAATATACCAATTTCGTAATAACAGAGGACTAGTTAATAGATAACGCCTAGTAGGAGCTTAGCTCAATTATAAGGAGGGCTGTTTTAATCTCGCCTTATTTCTAAGACATTAAGACTAAGGACAGAAAGATCTAGTAACTCTTAGTAGCTCTACTAGACTCATTTAGCTCAATTCGCGATGTAATTAATGCCTAGGTAAATCTCTTACTATAAGACATTCTTACAATTCTTAGGGAGAAGTAAGAATCAATGATTTATTAAGGGATAGCTATATTTACTAAGAAGGGTTTCTAGGGCAAGCTTACGTACTATCTCTACGGTAGTGACCATTTTATAAGCAAGTGCCTACACCTTTCTATAGCTTAGTAGGCTGTTAGGAACAAGGACAAACTAGCTAGGGTTACCTACCCTTCTAAGAGATAACCGTCACCACCTCGTAGGAGGTCATTATTACTAAACCTTCATAATGTCCTTAAGGTAATAACGGACCTTATAAAGCAGATAAAGGAGAGCCGCAAGCTAAAGGCCTCCTCTAGTAAGAAGCCTATAAGGGCCTATACGACCTAGAAGGACGTATCAGACTCTAAGATACTATCAGAAGATAATAATATTGATGAGGTTGCCTATTCTACTATAGAAGCTAAAGGTAAGTACCCCTCGTCCGAGTAGTTACTTAACTCTTGTGCATCATTCTATATAACTGACTAAGATTTACTATTTAGGACACTAAAGCCTCTTTAAAAGAGGAAGTAGATCAAGGTTAGGGGTGGCTATCTATAAGCTATATATATAGGAAGTGTAGTAATAGGTAGTCCTTCTAGAAAGCAAATTGTCCTAGAAAATGTCCTGTTTGTTCCTAGCCTTAGAGTTAGTCTTGTTTCGTGGAATTAGTTTAGCTAATAGTTTGCTATCTAACCACCTAGTTTCACCCTAAAATCCTAATCTAGTAAACCCCTTGTCTAGACTAAACTTCGAGGAGGAGTACCGTTTATCTACTCGATCTCGGAAATTCTTAAGCTATAGTATACTAGTATACTCTCTTAAGAACGTGACGGTACCGCTATAGCTAATACTAAGTCCGAAGATTAGTAGGAGCTATAGTATAGAAGATGTATACACCTTAGCAAGGGACTACTAAGAAACCTTTATAGAGTTACTAATAAGAAAGATTATATCCCTATTCCTTCTAAATACCTAAGTTATAAGGTATGCTCCCTTACTAATATAAGGAAGTTTAAGGGACCTACTATAGAGAGAAAAGGAGAAAGGCTGGCCCTTGTCTCTATTGACATCTATAGGCCTTTTTAGGGCGTAGTCTTAAGACTAGGGTATAAGTACTAGCTTAAGATTATAGACAACTTCTCTCGTAAGAAGTGGGTAATCCCTTTAAAGGCCAGGAGCGACGCTCCTATAGTACTATAGGAATAGAAGATAAAGACAGAGAAAGGCTTAAGGTACTTTCTCTCTATAATAAGGAGTGACGGTATAAGGGAGATTCTCGCCTTACTAAAACAGTAGGAGAAGGAGTTTAGCATTTAGATAGACATAACTAATGCCTATAACTCACTTTAGAATAGGCCTATAGAAAGGTCAATTCAAGCCTCTAAGAATATAGTCAGAGCTATACTTAAGGACTTAAACATGCTAGTTGAATTCTAGCTAGAAGCCTATATTACTTAGGCTATAGTTCGGAACAGACTACCGAATAGCCTAATTATTAATAGTGTCGCTCTTTTACCGGAAGAAGCCTTTACTAGCTAGGTACTATTAGTTGACTATCTTAGAGTCTAGAGATGCAAAGTAGTGGTCTATATTGACCTAAGATCCTAACCTTAGGGCTTAAGAAAAGACAAATTGATAAATAGAGGAAAAGAAGCTGATTTTGTAGGTTATAATAAGAACTCTACAAAGTAATAGCTATTCTAGGAGCCTAACATACGAGCTGTTTAGGCCTATAGCCAAGTTGACTAGTTTGAGAATAAGAAGGGGGGTGATATAGACCTTGGCATCACCTTTACTAACTAGTCAAACAAAGCGCTATAGCGTAATCCGGTTAGGCGTCTAGTTCTTAGAAGTAGCCGCCTAGTAGAAATGTTATACCGCCGGGGTGACATTCCTAATTCATTATAATAGCTACTATAACCTACTAAGCCGCTATTTGTATAACTTCCCCTACCTCTAAAAGACATTAGAGAGTACTAGAAGATCGGAGTTAAGGGGACTCTAGGTAAACAAAGCGAGGAAGAGATTGTTTAGGAGGAACAACCTTAACAGCTACCTTAAGTTATAGGCAACAAGAGGTTAAGGGGGGATAAAGATGATAGCTCTACTAAGTATAAAGCTAAACATTATAGAGCATTAATTGCTCAGATGTTTCATCTTGATCTAACTATAAGCTAGGTAGAGGAAATCCTAAATGATATAGAGGAGTATATATTTGCTACTATTAGGCAGGCTATAGCCTACTAGTAGGAAGTACTAATCCTAAAGTCCTATAGAGAGGCAGTAGGAGACCCTAATTACGGACATATATAGAAAGAGGCAATCTAGAGGGAACTTATTGCCTTAGGAAGCAACAACACCCTAGAGCTAGTAGTACCGCTAAAGGGTACAAACCTAGTTACCTTAAAGTGGGTTATTAATGTAAAAAGGATGATTAGTAGTGCTATTAAAAAGTTCAAGGCAAGACTAGTCGTAAGAGGGTTTTTACAGAAATATAGTGTTGACTTCGAAGAGACCTTTACGCCTACTATTAGGCATAATACCCTCCGGGTTTTTATAGCTATAGTATATAAAAAGGATCTTGAGATATACTAGGTAGATATAAACAATGCTTTTACTGAAAGTAGCCTTCTTAAAGACATCTATATAATCCTACCTCTAGGTGTTGACATTCCCCTAAACATAGTCTTTAAGGTCCTTAGAAGGCTCTATAGACTTAAGCAAGTAGCTAGAGACTAGAACAAGCTCTGTATTATAAAGCTAGAACAGATTGGATTCACCTAGTCTAAGGTGGATCTATGCCTACTTATCTATAGAGGGAGAGACATTATAGTTCTTACCTATATAGATGACATCCCTATTGTAGCTCCTAAGCTATTAGATGATTAGTAGTTTAAGGCTGAATTTAGAAAAGTGTTTAAGATCAAAGATCTTAGGGAACCTAAGAAGATCCTTAGAATAAGGATTATAAGAGACAGGTCCTAAGGTATACTTAAGCTTAATTAGGGACACTATATCCAAACTAACCTTACTAAGATAGGCATCCCCCTAGAGAAGGCCAACCTAACATAATCACCTAAAGACAGCTACGATGACGTAAAACCTATAGGTCCTATAGATAAAAGATGTGACAAACAGGAATACTAGAGTAACAATAGTACCTAGATATAGCTAATAATAATAATAAGACTAGACCTTACTTTTCCTCTTAGGAGAATTAGCTTATATGTTGCTGACCCTTTAAAGCTATACCTTAGAGCTTTAAAGAAACTCTCTAGATACCTAAGATCATATCCTGACCTAGGTTCAATATATAGGAGAGGAGGAGGTATTCTCTAAGGGTACTCGGATTCTAATTGCGCTATAGACAAGGCGGACAGAGTCTTAATACTTAGATATATATAGCTCCTGTATAGATCACCTATATCCTAGATAAGTAGGAAGCAAAAGTCTATTACTACATTAACAATAGAGGCTGAATTTATAGCTATAAATTCAGTAGCTAAGTAGTTACAGTTCCTTACTATAGTCCTTAGGGAGATGAGGTGCCTAGAGTTAGTTAGAGAATGTTCTTTCTGACTAAACATTAAGGTAAGCAAGGGTACTATTAATGAGCTAAGACTAGTAAAGCTTATAGGTGACAACTAAGCTGCTTTAACTCTTATTAAAGATGCCTATATTTATAAAAGGTCAAAGTATATTAATGTAGTATATTACTATATTAGGAATCTCTAGTAGTAGAGGAAGATTATAGTGGACTACTACTATATAAAGGACATAGTTACTAATAGGCTAATAAAGCCTCTTAATAGCTAGTAGTTTCAAAACTTTATAAGGTAGCTCTAGCTTATATAAGGGATTGTTAGAGACCTTCTGACCTAAGTAGGAGTGTTAAGAACATGTAGGCTAGCAGGGCGAAATATACAGGTCTAGTGGACCCGTACTTAGTCACGTGATCAATGATCACGTAACTAAGCACGTGACTAATATTTCCTAGCCCCGGGCTCGGAAACATCTAGACACCTATATCCTTAACCTATACTAATAATAGCGATACTGTATATAGATACACGCTATCCTATTAGGTCCTTCTTCGTCTTTCGTATAATCCGCCGTCTTCTACTACTACGTAACTCGTACCTATTTAATAGCTACTTTATTAAATAGGTACGAGTTGCGTAGCAGTAGAAGACGGCGGATTATACGAAAGACGAAGAAGGACCTAATAGGATAGCGTGTATCTATATACAGTATCGCCGGTGTTAGTGTAGGTAGATGCTAGGTGTCCGGATGTTTGCTAGCCTGTGGGCTGGCAAACCCTAGTCACGTGATCTAGTCACATGACACACCCACACCCACATGCTTGTCCTGCGGCCTGTATGTTCTCAACACTCCCACTCAGGCCACATGGTCTCCTACAATCCCTTTACGTAAGCTGGAGCTGCCTCACAAAGTTTTGGAACTGCTGGCTATTGAGGGGCTTTGTTAACCCATCAGCAGCTATGTCCTTTGTATAGCAGTAGTCCACTGCAATCTTCTTCTACCACTAGAGATGTCTGACATAGTTATATGCAACATCAATATGCTTTGACCTTTCATGCACATAGGCATCTTTGACAAGTGTCAAAGCGGCTTGGTTGTTACCCATGAGCTTGACTGGCCTTAGCTCGTCAACAGTGCCCCTGCTTGCCCTTACACTCGGCTAGAAAGAGCTCTTTCCCACCAGTTCTAGGCACCCCATTTCCCTAAGGACAGCAGCAAGAAATTGTGACTGCTTTGCGGCTGCGTTCATAGCCATGAACTCAGCTTCTATTGTTGATGTTGCAACAGACTTCTGCTTCCTACTTATCTAGGACACAGGTGATCCATAAAGGAACCACACGTATCCCAGAATTGAGACTCTATCCACTTTGTCCATGGCGTAGTCAGAGTCCGAGTATCCCTAGAGATTGCCCCCTCCCTTTCTATATATAAGACCTAGGTCTGGGTACGACCGTAGGTATCGGGAGAGCTTCTTCAAAGCCTTTATGTGCTGCTGCGAGGGATCAGCAACATATGAGCTAATTCTTCTAAGGGGGAATGCTAAGTCTGGCCTTGCCATTGTCATTGGCCACATCTAGGTACTATTGTGGCTCTGGTAATCCTGTTTGTTGCACCTCTTATCCATAGGTGCCGTAGGCACTAAGTGCTCGTAGCTCTCTATAGGTAAGTGGGTTGGCGTAGCCTTCTCTCTAGCCATGTTCATCTTGGCTAAGTTAGCGTAGACATAGTGTCCTTGATCAAGCTTTAAAGTGCCTTGGGACCTGTCTCTTGTAATCCTTATTCTAAGGATCGTCGTAGGTTCACCAAGATCTTTAATCTTAAACACTTTTCCAAGCTCAGCCTTAAACCACTGAACATCTGACAGCTTCGGAGCTGTAATGGGTATGTCATCCACATGGGTAAGGACCATAAGGTCTCTATCCGTATAGACAAGTAGGCATGGATCTACCTAGGACTAGGTAAATCTAATCTTCTCTAGCTTCGTAACACAGAGCTTGTTCCAGTCTCTAGCTGCTTGCTTAAGCCTATAAAGGCTTCGTAGGACCTTAAACACTATGTTTGGAGGTGCTTCAACTCCTAGGGGTAGGATCATGTAGATGTCTTCAAGGAGGCTGCTTTGGGTAAAAGCATTATTCACATCCACTAGGTGCATCTCGAGATGTCTCTTACACACTACTGCTATGAATACTCGGAGAGTATTATGTCTAAAAGTAGGTGCAAAGGTCTCTTCGAAGTCAACCCTATATTTCTGTGAAAACCCTCTTGCAACTAGTCTTGCCTTGAACTTCTCAATAGCTCTACTAATCATTCTTTTCACATCAAAGACCCACCTAGAAGTAATTAGATTCGTACCCTTTGGCGGTACAACTGCTTCCTAGGTGTTGTTGCTTGCTAAGGCAATAAGTTCGTTCTCGATTGCCTCTCTCCACATATGTCCCTATTCGGGGTCTCCTACGGCTGCCTTATAGGACTTTGGGATTGGCACTTCCTGCTGATAGGCTATGGCCTGCCCAACAGCAGCAAATGCATGTTCTTCCACGTCGTTCAGAATCTCCTCTACCTAGCTCATTGTAGGGTCTAGATAGAACATCTAGGCGATAAGAGCCTTATAGTGTTTAGCCTCATGCTCTTCAGAGTTATCATCTCCGTCCCCCCTTAACCTCTTGTTGCCTACAACCTGAGGTGGCGCTAGGTGTTTAGATGGGTCGAACTGAACGACATCTTCTTTTTCTTTTATTAGAGTACCCTGATCTCCAAACTTCTGGTATTCCCCAATGTCCTTTAGGGGAGGGGGAAGTTGCACAGACAGCGGTTGCTATAGTGTTGATGACTCGGGTAGGTTCTGTATAGATCCACCGTTATCGGCCTTCGACAGTGTTGAAACCGCCTCAATATTTTCTCCTGGCCTTCGTAACGGTGTTTCTGATAATCCCCTATCGGAAAATTTCGCCCCAAAGGGCTTCCTCCCAACAGGATTGCGCTGTGGCGCTCGACTCGGCTGGTTAGTAAAGGTGATACCAAGATCCATATCTCCCCCCTTCTCATTCTCAAACCAGTCCACGTGACTATACGCTTTTATAGCTTTCATGTCGGGATCCCAGAACAGCCATCGTTTTGTGGTGTTTTCTGAGTAGCCCACAAACACGGCTTCTTTTCCTCGGTTCATCAACTTGTCTCTCCTCAAGCCTTGAGGTTGGGCTCTTGGGTCTACATAGACCACAGCTTTGCATCCCCAGACGCAAAAATGGTCGACTGACGGTACTTGGCCAGTAAAGGCTTCTTCTGGTGAAAGAGCAATACCATCAATGATCGGACCATTAGGCAGTCTGTTTCTGATCACAGTCTGTGCTTGCAAAGCTTCTGGCCAGAACTCAACTGGCATGCCAGAGTCTTCAAGCATAGCCCGGACTGTGTTCTTAGAGGCTTGAATTGACCTTTCCACAGGTCCATTCTGAACAGAGTTGTAGGCATCAGTTGTGTCCATCTGAGTGCCAAACTCCTTCTCCCACTCTTTTAGCAAGGCGAGAATTTCCTTTGCACCATCACTACGGATCGCAGACAGAAAGCACCTTGACTGCCGTTCTGCCTAGACCTTCCAATCCCGTAGGGCTGCAGGAGCGTCGCTCCTGGCCTTCAAAGGGATTACCCACTTCTTCCTAGAGAAGTTGTCTACAGTCTCAAGCCAATATTTGTATCCTAGCCTAGAGACTGCGCCCTGAAAAGGCCCACAGATGTCAATGGAGATGAGGGCCAGCCTCTCCCCTTTCCTCTCTGTGGCAGGTCCTTTGAACTTCCTCATGTTTGCAAGGGAGCAGACCTTGCAATTCTGGTGTTCAGAAGGAACAGGAATGGGATCTTTCTTATCAGTGACTCTATACAGGTTTCTTAGCAGTCCCTTGCCAAGGTGTGCACATCTTCTATGCCATAGCTCCCACTGATCTTCGGACTCAGTGTTAGCCATAGCGGTACCGTCACGTTCTTAAGAGAGTATGCCAGCATACTGTGGCTCAAGAATTTCCGAGATCGAGTAGATAAACGGTACTCCTCCTCGAAGTTTGGTCTGGACAACGGGTTTACTAGACAAGGATTTTAGGGTGAAACTGGGTGGTTGGACAGCAAACTGTTAGCTGAACTGATTCTACGAAACAAGACTAACTCTAAGGCCAGGAACAAACAGGACATTTTCTAAGACAATTTGCTTTCCAGAAGGACTACCCATTACTGCACTTCCCATATGTGTAGCTTGTAATAGCCACCCCCAACCTTGATCTACTTCCTCTTTTAAAGAGGCTTTAGTGTCCTGAATAGTGAATCTTAGTCAGTCATATGTGATGATGCATAAGAGTCAAGCAACCACTCGGACGAGGGGTACTTGCCTTTGGCTTCTATAGTGGAATGGGCAACCTCATTAACATCATCATCTTCTGATGGTATCTCAGAGTCTGATGCGTCTTCCTGGGTCGCATAGGCCCTTGCAGGCTTACTAGAGGAGGCCTTTGGCTTGCGGCTCTCCTTCATCTGCTTTGCAAGGTCCGTCATCACCTTGAGGACATCACGAAGGTTTGGTGATGATGACCTCCTACGAGGTGGTGACGGTTGTCTCTTAGCAGGGTAGGTAACCCTAGCTGGTTTGTCCTTGTTCCTAACAGCCTGCTGAGCTGCAGAAAGGTGTGGGCACTTGCTCATAAAATGGTCACCATTGTAGAGATGGCACGTGAGCTTGCCCTAGAAACCCTTCTTAGCGAACATGGCTGTCCCTTGATGAATCATTGATTCTTGCTTCTCCCTAAGGATTGCAAGAATGTCTTGTGGTGAGAGATTCACCTAGGCATCAATTGCATCGCGAATTGAGCCAAATAAGTCTGGCAGAGCTGCTAAGAGTTGCTGGATCTTTCTGTCCTCAGTCTTGATGTCTTGGAACTGAGGCGAGATTGAGACAGCCCTCCTTGCAATTGAGCTAAGCTCCTGCCAGGCGTCATCTATTGACTGGTCCTCTGTTATCACGAAATTGGTGTATTGCTAAAGCAAACTTCTTCCAGTAGCGAGAAGTCTTCTCTTGTATTTGGCTTCAGCCCATTCCTACAACTCCTTCGCATGCCGGATCTCGTATGTCATCTCTTGGTCATCTGTCGACAGACAGATGTACATCTTATACAGGGCCGTTGCATTGTGCCGTCTGTACGATGCCTTCCTTATCGCTTGATCCAAAGGAAGGGATGACTCCGATGATGTAGAGGGTGTCGCTAGGGTTGCAGCGGGAATGTCCGTAATAATGTCCTCGAGAACCCAGTCAACCTGCTTTGATACTAGGTGTATTCTCATCAGCTTGAACCATGTTTCGTGGTTCTCTCTTGTCAGAAGAGGTGCTGCTCTCTTTCTTGTGAACCCAGTCTCGTTCTCCATTTTTGTAAGTTGAGGGACAGGTTGGCTGCCCTTAGGTAACAGGATGTATTCGGTCGTACGCGATCGGATCGAAATAGGATAAACCGAACGCGAGGTTGATGTTGGTACTGAGACACTGTAGCGTAACTCTCTTAGTAGAGGGGGTTTCTGAGACACTGCGGCTCTCTCAGAATGAACAGTTAGTCGATACGAACGCGATGTCCGGAGAGCGACTCTTCTTAGTAAGCTCGCCCACTTGTCTAAGGTATTGGCACAGGCTCCCTGACTCGGAGTCTAACAGTGCCTCACTAGGCTCTTTCACGTCTTATATGCACCTATAGCACGGCTGTAGCTTCCTGTGTAATGCGGGTGCGGCCTCCAGTCTGCCTTCCTTTTGTTCTGAAGAGGAATAACTCTAATACGACTTTGTCGAGGGTGAAACACCGAGTTGCTAACCCGGGCTCATAACCTATTAAACAGGTACGAGTTGCGTAGTAGTGGAAGACGGCGGATCACACGAAAGACGAAGAAGGACCCAATGGGATAGCGTATATCTATATATAGTATCGCCGGTGTTGGTGTAAGTAGATGCTAGGTGTCCGGATGTTTGCTAGCCTATGGGCTGGCAAACCCTAGTCACGTGATCTAGTCACATAACACACCCACACCCACATGATTGTCCTGCGGCCTGTATGTTCTCAACAGTAGCTATAACTATAAAATAGGTTATAGGCTAGTAAAAGTTCTACGCGGGTTTACTAGGCCTAGGAGATACCACTGTACTAGTTATAGTAGTAGTACTATAACGATATAAACTCTACTTCTAGCGCTTCCTTATCGTAGCAAATATTAGTAAGCGCTAATCGGGCTTATAACTATTACGTTAGAAGTATAGGAGGTTATTATACGGGCTTATATAGGGTGTTTTAAAAGTAGGTTATATATTATATATATCTATCTAGAATAGACAAGTGTTACTCTTAAAGAGGCTATAGGTGACTAATTAGTCACCTAATTCTTAGCGTACGTGGCCTCAAGTTTTGATAATAGGATGTTACCTATATATATACTCGGATTACGACAGGGTATCGATTAAATAGACGACCTCCTCGGGGTAACTACGAGCCTAATTCGAAGAAGCTTATAGAGCTAGAAGAGAGGGTAATACCTAAGTATATACTCGAGCTAGATCTTAGAGGTTTCCCGCTATTAAAGGCTAGTATATAAGTAATAGCCGATTTATTACTATAAGAGAAGGGTCTTAAGCCCGCTAGTCTTAATTAGACAGACAGGTTTATTAGGCGGGATTGTAAGCTAAAGCTTCGTATAATACGTAGATATAATCGTTAGCGAGCCCTAATAGAAGATCTAGGCGTTATCGAGAAGTAGTTCTTACTTATACGTAATATAAAGGAGAAGTATAGTATCCTTAACTAGGACACCTATAACTTCAATAAGACAGGGTTTATAATAGGTATTATTACGTCTTAGAGCGTCGTTACGGGTTTAGAAAGGCGTAGTAGAAAGAGGAAGGTCGTTTAATAGGGTAATAGAGAGGGAGTAGAGAGATAGCGTATTAGATAGCTCTTATACAAAGCGAGATTAGTAAGCTACGTAAGTCTAACGAGGCCCTTATATAGCGGAAAGCACGAAAGCGTAAGTATATTTAGTCTAGAGGGTCTCTAACCTTCGATAAGGCGTCGTAATTAATACCTCTAGAGGATACTAGGAGGTAGGAAGTAAGTAGAGAGTCGCTAGATAGTGTTTAGCTAGTACTAAGGCTACGACGCTATAAGCGATATAGCGAGTCGGAGTATAACGTACGTACCTATTAAGTAGACTTGCTAGATAAAGAAGAATTTAAAGAAAAATTGTCCTCCTAGTAACGATTCTATAGGATGTCGTCGTGTTAAGATACCGTCGTAATTAAAGTAGAAGTAGTATAGTTCTTAGTAAAAGTAGCCCGCTCGGTAGTATAGCCCGCTCGGTAGTAAAGTACGTTACTATATCGTAATAATAGATAGATAGATAGATTTGTTATTCCCCTATTCTAGGACCCTATTCGGCCTATATAGGTATATATCTATTGTTATATACAAAGGGAAACCCGAATAGGTGAAAACCCTTCCCGCCCCCGACTTCTACTTATCTAGATTAGCTTTCCCTCTAAACGTACGTAGTCTATATTACTACCCCGTTAGCCCCCGCTCCTAGCCGGTCTCGTTACGCTACGCCGTGTCCTCTCTTCCTATACTACTCCTACTAGGCGGTACTGTTCTAGCTAGCCCTTCTCTAGTATCTAGTTTATAATACGCCGTAGGTTCTTAACGTTATTAAGAAGTGCCCTAATCGTCCGGTTCCTCGCCTTTACTATCTACTCCCCCCTTCCTAGCGACTACCTCGGATAGACGAGGAGTACGTACCGTACGTTCTAGGAGCGATAGCCGTAGGGGTAGCTAGTATTCGTATATCCTAGAACCTTCCTCTATAATAGGTACCCCTAGAGGCCGATATGTTCGCTTCGTAGTTAGGTTACTATACTACTCTATACCCTCGTAAGGCGGTAGTAGATAAGCTTCGGAGGGTGCTTGACCGCGGATTTCGTAGCTAACTATTCCTTAGGTTGTCCCGCTAGCTAAGGGCGTCTACTATACCCTACAACCTAGTTGTTCTACCTCTCTTTCTATAGTTACTCTATAAACGATTTCTTACCTTCCTACTATATTACTAGCTATTCGTCCCTTACCCGGTAGTTCGGCTCGTTTCCGGGTCGAATACCCTTATACGCTAGTACTAATTCGCGGGCCCTTACGACTATACTAGCGATGACCTTCTATACTAGGTACTATGCCGACTTGCCTAAGTAGGAGGTCCGTAGTCCCTAGATATATAGGTCGATCGGTAGTATAGCGGTCTCGTACTTAAGCATCCTTATTAGTATCGGCTTAAATACCCTAGTAACCTTCTTTAGGCATTAGTTTTAGATCTTCGCTAACGGCGCGACGAGTCCCTTTAATAGGTAGGCCCTCTCGCCTAAGGACTATACTTAGCTACTATAGGTAAGGACTAGCCGTATAATAGCCGTATATAGAAGTCGTAACAACTGAAAGTCCGCCCTCTATATAGACGTAGTAAGCCTCTAGTATAATACTATATTCTATTTAGCTTTCCGTAATATTACCTATACGTACTTCCTCTACCGTAGCGCCGGGTCTACCTATAGTCCGAGGATCCTAAGCTAATTTGCCGGGTTAGTCGTATACCCCTATATCTAGATAGAAGCTTATATATTATAGAACCGTTAGTAAACAATATAGTGTCCGTAATAATAGGCGTCTCGCCGTTTAATACTAATACTAGACGTAATCTAAGGTTCTCTAAGTTCGACTTAGACTTACCTATACTACTAATGCTATATAAATAGCGACTAGACGCCGAGTCTACGGACAAGTTTACGGCTAAGATATAAGAGATATACTAATACTTACGATAGTAGATAGCCTTAGTATAAGTAGTCTAAGCTAAGTACGTAAACTAGACTCGTATGTCTATACTATAGTACGCCGAAGGAGACGAAGTATAGGTAAGTACTAAGAACTAGACAATAGAGAGACCTTCTCGTAAGATAGACGTAAAGTAGTCTAGACCGTACGTAATTACGGAGGTACTACCGGGTAATACTTATAAAGTAGAGCTCCTATCTACTTTAAATATCGACAATCGCTTCTAGTTATACCTTCCTATACCAGTTTATCCGCCGGTTATAGGACAGATATAACCCGTACTACTACCGATCCGAATTGTCGACGACGAATAATACGAAGCCGATCCCGCCGAACCCGATTAATAGGAAGTTAAGCAAATTCTAGACTATAAGAAGAGATAGCCGCGAGGACTAATACTATTAGGAGGTAAGTAGCTATATTAGGAATACTTAGTAAAATATATTAGATATAATAAGCTATCCTATAAAGCTACGGACTAGGTTATCGAGACTACCGCCGCCTCCGTAGCCGACTTTTACTATAACTACCCGAGAGCGACTAAGCTACCTAGTTTTTAACTACCTATAGACTAGATACTAAATAAGAATACTATAGGCATACGTATAGCGCGCTAACTAGTATAAGTAGCGATAGCTCTAATACCGGTAGGACTAGGCCTCCGGGCTTATAAGAAAGAGAGCGGTATACGTAGTCTAATAGATAATAAGGTGTTTACGAAGGTAATAAGAGATGTAATAGATACGATAGATATAAGAGGAGAGGAGAGTACTCCGGAGCGTACTCTAAGAGGGGGGGGGTAGTATTACCGTACCGGCGTATATTTACTTAAACCCGTAGGTACGTACCTAGACCCCGCGCCCGCTAACTAATCCGGCTAGCGGCTTAGCGCCCGTATATAACTCTCGCGCTCTCCGCGCCTCTCTTAGATAGAACATCTATTCGACTTATACCTTACCCGACTACGTACTTATACCTACTTATAATAAAGGCTCTATCTCTTTAGTAATCTTACGGCTTAAAAGAGTACTACCTTCTATACTAAAGAAGAGAGGCCTACTACCTATAATTAATACCTCTAAGCGTTAGCGACTTGTCTATCGAGCTACTACTAATACTAATAGCCGCCGCCTACGATACGAATAGATTACCGCGATAGAGGGCATTTTTAGCGACGTCCGGATAGTAAGAGCTATATTTAAGAAGGAGGGCTTCTTACGATATGTCGTAATACGTAAGCCGTTATTAACTAAGAAATATAAGGAGGTACGGCTTCGATAGGCAAGGGCTTATATTAAATAGATAGTAGAACAGTAGGCTTAGGTCCTTTAGATAGATAAAGCTTTATTTAGGTATAGAATATTCGGACAGGTCTATATAACACGTAGGGTAGATAAGGCTTTTTACGAACACTATCTTATAGTACGCTTCCGTAGGTTCTTAGCCTATATAATATAGGGCTATATCTCTATAGATAGACTTATAGAAGTCTTTATATTCGAGAAGGGCTCTATCGACGGTAAGGTATATCGTAGCTAGATTGTCCCTCTTATCTATACGGCAATTAAGAAGTAGCGAGTATTAATAGGCTCGGAGGACTATATTGTTATATAAGAAAACGCCTTAATCTATAAGGCGAAGGCAACGGTAAGTCTATTTAAGGAGAAGGGCCTACACCTTATAGAATAGCTAGCTACTTCACTAGATCTCAACCCTATTAAGAATCTATAGGCTCTTCTTAAGTATAGGGTAGGTGCTTATTTTCCTATAATACGAGATAAGGTAATAGCTACTATTAAGATTAAATAGGCCAAGCTTATACCTAAGGATATATAACGTATATATAAGAGTATACGAGAACGCTACGGGGTAGTAATAGCTAATAATAGAGGATATACTAGGTAGTACGCTACGCTAAGTAGTAGATATATCCTTCCTAATAAGGAAAGGTAGAAGAATAGGGGTTATAAAAACTATACCTTAGACTATAAGTATAGCGGTAACATCTCCCTCGGACATATTCTATTAGACCGCGATACTAGGGGCTAGGGGAGTAGAGCTGTTTCTATCGCTTAGATTAGCCTCGACTAGGGGCGGGAAGAACTTACTAGCTAGTAGACGCGCCTTAGCCTCGGGGTCGCTAACCGGGCTACTAGGCGATTATAGCGCTAGGATAGAGAAGGAGGGGCTCTATATAGGGTCCTATCGGGCCTATTTCGCTAGCTTCTACATCCTCGCTAGCTTACTGGCGATTTCTTCTACTATAGCCCTCTAGCCGACTACTTTCTCCCTCCGTATTATAGCTTTCTTCTATTAGTATACCTCCCTATATACGTTCTAGGCCTCCTCGCTATAGCTACTCGTCTATTACGGGCGACCCGCGCTACTTTACTACCGAAGCGTCGGCCCGGCTAAACCGCGGACCTTCCGTATCGGGTTAGCGCGGCTTAGCGCTTCCTTATAAGCCCGCCGCGCCTCGCGCTCCTCTTTCGTAGCTTCGTAGAACAATAACTATCTCAATCAGACTCTATAGTACGCGCGCCCTTATAGTTTGTTCTACTACCCTACCTAGATCACGGATTTAGGTAAGGGACGCGTAATAATAGGATAGAACTCGAATCGCGAGAGCGCGACACCCTAGAACACGGTAAGGCGTATTGCGCGTAGATACCTAGAGAGCGTAACGCGGCGATATTATTAGTAGGTGGTCGCGCGTTAGTAAATAGTTAGGATATAGGTATCGTTACGCCTCCCCTAAACAACCTAGACAATATGACCTTATAGACAGATAGCGGTATGCCGCTACCCTAGAAGCCTAATTAGAAGGGCAAAGGCAAGTAGTAACGCACCTCTCTTTTCCCCGACCTCTCCTCTTTTCCTTAGAGTTAGACATAGGACGATAACCGGCGTGTTATAGTTAACACCGGTGTCGCGTTATAGTAAGAGATTGACGAAGTATACTAGAAGGCTGTCGACCAAGTAGTAGCTAGCGAGATTAACTTTATAGAACTATTCGAGTTCAAGCTCGAAGAGAACCCTAACGACCCCGACGAACTAGACGAGGTGTATCTGTCACTCGACGAGGCAGAGCATATCCTCGTATCCGAATACTAGAATGTCGATCTAGACAAACTCGCGAACCTCGCTTCCTAACACCTAAAGACTACCTACGATTTAGTGCTATAGGTAGTCAATACTATAATCACTAAAGGCTAGTAACTCGATATAATAGAGCGAGCTAATACCGTCTAGAACGACTAGTATACTACGCTATATACCGAGTACGACCGTATCTATAAGATACTATAAAGTGAAGAGGCTATAACGTAGAGAATAGCCGCGGACCTTAAGAGTAAGAAGGATTGCGACCTAGCCAAGTTATAAGAGGTAGAGAAGAAGTATAAGGAAGCTAATAACTTGTATAAGTAGTTCAGTAAGATCTACGAGAAAGAGAAGAAGAAGGTATAGGATGCCGAGGCAAAGAAGTAGGACGCTAAAGCAAAAAACCTAGCCCTATAGAAGGAGATCGATGACTTAAAGGCTCGACTCGAAGCTATAGGCACTATATAGAACGAAGGAGGCAATCGAGGCCGATCTAGTCGCCGACCCTCTCGTTCCCGCCTACGTAAGACTTTACTCGAGCAGCTAATACGCAAGTACCGCGAAGCTACTAGTAGAGACGGGGGTAGTAGTGGTAGAGATAACGATAATAATAGTAATAGCGGAAGACGTAATAACCGCCGCGATGATCGCCTACGCCTAGACAACCGCGACTCGAGACTACGTTCTAGTCGTATATAGATACTACTTACGGACCTCTCTAAACGCCTATTTACTATCGACCGTACCCTGACTCGCGGTATAGAGATTAGGAAAGGCGTACTAGATCCTAGACACTTCAAGAACGATAACGATCCGAATTTCGATAGCTAGTATAGTAGCGTGCTCCTAAAGTTAACTATAGCCACTTTCCGTATAGAAGTAGATAGTCTACGCTTCGTATACGGATAGACCTAAGGAGATCCCTAGCGAAGCATTAAGCCGAGGATCCCTATACTAGGGCAATAGTCCTTTAATGAGTTTAAGACGGGCGAAGAACTATTAGATTAGATAACACGCTAGTATAGCACCCGTAACGAAGGAACTAAGGCTATAGTTAACATCGCTACCTATAAGTAAGAGTAGGGCGAGACCTTCGTAGCCTTCTACGCTCGCTATTCGAAGCTACGTGCCTAGATAGAATAGAGCGATAAGACCGAGCTTATACTATTCCGTAACCGACTAAACCGTAAGTACTTTATTAAGACCTTCGGTAACCGCGAAGTCGACCGTCGACTATATAATATATAGGACGTTATCGAAGAGTACACTGCCCTAGATGAGAGCTTCTACGAAACAGACCGCCTATACCCGTAGAAGGAGCATCCTCGTAGTAACGGTAACGGCGGCCAGAACAACTAGAATAGCTTAGTAGCTACTAGTACCGCTATAGGCGTAGTAGGTACCGTAGTCTAGCGTCCTCCGTAATACGCCGGTACTAAGAAGAAGGAAGATCTGCCCGTTTAATTACAGAATCTACTATAGCTTAACCGTGAGTAGCGCGAAGAACTTAAGAAGTAAGGTAAGTGCTACCGCTACCGTATAGGCTCGTATATATCGACCAACCCCGAGTGCCCGATATACGGTTACGATAGCGACTATCGCCTACCGCGACTACGAAACAACGCGAACGCTAACCCGAACCTCAGCTCCCTTACTACAGACCTATAGCAATAGGGAAATAGTACGACCGCTACCTAAGCGTAGTAGATAGCGGTTAACCGAACTTCCTAGGTCAGAAAGAGCATGAGATTAAGAGACACAGAATGTAAGAGGCGGACTATAGTAAGGGCGAGCTAAGATTATTAGCTTGCGTACTAAAAGGACAATAACTAGATATACATCCTTATATAGTACTACTAGTAATAATATAACATAAAAAGGCTCGAGGCCTATTAGATTCTACGAGTACATCTCTCTTTCTTAACTAGAAATTGACACGCAAACATATAATACCCCTCTTCGAGCTAGTAAAAAGCAAGAGGCTTACGCTAGGAGATAGAAAGGTAAGTATACGGCGTATTACCTACGTAGCCTTAATCGACGTAGTTATCGGTAGTCATTACGAGCAAATGATATACTACGTAACCGACCTCGAGTACGACATCGTCCTTAGACTACTATAGTTAAGCTAGTATAACCCCGACATCTTCTAGGCTATAGGTAAGGTGGCTTTTAGATCCGACTACTGCTTTAGTTATTATCTACCTAACCGGACATCGACAATAGTACAGTCCCTAAACTACCTTAGAAGGTAGGCATAAGTACGATACGGACTAGAGCCCTTCACTAGAACCTCCGGTAGGTTTATAGTAGGAGGGGCGGAGTTGAATGTCTTATCGTTTAGTGTAGGCGACGAAGAAGAGGTGGACTACTAGGGCGTTTCTTAACGCGTATAGGAGATGTACGCGTACCGGCCTAGAGCTAAGTGCTTCTACATCTTACCTACGGGACGTAAGGACGAGGGCGGCGACCTAAAGCTAAGTACTATAGCGGCTAATGACCTAGATCAGTTCCTAAACAAGCAATTCAACTACAATCCGAAGCAGAAGCTCCTATAGATATATCATAACATCGCGGACGCCTTCTCGGCGAAAGATTATAAGGGACTCCTACCTTATCGACCCGGGATAGATCACGAGATTTATATCAAACCGGACGGGCCCTAGGAGCCACTATATCGCAAACCCTACGGCTTAGCTAAGAAGGAAAATGAAGCTGTAAAGAAGTAGATACTAGAGCAATCCGAAGAAGGCAAAATACGTAAAGTAGGCTAAAAGACAAGTCAATCGCCTACGCCGGTCCTAGTTATAAGGAAACTAGGTAGAGGGCTACGAGTATATATCGACTACCGCGGCCTTAACGCTATTACGATCAAGAATAGATATCCGATTCCCCTAATATAGGAGACGCTTAACCGTATACACGGTAAGAAGTACTTTACGAAGCTAGACATTATAGTAGCCTTTAATAAGTTACGTATTGTAGAGGGGCATAAATGGTTAACGGCGTTTACGACACGATACGGTATATACGAATGCCTCGTATTACCCTTCGGACTATATAACGGCCTAGCCTCGTTCTAGTCTTATATTAACAAGGTGTTATAGGAACATTTAGATAACTTCGTCTCCGTATACCTAGATAACGTACTAATCTTTAGCGATATACTACAAGAACATATCGAGTATATACGTAAAGTCCTTATTAAGCTTAGAGACGTAGGGCTAACGGTAGACATCGACAAGTACGAATTCTATTAGTAGCGAGTTAAGTACCTAGGACTAATTATCACGCCTAACGGAATTGAGATAGATCTAGAGAAGCTCGAATACATATAGATATAGGAAGCACTAATAAACCTAAAAGATGTATAGGCCTTCCTAGGCTTCGCTAACTTCTACCGTAGCTTTATTAAGGCCTTCTTACGACTAGCCGTACCTTTGACCAATCTAACAAGAAGCGAAGGACCTAGTAATCATAAGAATCGGAGAATCGACTAGACAGTAGATTGTTAGCGCGCCTTCGACGCATTAAAAGCTACATTTAGTAAAGCGGGTATACTCGCGTATTACGTTCCGGGTAGACAGACCGTAGTAGAGACGGATTCCTTAGACTTTATGAACGTAGGAGTGTTATTATAGTATAATAACGAAGGCGTTTTGCACCCGGTAGCCTTCTATTCGAAGAAGCTCAGTCCGTAGGAGTGCAATTACGAGATTTACGACAAGGAGCTCCTCGTAATTATTAAGGCCTTCGAGGAATAGCGACCGGAGCTAGCCTATAAAGCAGATAATAGTAGCGAGCTAGTTAAGGTATTTACGGACTATAAGAACTTGAAATACTTTATAACGACGAAGTAGCTAAATCGTCGGTAAGCACGGTAGGTAGAGTTCCTATCGCAATTCAACTTCTAGATTATATATCGCCCCGGGGTATAAGGAACTAAGCTAGATAGCCTAACGAGACGTAGCTAGGACCTTCCGTAGGGGGTAGACGATCCGAGAAATTAGCACTAGTATTAGACATTACTTCCGCCGGAGCGATTCCTTAAGATCGACTCTATATAAGCTACCGTCGAAGATACGCCCGAGGAGGAAGACACGACTCTACTGAACCCTAAAGCCGTAGAGTTCATTCTAGAACCTGAGCTAGCACCGTAGTTAGTATAGCCTACGTATAAAGTCTAGATTAAAGCCGAACTCGAATACCGTATAACGACCGCTTACGCTTTAGATAGCGAGCTTAAAGCAGCTATTAAGCTACTATAGAAGGATAGTAGTACTATCCCTCCTTTGTTATAGAAGGCAAAGATACACCCTGCGTATTACAAGGTAGATAGCGACATGTTATATATCCGTAATTAGTACGAAGGTTAGAGCCTATAGGTACTAAATGACTAAGCTCTATAGACTCGATTGATCAAGATGAACTACGATACTCTAGTAGTAGGACATCTAGGGCGGGCACGTATATACGAACTCGTAGCACGTGAATTCTACTAGCCTAGGCTAGTAAGATCCGTACGTAGATATACCGCGAATTGCCGTACCTACCGCACATCGAAATTTCTATATACCTAGCCACTAGGATTATTGTACCTACTTTCTGTTCCGGACCGACCTTAGAGACATATCGTAGTCGACTTCGTCGTAGAACTTCTAGACAGTACCGTTAACGGTATAACTTATAACAATATTATAACCGTTACGGACCGACTAACTAAAGAAGTCGAGTTGATTCCTATCGGAGCTATAATAGTATAGAACGCGGCAAGACTTTTCCTTAAACACGTCTTTTGCCGTCGAGGCCTACCTAACACTATTACCTCGGACAGAGGGCGGTAGTAGATCGCGACTTTCTAGAAGAAGCTCTATAAGATATTGCGTATTAATCGTAAGCTGAGTTCTTCCTACTACCCTAAGACTAACGGACAGTCTAAGCGTACGAACTAGGCTATAGAACAGTACCTACGTATATTCGTTAACGAGGCACAAAGTGATTAGGTAGACTAGCTTTGTCTAGCGCAATTCGTAATCAATAACTATATCTTAGAGACTACCGGCGTATCTCCTCTCTATACTACGCTTAGCTACAATCTAGAATTTACGGAGCGTATCGACGTGTAGGTAGGTAAAGACCGATAGATAACGACACTATAGCGATTAGACAGCAAATCTGCCGAGACGTTTATTAAGCGACTATATAGCCTATATAAGAATCTATAAGAGAATATAAGAATGTCGTAAGCGCTATAAGCTAAGGCCGCGAATCGCTATCGAAATATCCTACTAGATTATAAAGTAGGCGATATAGTGTACCTTAGTACAAAGAATATCCGTACGATACGGCCGTCTAAGAAGCTCGATAGACGATACGCTAGTCCCTATAGAATCACTAAGGTGATGCCTACTAGACTCTCGTACAAGCTAGACTTGTTAGATACGATAGTAGGGCTCGACAACTGCTTCTACACCTCCCTTCTACAAAAAGCCGACGACCTAAACTTGCCTCTACTCGAAGACTAGCACCTCGTACCGCCGCCGCCGGTAGTTATCGAGCTCGACACGACCGAAGCTAATACGATCGCCGACGTAGTAGCTACACCTGCTTCCCCGATATACGAAGTAGAGAAGATTCTAGACATATATACTCGTAAGCGAGTAGGCAAGGTAAAGAAGGGACAGAAGCGTAAGGTGGACACTTAGTACAAGGTGAAATGGCTAGGATATTAGAATGAGGAGGATAGTAAGACCTAGTAACCGGCTAAGGACATGTTTAAATACGTAGCCGCCGCTATTATAGACTTTCACTATAACCGGCCGGAGTTGTCTACGCCTATAGGTTTCGTAGCTCTATCCGACTAGTCTCTACTAGCTACTAAGGTACTTAGGCTTAACACGATTAGGGTCACTTAGTAGAACGACACCGTTACGAATGAGTCGCCTCGAACTATACCTTTAATAGAATCTGCTCCGTATATATTTACTACGTACCGCTATACTAGCTAGATTACGGGAAAGCCTACCGTCGTAACTAGGGTCACCGGTCTTATCTACCGCCCTTAGCTCTACGATAGTACTAGTAGTTATACCGATGCTCTAGTAAGACCTATAGAGCCTATAATGATACCTAACCTTAGCTATAAGGATTATACGCGAGTACTAGCCAAAGACAGACTTAGGTCTAGGGTAAGCTAGCTAACTAGGCAATATGTTTCTTAAAGGAAGCCGGTCGCGGATAGGCTAAAGGATGAACTAAAGGTGGATTTAGAGACAGAGGTGTTACTAGATAAGGACAAGGCTCTAGAGGATAATTAGGCTTTCGCGAGACTATAGAGTAGTATAGGCAAGTAGACTTATAAGATAGATAACGCTTAGAGGACTAAGGCGTATTTTGGGAGGGAGGGTACTATTACGGGCGACCCGCGCTACTTTACTACCGAAGCGTCGGCCCGGCTAAGCCGCGGACCTTCCGTATTAGGTTAGCGCGGCTTAGCGCTTCCTTATAAGCCCGCCGCGCCTCGCGCTCCTCTTTCGTAGCTTCGTAGAACAACAACTATCTTAATTAGACTCTATAGTACGCGCGCCCTTATATCGTCTATACCCGGCGGGCTCTCCTTACTTCTCTTACTACCGTAGTATACTCCGGCGTCTAGTATAGTTTAGACTATATTATTAGTTAGGTAAGCGGAACGTAAAGTAAGGTCGCTTTTCTTATTTCGTCTACTAACCCTTAGACTACCTCGTCTATCTCGTCTTTACTATTATATTGCTACTACGCGATCTAGACTAGCCTCTCGGAGTCGTCGAGGTATACCTAGATATTGGCCTAGTAGGCCTTTCCCTATTTTAGCTTAGGGATTCTCGCTAGTATATATTATATCTATATCGGACTAGAGGTCCTAACTAGTATATAGTCTAACGACGCCTCGAGTTTATATTCGATCCTATAGTAGGTTACTATATAGTAGTAGCTATCTAAGATCTAGGAGAGGTCGATTGTGCCTTAGAGTCCCCCTCTCTTCTAGGTACCTAGGTCCTTCGGGGTATTAAGGGCAATTACGTTGCTCGCTATTAAGTCGATTACTTCGTCGGCTATAGGGTACGGCTATATAAGGCTTTCCTAGGAAGGGTAGTATATATCAAAGTCTCCTACTATAATATAGTACCCTTATCTCTTTAGCGTACTATCTAGGTGTCTATAGACCCTAAGGTCGCGGCTAGACCTCGAGGCTAGCGGTTGTATATATATATTGTATATCTAAGTACTACTACGTAGAGGGAGGTAATATCTCCCCCGCCTTCTTCGTCTACGTAGTATACTACCTCCTAGTCGGGTTCTAGTATATCCTTACTAATATAGAAGTACGTACGGGGTCTACCGTCGCTTCGTAGGTATATCGTATAGCCTAGTAACTTATAGGTCGTTAGTCTCTTATAGTACGGGTTAATCTATAGCTCCTAGATTACTAGAACGTAGTAGATATACGGGTCCGCCTCGTATAGGAAATAGTTCTAGACTATATCCTTACTATAGTTGACGTTATACTAGATAATACTAAGCGTATCGAGGCTAGTTATTATTAGTAACAATCATTTCCTCTATAATGTCCTATGTCCTACTACCTTATACGTCCTAGTCTACGCCTATTAGCTATATACTAAAGGGGAGCCGGGCCTAGTTAGATTCCCTCGCCGTAACTAGTAGAGTACGTAGCCTCCCGTACGCCCTAGGTTACGTATCCTTTATATTATTCTCGGCCCTAGGGCGCTTATACCCGACCGCCGCTAGCTAGTTCCGGCTCCTTATTTAATAGCTTCGTAACTTCGGCCTACTCTTCCTTTACTATAATAAGGATCGTAACTATTTCGTACGTTAGGCGGGGGCCTAGTATCGATACCGCGAACGATACCTAGCTATAGGGGTGTGATTTCCGGGTAGCCTTATTAATCGCCTAAGACGTCGTCCTCATTTCTTATTACCCTCGGGAATACGATAGTATAAGCGCCCTACGTAGCTAAGTAATCACTACCTATAGAGACCGGTATAGGAGCTAATCGTTAGTTTCTATACTTTTTACGTCCTCTATAAGTTGCTACTAGTTGTCTTAGAGGAGCTTTACCTATAGAGCTATAGGCGCCGGTAGTACCGTAGCCTAGGCTACTATTACCTAGGAGTTACCTAATATAGCTAGGCACCTCCGCGGCGTTTAGAGCTAAAGAAACAGGGTAACGAGAACTTTAAGCTATCTAAATGAAATAAGATAGAACTCCCTAAATTCTAGGGGTAGTAGCCTACTTTATAGATCGTTAGAATAGTCTTAATAAGGGCTTTCGAATATATTATATTTAGCAATAGCGCCGATAGACGTCGTCTCTACGGTTCGCCGAGGAAATATACAACGACGAAGTCGCTTATTCTACTACTAAAGCGGTAGACGTATCTCGGTAATCTATCTATATAGATCATTTTGATGATATAGTATAATATAAACAAAAGGGGGTATAAGGTCTAGCACTACTTTCTATAAGAGCTAGACCCGCTACGGTACTACGTTATTACGGTATAGGAACTATAGATTAACTCCTACGTATAACTCCTAGCTACTTATAATGACCGGAGATACTATACCTTAATTACGGGCGAACGAGGCGTTATTCCGAGGATATATATATATACGTAAGTAAGACTATAGACCTTAAGTCGTAGAAGGTTATACTACCGTAGTAGGGTAACCTAGGAGACATAATATTAATCTAGATCGATACGACATAAGGCTCTATCTAGATCTATAACGTTTATAATCCGCTACCGTAGGGTCGGACGAGTAGAGAACTAGGAACCCTCGCCTACCTAGAGCGGACCCTAAGCTAAGATATAAAGTACTCCTCGGCGACTTTAACCTCTACTACCTATAGTAGGGACTCGACTTTACTCCCCCGTACGCGTTCCTAGGGGGGAAGCTACTTAATATAACCGTACGCTATAGAATAGCCTTAGTAACCCTAAAGGGAATAGAGACGTAGAAGGCCCGTATAAGTATAAGTATAATCGACCTATACTTTCTATTACGAGAACTTAAAGAGAGACTAGTCTAATCCCGACCGGACTACGCGCTAGAGACCTCCTTAGACTATATACCTATTTAAACGACGCTAGGGGTTAAGGTAATCGAGGAGCTAGTAAGCGAACTATACCGTAACTAGAAGAAGGTACGCTAGGATGATATAAGAGACTTCCTAATGGCGAACCTACCGTAGTATAGGGAACTCGAGACGATAGCTTAGCTAGATTAAGTAGCGGAACAGATTACCTCGGTTATATAGTAGGTAGCGGAACAATATACGCCGTTACTCCGGCCCTTAATATAGTAGAAGGCCTTCTAGACCCCTAAATACTCTACGAAGGTAAAGGAGGCTAGAAGGGCAAGGCGATAGTAGACGAAGGAGTATACCTAAGAGACGTAGGAGTAATACTGTCGCGCGATATAAGAGAAGAAGGTATAGATACGACGTAATAAACTATAGGACTAGAGAGCGACAATAGGGCTGATTATAGAACACTCGGAATAGATATAGAGACTAGCTAAATAGGCACGACTACCTAAAGTATAAAGAACCTCTTACTTCCCTCTAATCGTAGACCGCGAAGGGATTGCCTAGACTACGCCCCGGGGTAAGGCAAAAGTACTAGCCGACTATTTCTTTTCGACGTAAGTAGAGGTAGACCTTCCGGATATCGACCCGAGTATATACCCGGAACCTCTAGATATAGATTAGGCGGTTAGCTCTAATATAGTAACAGGAGTTATAAGTAAGCTAAAAGGACGAAAAGCCCTAGGCCTAGATAGGATACTAAATATACTACTAAAAGAGTATAGAGAAGAGATCGCGCCGAGCCTCGTAAACCTATTTACCGTATACCTACGGCTAGGGTATCACCCGAAGCCGTATAGAGAGTCTATAATAGTAGTACTACGTAAGCTATAGAAGGAGGACTATACTTCGCCCGAATCGTATAGACTAATTATACTTCTAAATACGATAGGGAAGGTCCTAGAGATGATAGTAGCCTAGAGACTTACGTAGCTAGCCGAGGACAACTACGTACTCCTAGTAATATAGATAGGGGGAAGAAGCTAGCGATCGACACTAATAGTAATAGAGCTAATTACGGAGTAAATTCAGACCCTCTAGTACTACGGTAGGAACCGAGCGGCGTCCTTACTATCCCTCGATATCGTAGAAGCCTTCGATAACGTCTTATACTAAAGGCTAATATATATCCTATAATAGAAAAGCATCCCCTAGTAGGTAATAAAGTTCGTCTACTCCTTTCTCTAGGAACGGACGATATACCTAGTCCTAGGAAGGTATACGTCCGACCCGGTAAAGGTAGAGGCTAGAATACCTTAGGGATCTACTCTCTCCCCTATACTATTTCTAATATTTATGTCTAATCTAATCCCCCTACTCACCTCTCCGTAAATCTTAGTATCGGGATTCGTAGACGATATAAACATTCTAGCCTAGTTAGACTCTATAGAGGAGAACTATAGCCTCCTTAAAGATAGGTATAAGAAATACGAGGAGTAGGTAAAGAAGTATAGTACCCGGTTCGCCCCTAAAAAGTACTAGCTTATATACTTTAGTAAAGCGAGAACGTACTATAATATAAAGCCGGCGGTAAGAATCTAAGGCTACGAGACTAAGCTATTAGCGGAGCTACGAGTACTAGGGATCTAGCTCGACCCGAAGCTAAGCTAGAACGTATAGATTAAGAATGCTTAGAGTCGAGCGCAAGTTAACGAAGCCTTAATAAAGAGGCTTACGGCGTCTATATAGGGAGTAATATTCGATAAGGTAAGGGTAATATATAAGGCGATCGTAAGACTAGCTATGTTATACGGGGCATAGATTTAGGGTATAGGAGGCGTAGGTAAGCCGATCCCGAAACGGATAGAGTAACCCCTAAATAGGATATAGGTAGGTAACCTATAAAGAATACTAGGGGTATATAAGACAATATTAATAAGTACGGTAGAAATAGAGACGGGAATACTACTAATCGGCTAATATATCCGGGGAATAAGAATTTAATACGCGATAAAGACGACAGATTACCTAGTATAAACTGCGATCTAGGAGGTAAAGAATAAGATAGAAAGCCGCTACGGGAGAAGGGCCGGACATAGGACAAGCTAAAAAGAGGATAACTTTACTACCTTTCCGGCCTTATAGATAAGTACTAAATAGCTAGCACGAAAAGAGGAGGACCGTAGGACTCGCTAGGCCGGCGGGAGCAAGGCTAAGATCTAAAGTCTAGCGGAATAGATAGCGAGCTACCTATAGGAGTAGGACTAGAAAAGGAAGCACCTAAAGATAATAGGCCCGATAGCACTCCGAGCCTTCTAGAGACACAATTACTAGCTATATAGGGACCTAATAAGGGCCGAAGCAAGCATAGCGATCCAAATTAGGTCCGAACACATTAGATTAAGGGCTTACCTATTTAGGAGACGCGCACTAGACATCTATAGCCTAGCCTACTAGTGTGGCTACCTATTACAAAACCCAGAACATATGCTACTACGATGCCCGTAGTAGGCGAGAGGTAGGGGAAATTGGAGGTACCGAGCGGGAAGGAGAGACTATAAGTCAATTATTAGGGACAAAGGCAACATTTGCCGAATCTCTCGGTAGATACTATAGTAGGGATACCTCTAGTAGTTTAGCCTCGCGAGCGAGACAGAGGAGTAGATAGACAAGAGGCGGAAGCGAGGGGGGTTGTAGATAGGGTAGTTATTAGGGCAGGCCTATAACACTAGCGTACCCCTAACAAGGGAAATTTAAGACGACAACTAGGAGGAAAAGACAGGCGGGAAGGAGGAGGGGTTTTCACTAACACGGTTTCCTCTCTATATATACAAAAACAAGATAGTATAGCTATATAGGCCAAAGGGCACTATAATAGCTTAATAAAATATCTATCTATCTATCTATCTACTTAAAGCGGCTTTTAAGAGCGCCTCTATACTAAGGCACTTCGACCCTTAGCTACCTATTATAGTAATTACCGATATAAGTAACGCCCCGTACGTAGGTATCCTCCTATAACTAGATATAAGTAAAGCTAAGTAACGGTACTAGCACCCGGTCGTATACTACTCTAAGAGATTCGTTAGGCCCGAAATAAGATATAGGACTCCCGATAGGGAGCTTATAGTAATTAGCGAATACTTCAAGGTCTAGCGCTATTATCTTAGAGGCTTAGTATACCTAATCCGTATACTTACCGATTACTATAATACGAAGTACTTAATAACGACTTAAGAGTTATTAGGGCGATAGGCCTATATTATAGAGAGGCTAGTAGTATATAACTTCGTTATTAAATATAAGAAGGGGACGGTGAACCCCTCGGACGGCCTCTCGTAAAGACTAGACTACTTTAAGGGGTTTAAGAACACTACGAAGAGAAACGAGCTACGGAGCCTACTTATACTCCTATAGTAAAAGTTAAGGGGCGCCTAGAGTGACCCTAAAGCCCCTATAAAGACACCTAAAGGGTACCTAGTAGGTAGTAACAAGGATACGGAGCCCTCGTTTATGCCTTAGCTAGAGGGCGATTAGTAGGATTAGCTAATACTCGCGAGCTTACTCCTCTAGGATAAGGGGTAAGACTCTATAGTAGACTCCCTCGACGCTATTAACGGCCTATACCTTACTAGGGTAGGACCTTTAGCTAGTATAGGGATACGTAATATCCTAGTACCTTACTTACTCGTTATTATAGTAGCGAAGGGCGAATTAGTATAGATAGTAGAGCCGCCGGAATAGCTTATTAACTTCCTTTAGGAGGTTTAGCGGAGGGACGCTTTCGTTAAAGACATCCGAGCCGGGGTTATACCTATAGCCGGAGATAGTAACGGAGAGGTATCTAAAGAGTCCTCCGTAGGTACTAAATAGGTACCTAGAAAGCCCGGTAGAGGGCTAGAATAGAAACTTAATAACGAAGGCCTCCTAAGGTATAATAGGCGAGTTTACGTCCTAAACGTTCCCGTATTACGGTAGGAGATCCTTCGGCGGAATTATAACGACCCCGTTACTAGCTACTACGGTAAGCTAAGAATAAGATAGGTTATCGCCGCTAAGTACTACTACCCCGGTATTACTAAAGATATTTACGAATATATTACCGAATATAACGTCTACTATAGGGCGAAGATAAAGTACTATAAGCTATTTAGTAAACTTTAGTCGTTATAAGTACTAGGGATACCTTAGAAGAGCCTATTAATAGACTTTATAACGGGATTACCGCCTTTAGTAGAGTTTAGCGGTAAGGTATACGACTCGGTCCTTATTATTATTAACCGCTTCTCTAAGATAGTACGGTACCTACTAATAACGAAGGACATCGACGCTATTAAACTAGCGGGCCTATTCTATAGGGAGGTAGTTATAATACCGGTATACTAGAAGAACTCGTCTCGGACAGAGGCTCGGTATTTACTAGCGTCTACTAGAGCTCGTTCTACTACTTCTTAGTAGTAAAGAAGCGACTTAGTACTATATTCTACCTATAGTCGGATAGTTAGACTAAGTATATAAACTAATAGTTAGAGAATTACCTACGTATCTACTATAATTAGGACTAAGATAATTAGGTAAGGCTATTATATATAGCGGCCTTTACTTATAATAGTCAGCCCTATACGGGACTAGACGGTAAATCCCCGATCGAGATTAGCTACGGTATCTCTCTAAACGTACCTAATAGCGTACGCCTCGCTACGACGAGGGAATACCTATCTAAAGGGGGGGAGGAAGGTGTCTAGAAGGTACCTAGCCGGAGTAGGAAGCAAAAAATCTCGAAGGGGTATCTCTTAAAGAACTCTATCGTATATCCGTATTATAAGAAAGGGCCGTAAGGGGGCCTAGAGGGCCCCTTTATAGGTACTTAGTTAGGTCTAAGTACGAGGTAGAAAGATTAGGCGACGCTAATAATCCGGTATAGCCGAGTAGTACGTAAACTCGAGTACGTAATTAGCGGAGTAGTTAGGAGTAGGGTCTACGCCGTTAGGACTAAGTCTATCCTTAAAGCGATAAACGTTAGAAGTAAACTTATTATCGACGTAGGTCGACGACGAGAATCACCTGTACGTGGTGTCGGCTACGAACCTCTCGTCTAGCTACGAGAGAGCCAAGTATTCTCACGCTGGAGCGTCGTGGGCGCGACGGGCGCGTAGCGTAGGCGAAGCCGCGGCGAACAGAGGACTACCAGCAAAACGGGTATGAAAACCATCCGACGAGCGTGTACTCGTGTCGGGAGCGAGTCCCTCTTCTTTCTACGTGTAAGAAGGGCGCGGAACCGTGGCCTATACGCTCGACAGGACACCTCTGGTATGAGTGCAGAATTTTCACCTCCGGAGACCGCAAACCGAGCGGGCTAAGCGACGAACATTGGACGAGCGGACTACAGAACAACAACTGAGCGGACTATGCAACGGCGTCGAGCGGACTACGAAACAATCTGGTGTTTGCCAGCGGGCAATGCGGTGGGTAGGTGGACACGCGACGAAGCCTGTAAGGGCCTGTTGAACACCCGGTGTGGGAACGAGGGTTTTGCCTGAGGCACTGCCTGTCCCGCTACACAACGCACCTAGTCTGACATGGTAGATTGCGACGAGGAAAAGACGATAGCCTGAGCAAGGAAAAGACGGCTGTTAGGACGGGGAAAAGACGTACAATGCAAGTGGATTAGTTCTGTGATCGGGGAGGATCGAGGGCAGGGTGATAAGGAACTTCATATTGGTTAGTAGGTGGAAACGCAAGGAGTACGCTGCCAGGCGTGGTGTGTGCCCCGAGCAGACCTGCGAGGCATGGACGGCCGCTTTCTAGAGATAGGCTGCGGTAACGCGAAGGGCGTCAAAACCTGGGGCGTGGTGTACACTGGCAGCGACGGCTGACACTGTCTGTACAGCCCGAGAGGACGGATGCGCATGTCGGTCAATAGAGAGCACTAAAGGGCTCAGGCCTATGGAGGTGGATGTTGGCTTAAGGAGCAAACAGGGAGGGAGGGCGTAGAGGGAAGCTTTTGCTCCGGGCTAACCTCTCGAAACGAGGCTACACGGTGGTGCTAGATGAGTGGGAAAGCGCGGTTAAGACTTGTCACCTTATCTCGTAGCTAGCTTGCTAAATACGATTCCTTCCTTGCCCTGGACATGGATTGGGCGGTTAGCCCTAACACAGTAACAGGAGTCATAAGTAAGCTAAAGGGACGAAAAGCCCCAGGCCCAGACAGGATACCAAACGTACTGCTAAAAGAGTGTAGAGAAGAGATCGCGCCGAGCCTTGCAAACCTATTTACCGCGTGCCTACGGCTAGGGTATCACCCGAAGCCGTACAGAGAGTCTATGACAGTAGTGCTACGCAAGCCACAGAAGGAAGACTATACTCAGCCCAAGTCGTACAGACCAATAGCACTTCTAAATACGATAGGGAAGGTCCTAGAAAAGATAGTAGCCCAGAGACTTACGCAGCTTGCCGAGGACAACCACGTACTCCCAGCAACACAGATGGGGGGAAGAAGCCAGCGATCGACACTAACAGCAATGGAGCTAATTACGGAGCAAATCCAGACCCTCTGGCACTACGGCAGGAACCGAGCGGCGTCCTTACTATCCCTCGACATCGCAGGGGCCTTCGACAACGTCTCACACCAAAGGCTAATACATATCCTACAGCAGAAAGGCATCCCCCAGTGGGCAACGTCGTTCGTCTTCTCCTTTCTCCAGGAACGGACGACATACCTAGTCCTAGGAAGGTACACGTCCGACCCGGTGAAGGCAGAGACTGGAATACCTCAGGGATCTACTCTCTCCCCTATCCTGTTTCTAATATTTATGTCGGATCTAATCCCCCTACTCACCTCTCCGCAAACCTCAGCATCGGGGTTCGTAGACGATACAAACATCCTAGCCTGGTCAGACTCGACAGAAGAGAACTGTCGCCTCCTTGAAGATAGGCACAAGAAATGCGAGGAGTGGGCAAAGAAGCATGGTGCCCGGTTCGCCCCTGAAAAGTACCAACTTATACACTTCAGTAAAGCGAGAACACACCATAATATGAAGGCGGCGGTAAGAATCCAAGGCTACGAGACCAAGCCATCAGCGGAGCTACGAGTACTAGGGATCTGGCTCGACCCGAAGCTAAGCTGGAATGTACAGATTAAGAAAGCCCAGAGTCGAGCGCAAGTCAATGAAGCCTCGATAAAGAGGCTTACGGCATCTACATGGGGAGCAACATTCGACAAGGCAAGAGTAATGTATAAGGCGATCGTCAGACCAGCTATGTTGTACGGGGCACAGATTTGGGGAACAGGAGGCGCAGGCAAGCCGATCCCGAAACGGATAGAGCAACCCCTAAACAGGACACAGGCAGGCAACCTACGTAGGGTACTAGGCGCATACAAGACAACGTCAACAAGCACGGTAGAAATGGAGACAGGAATACCACCAATCGGCCAGTACATCCGGGGAATGAGAATTCAATACGCGGCAAAGACGACAGGTTACCTAGCACAAACCACGATCCAGGAGGCAAAGAATAAGATAGAAAGCCGCTACCGGAGAGGGGCAGGATATAGGACAAGCCAAAAAGAGGATGACCTTACGACCTTTACGGCCGTACAGACAAGCACCGAATGGCTAGCACGAAAGGAGGAGGAGCGTAGGACTCGCCAGGCCGGCGGGAGCAAGGCTAAGACCCAAAACCTAGCGGAACAGATAGCGAGCTGCCTATGGGAGCAGGACTGGAAAAGGAAGCCCCCTAAGACAACAGGCCCGATAGCGCTCCGAGCCTTCCAGAGACACAATTACCAGCTATATAGGGACCTGACAAGGGCCGAAGCAAGCATAGCGATCCAAATCAGGTCCGAACACATTGGATTAAGGGCCTACCTGTTCAGAAGACGCGCACTAGACATCTATAGCCCAGCCTGCCAGTGTGGCTACCCATCGCAAAACCCAGAACATATGCTACTACGATGCCCGCAGTGGGCGAGAGGCAGGGGAAATTGGAGGCACCAAGCGGGAAGGAGAGACTACAAGTCAATTATTAGGGACAAAGGCAACATTCGCCGAATCTCTCGGTGGATACTACAGCAGGGATACCTCCAGCAGTTTAGCCTCGCGAGCGAGACGGAGGAGTGGATAGACAAGAGGCGGAAGCGAGGGGGGTTGCAGATAGGGTAGTCATCAGGGCAGGCCCATGACACTAGCGTACCCCTAACAAGGGAAATTTAAGACGACAACGAGGAGGAAAAGACAGGCGGGAAGGAGGAGGGGTTTTCACCAACACGGTTTCCCCTCTATATATACAAAAACAAGATAGCATAGCTGCATAGGCCAAAGGGCACTACAACAGCTTAATGAAATATCTATCTATCTATATATACTATCGTACGCCTCGTACTTACTCTAGCTATTAGATATAGGTTGCTATTCGTCTTTAAAGAAGGTATACGTTACTTAGCTCTCGGGCTTAGTACGCTAGCGTATTACTTATATCGATAAAGTAGAGTTCCTACGCGCCTTCTAGGTAGCCTATAACGCTATATTTAGATAGGAGAACATCCTATCGAGCTTTAGAGGCGCTAGTTCAGTTCTATTTAATCTATAGGTAGTAATAGACAAGCTTAATATTAAGCTACGTATACTAACCCCTCTAGCTCCGGACTCTACCCCTTAGGAGTCGAAGACACTATAAAATATAAAAGAATTCGACTCTTAATTAATACTAGTAACGAACAAAATGCGTGCCCGGGTAGGTTTATCGCTAGACTCGTTATAGGAAGGGGTATATTAGCTTATAAAAGGGATTAGAGAGATAGCGTATTAGATAGCTCTTATACGAAGCGAGATTAGTAAGCTACGTAAGTCTTACGAGGCCCTTATATAGCGGAAAGTACGAAAGCGTAAGTTTATTTAGTCTAGAGGGTCTCTAACCTTCGATAAGGCGTCGTAATTAATACCTCTAGAGGATACTAGGAGGTAAGAAGTAAGTAGAGAGTCGCTAGATAGTGTTTAGCTAGTACTAAGGCTACGACGCTATAAGCGATATAGCGAGTTAGGGTATAACGTACGTACCTATTAAGTAGACTTACTAGATAGCGAAGAATCTAAAGAGGAATTGTCCTCCTAGTAACGATTCTATAGGATATTGTGGTATTAAGATACCGTCGTAATTAAAGTAGAAGTAGTATAGTTCTTAGTAAAAGTAGCCCGCTCGGTAGTAGAGCCCGCTCGATAGTAAAGTACGTTAGCCTCTTTAAGAGTAATACTTGTTAAGATGTAGCATCTCAAAGGGAGTCAACAATCAGGAAGTGATCTGGCAGCCTGAGGCATCCACGATGACTCAGCTTGTAGGGAGATACCTTCTCTCCCCTTTAGCTTAGATAGACATCCAACACAATCAACATATTGGTTCCTGATATATTGCTGCATGCTCGTGCTATTAGTCAGTTGAAGATTGATCTCTTACTCCACTCCGCTGCCATCCACCCGTACCTGTTCAACAGGTTATGAGCCCGGGTTTGTGCAGGAATAAGAGCAACCTATATCAGTACAGGTTACTTGTATCCCTTGCTATCGTAGCAGAAAACATCTGGGAATCAGAAGTCTACCCCGTCTATCCTGTCAAGGAGCTTAGTTCGATACTAAGTGATAGGTAACCTAGACAAGGACTCTGTGCGGCTTACTCAAAGCCAATACCTTGAAGATACTCTGTAGGCAGAACTGCATCGAGATACTATCAAGAAGGACTTCAAGTAAGTCATTTGAAGCTCTGCTAGGAGAGACAGACCTGTGTCCTAGCCCCGAGACCTCACACCGCTCCTTCTTTACTTTACCAAGCAGGCCTTGGTATCCACACCTACGAACTTTCCTATTCTACACTAGAAGCCTCAGCAGGATCTGAGCCACCACTTTGGAACATACACACCTTGTTTCATTACATCCAATTTATTATGGATCTATACCAAGAGAAGACAGAGGAGAAGGGAGGCAAAATCCCAATTCTTGGGAGGGACAATTGGAAGAGATGGTTCAACCTTCAGAGATACAAGATGGAGAGCTAATCAGCATTCTTTGCAATTGATGACCTAATGGAAGTGTCTTTTGACAACATCAAGGGCAAGACTCTGAAACTCCAAGAAGAGGCTACAACTAAAGAGATCCTCAATACGCCAACATGGACAAGGCACAATGCAGTATGCAACTTCAGTATCCTTAGTAGGATCACAGAAGAAGATGAATTTGAGCTTGAGGGCTCATGTGAATCTGGAAGAGCTGCTGAGAAGTGGGTGTATCTCTGGAACAAGTATAGCCAGGTGCTACCAACCCATACACATGAGCTCACAAAGCAATTTGTGACCTTTGAGATGAGTGAAGAGTTCACCATCAGATCTGCATGGACACACCTGGTTTCTCTTGGAAAAAGGATTGCTGATGTTGACCCAGAGGGTCAGCATTACAGGAAAGCTGATGTGAGGATGACCCAGCTCTTAAGCTCGCTGCCACCTGACTACCATGTAGCCAGGGATACTATAATGGCTCAGCCAAAGATGGATCATGAAAGGACCTTAAAGATCCTTGAAGCTCAAGAAGCCAGGTTGGATCCCTCTAAGGCTGAGTATGGCATGGCAGCCACCTGGGTCAAGCCCTCAGGTCTAGCAAGACCACTCTCCTGCCTTCTCTGTGAGAAGGATCATCTGATCAAGGACTGCCCTAGTTTGCCTGAGGCAAGAAAGGTCCTTAGATCTCATTCCCAACCACCATCTTCCCAGAATACAACACATGTCAAGAAGAAGAGAACTCCACCACCCACTTCAAGGAGGACACCAAGAGAGAAGTCCTCTATAGAAGAACTTAAGAAAATGGTGAAGAAACTCAGCTCTGACATGCTGTCACTCCAGAAGAACCAGGCCCAGTCTTATACCTCTAAAGCAAAGAAGACTGAGAAGGTTTCTCCGCCCAAGAGTCACCATGCAGCTCATCCCTAGAGACAATGTCTGATGATGATGAGTATGATGAAGTGGCTCACTCAACTGCAGAAGTCCAAGGCAAGTTCCCCTCGTCAGAGTGGTTACTTGACTCCTGTGCTTCATCCCATATGACTGACCAAAGCTGCCTCTTTAGATCTATGACTCCCTTGACAAGGAAGAAATGGATCAAAGTGGGAGGTGGGTTTTTATTGGCCACTCATATTGGGAATGCAGAGATGAGTGGGAGAGCTGGCAGAAAAGTTGTTTTGGAAGATGTCCTGCTTGTACCCAAGCTAGGAGTGAACCTGGTTTCATGGAACCAGTTTAGCAAGCAGTTTGGTGTGCAACCTCCATCATTTTCTCTTGTTTCCCCCTCTGGTGAGACTGTTGTCCAGACAAAGCTCCTTGGGGGGGTTCCATTCATTGATGAGATTTCTCCTCTCCTACAAGAACGGGCACATTACTCATCATGTGCACCACCAATGGAGAATGCCTTTGTGACTGCTCAATCAGAGACCGACCTGAAGCAGTGGGAGCTTTGGCATAGAAGATTTGCACACTTTGGGAAGAATTTGCTCCAGAATCTTCACAAGGTAACAGACTTGAAAGAACCCATTCCTATCCCTAAGGATGGCTTTCACCAGTGCAGAGTATGCTCAATAGCAAAGATGAAGAAGTACAAAGGCAAAGTTACAGAGAGAAGACCTGAAAGACTTGCCCTTGTATCTATTGACATATGTGGCCCACTACCAATCTCAAGACTAGGATTCAAATACTGGCTTGAGATTGTTGACAACTTCTCTAGGAAGAAGTGGACCTTTCCTCTTAGGAAAAGAGAAGATGCTCCAGTTGCTCTCCAGAACTGGAAGATCAAAGCAGAGAGGAAATCATCAGCGCAGCTGAAAGCAGTAAGACTTGACAATGCAAAAGAACTTATTGCATTAGTGAAGCAGTGGGAGAAGGATTTGGGGATTGGGCTCGAGCCGACTGAGGCATACAACTCTCTACAGAATGGACCAGTTGAGAGGTCAATACAAACCTCAGAGGACTCTATAAGGGCAATGCTTGAAGAGGCTAAAATGCCGGTTGAATTTTGGCCTGAAGCACTAGAGGCCCAAACTTATATGAGGAACAAACTGCCAAATGGCCCAGATTACGATAGGTTCAAGGTTTCACCAGATGAGGCTTTTGATGGTATCAAACCGACCATCAACCATTTGAAAGTTTGGGGATGCAAAGCTGTTGTCTATATGGACACAAGATCCCAACCTCAATAGGCAAGAAGTGACAAGCTAATGAATAGGGGTAAAGAAGCAGTGTTTATTGGGTATGTTGAAAACACAGCTAAAGCCTGGCTCTTTTGGGAACCAGACATGAGAGCTGTTAAACAACACACACATGCAGACTTCTTTGAGGACCAGCCTGGAGGTGATATAGGTCTCAATGTTCCAACATTGAATCTACTAAGCAGTGCACCAGCTAGGAAGCCCTTAGGAAGGCCGAGGAAGAACGTATCCTTAGGACAATCTACCTACCATTCAGGCGTCCATCAGAGCCCCCCCGAAATAGATCAGCCAATTGAGAGCCCTAAAGTCGCTCAGCCGAGAAAGCTGTTTGTGCAACTTCCCCAGCCTCCGGAGAACGTAGGGGAATTTCAGAAAATCGATCAGCCAATTGAGAGAAGCTCCCTAGATCCCCAGGAAATAGACGTTACTAGGTCACAAGTGACGGTCCCTAAATCATCCCTTAGAAAGAGAAAGGCTGACTATGATGTTGAGGGCTATGACATGAAACAGAAAGCCCCAAAATCCATGGTCCCTAAGCCCGAACTAACCACTGAAGTGGGAGAAGCAATGGACCTCTCAGAGAACCTTGCTGCTTTTCACCAAGCTTTCTTTGTAGCCATGCAATCAGTGGACAGTTCAATACCATGGGATAGCGAATTCCTGGAAGAAGTTGAGGAAATGGCCTTTGCAGCAACTGTAGAAGCCATTGCATACAAGCAAGAGGTCCCAATTCCAAAATCCTACAAGGATGCTGTGAATGACAAGAAATGGGGACATCTTTGGAAGGAAGCAGTCCAAAAGGAACTAGATGCTCTACAGAGTAACAACACCTGGGAAAATTCTGTTCCACCAAAAGGAGCAAATCTGGTTACATCAAGATGGGTCTTTGATATTAAGAGAAGCATTAGTGGAGCTATTGAAAAGTTCAAGGCTAGACTAGTTGCAAGGGGCTTCTCACAGAAGTTTGGTGTTGACTTTATGGAGACATTTGCACCTACAGTAAGACAGGACACCCTTAGGGTGTTTATGGCTATTGTGTGTAAGAAGGATCTTCATCTTCACCAAGTGGATGTGAACAATGCATTCACAGAAAGCACCCTCCATGAAGACATCTTCATGTTACCACCACCAGGAGTTGAGCTTCCACCAAACATGGTGTTCAAAATCCTCAAAAGCTTGTATAGACTTAAGCAAGCAGCTAGAGATTGGAATCAACTCTGTGTGTCAAAGCTCAGAGAGATTGGATTCACACAGTCAGAAGTGGACCCATGCCTACTTATCTATAAGAAGAGGGAGATCATAATCCTTATACATGTGGATGACATTCCAATTGCTGCACCAAAGTTGACAGATGTTCTCTGGTTCAAAAGAGAACTTGGCAAGATCTTCAAGATCAAAGATCTAGGTGAACCTGAAAAGATCCTTGGCATGAGAGTCACAAGGGACAGGAAGAGAGGAATCCTGAAACTTGACCAAGGACACTTTGTTAGGGACAGCCTAGCCAAGATGGGAATGAACCATGAGAAGGCAGCACCTACACACTCACCCATGGACAGCTATGAGGCCCTCAAACCTTCAAGCCACATGGATGAGAGGTGTGACAAGGCAGAGTACCAGAGTATTAATGGTACTTGGATGTGGCCAGCAACAATCACAAGGCCAGACATTGCTTTTGCCCTAGGAAGGATGAGCTCATTTGTGAGTGACCCATCCACCTACCACATGAAGGCTTTGAAGAAGATCACTAGGTACCTAAGATCATACCCTGATCTAGGACTTCAGTTCTCAAAGTCTGGAAAAGGACACCTTATTGGATACTGTGATTCTGATTATGCAATGGACAAAGCAGACAGAGTCTCAATCCTTAGGTATGTCTTCTTCCTCTGTGGGGCACCAGTTTCTTGGATGAGCAAGAAGCAAAAGTCTGTAGCAACATCCATAATGGAGGCTGAATACATGGCCATGAATGCATGTGCGAAGCAGTCCCAATTCCTAGCTTCACTGCTAAGGGAAATGGATTGTCCAGAGTTAGTGGGAGACTGTTCCCATCAACCAAGAATCACTGGAAACCAGGAGACTGTATCAAATTTGAGACCAGTCCAATTAAGAGGTGACAATCAAGCTGCCCTCACCCTAGTGAAAGATGCACATGTTCATGACAAGTCGAAGCACATTGACATTGCCTATAACGCTGTTAGGAAACTTTGGTGGAGGAGGCTTATTGCTGTTGAGTACACCCCAACCTCTGAGATAGTTGCAGACGGGTTTACAAAACCAAAGACTGGTCCACACTTCTAGAGGTTTGTAAGCCAGCTGAACCTGTCATAAAAAGGTCCAAGTACTATTGACAGGAAGTGAGCAGACTGTAACCTCCCATACGAGATGAGTGGGAGTGTTAAGATGTAGCATCTCAAAGGGAGTCAACAATCAGGAAGTGATCTGGCAGCCTGAGGCATCCACGATGACTCAGCTTGTAGGGAGATACCTTCTCTCCCCTTTAGCTTAGATAGACATCCAACACAATCAACATATTGGTTCCTGATATATTGCTGCATGCTCGTGCTATTAGTCAGTTGAAGATTAATCTCTTACTCCACTCCGCTACTATCCACCCGTACCTATTTAACAATACTTATATATTCTAGATAGATATATATAGTATATACTCTACTTTTAAGACACCCTATATCACGAGACTATAGTACGAGAGTATAAGGGTATAGTATTAATAAAGTCGATAGCTAAAGAGAGAAGAGAGTCTAAGAACGAGGCCTATACTTAAAGGCCGAGGTGTCGGGCGTCGGCATCGGGCCGAGCTTAGTCATCCGGGTCACGTGACCCGGGGTCACGTGATCAGATTCGAATCCTTTACTTGCGGAGCGGCCGTAACACCACCCCCCCTCTAAAACACCTTCGTCTCGAAGCGTATATCCTCAAATCTCCCTTAGCGTAAACGTAAAAGCTTTATTATCCTCTATATCGTTCGTTTCGTCTATTAGCTCTAATAACTTACTAAAAGTAGTTACTAAAACCCTTTTAATATAGCTATCGTTAGTATTAGGCGTATAGTTATCCTTAGCTAGAGCTATAGGGCTATTACCTTTACGTAGGGGCTATATCGTTACGGTTAACTAAGGTAATAGATCTATTACGTTCGCGTCCGGCGTTATATTAACTAAGGTATTATTCGGAATCTAATTTTCTAGCGGATAGAAGTTAATCGGTATAGACTTAGTTAGGTTATTATACTTAAAGTCTACGACTACCTTTAGTATATCCTTATATACTACGCTCGCGGGCTTCTAGATAGACTTACTATCTAAATAGCCCTTCTATTTTACTAGTATAGTAATGCCTCTACCCTTCGGCTTAGAATCTTAGACGCGTTCTATTTTACTAGTATAGTAATGCCTCTACCCTTCGGCTTAGAATCTTAGACGCGTTCAACCTCCTAGGTCTTAAACGTATTACTAGTTTTATTAGTAACCTCGATCGGCGGCGGTCGTACGTTATCTTCTAGATCTACCGGTCGGAGAAGATTTAAATAGAAGGAGTTATATACGCGGATCGTCTCTAGTAGGGCAATACTATACGTATTCTTACCGAGCGCGGTAGTAATTATTACCGGTCTAAACTATTTGATATTAAGCTTCTTAGCTAGGCGTAATGACTTCTAGTTCTTAGTATTAATATAGACACGGTCGCCTAGGCTATATCGCGGTAGTATAGTACGGTATATATTAGCGTTATCTACTTATAGGGCTTAATCGTAACGTAAGTATCCGTATAGGTACGTATAGAAGTCCTTTATCTATTAAGTAAAACGCTCTGCCTTTTCGGCGGATAGGTATTACCTAGTAGGTATTAGACGCTTAGGGAGGCTATCTCTACTAAAGTTACTAGTACGGGGATTACGACCTCATTTAGTAAAGAATAGCAACATACCTATTGCTTCTATAATGTAGTTATTCTTTACGAATCCCGCTAGCGGAAGCCACTATACGTAATCTCCTTATACGTAGTCGATAAAGACACGGAGGTACTTCTCTATCTCCTTATTTATGTTCTTAGACTGTCTATCGGTCTTAGGGTAGAAGGCTATAGACAACTTATAGACTTTCCCTACTAGTTCGTAGAAGCGTTACTAAAAAGCTAATAGCTACTAACTACCTCGATCTATAACGATAGACAGAGGGGTACTATATAAGCGGTAGTAGTCCCGGACGAAGACCTCGGCGATATATTCGGCCGTTATCTCCTTTACTAGGATCATATAGTATCCCTTACCCGTACGGTTAGTAATCGTAAGGGTATTAGTATATATAACGCTATTATAATTAGTACTCTTCGGTAGTCCTACTACGAAATCTATAGCAATTTCGTTCTATAGTTTAAACGGGATTAGTAAGGGTTTTAGTAGCCCTAGGTATTACGTCTACGAGGGTTTTAACGAGCGGCATTCGTAGTACTTAAAGATCTTATTACGTATATACTACGAAAAGCCGGGCTAGACGAAGTCGTAAGTAATAAGCTCGTAGGTCTTCGTACGACCTAGGTAACTAGTAGAGGGGGTACTAAAATATACTTAGAAGACCTTAAAGCGTAAACCCGGTACGTCTAGTACGAAGACGTTATAGCCGCCGTATCTATTCTTAATATAGATAAGGCCGCCTATAGCTACCGCCTCGCTATTATCTATATAGTGCTAGCGTAGTAGCGTATAAGGCTCTCCTACGTCTAACTAGCGTAACGCTTACTATAGCTCCGCTTCTCCGTATATAACGCGGATTGTAGTTATAAGTTCATTGTCCTATCGGCCTAGACGGATCTCTATTAGCGAGATATTAAGGAATCGGTACTTAGGTAGTAACGTCTGTTCTTATTACTATCTTCGTAGGTCGTTATCATTTATAGGGACGTCCTATAGCCGCCGTATTAGAGTATTAGGTTTGATATTCGTCTTACTAGGGATATAGACAATCTTAAAGTAGAACTACGATAAGAACTCGGACTAACGTACCTAGCGTCTATTTAGGACCTTAGTACTCGTAAACTATTCAAGGTTCTTATAATTAGAGTATACTAGGATTAGCTTACCGCTTTCGTCGGTAAGGTTTTCGAAGTCGGCCTTATCTCTATTAATGTCTCTAGATATAAGCTCTAGCTTCTATTCCTTAAAGGCTTTTACGATAGCTAGTAGTTCCTTATTATAGATGTCGTAGTTATATTCTTATAGCGACATCTTCTTAGACATAAAAGCTACTAGGCGCTATATACCGTCTTCTCCTCGCTACGACATTACTATAGTAGTAACGAAGTCCGACGTATCCGTTTCGAGCTTCGTTTCTCGCCTAGGTACGAAATGTACGAGTATAATATCGTCCTTAGCAAACGCTTGTTTTATACGTTCGAAAGCGTCCTAATATTCGTTACCCTATACCTATAATACGTCTTTCTTAGTAAGCTATATTATCGGGTAGGCGATGCCTAAGTAGTTACGAATAAACCGCCTATAGAATTTATAAAAGCTAAGGAAGGACAGAATATCTATTAGGTTACGAGGGGTCTCCTATTCTTAGATTACGGCGATCTTGTCCTTATCTATCTTAATACCGTCCGCGCCTATAATTAAGCTAAGGTACTTCGTCTCTTAGACGTAAAACTCGTACTTATCGATGTCGAGTTAAAGTCCTACCTCCTATAGCTTCGCTATAACCTTCTTAACGTAAACAATATACTCCTCTAGGGTATCGCTAAATATAAGTACGTTATCGAGGTACGCGGAGGTAAAATCGTCTAGGTACTCTCGGAGCGCGTTATTAGTATATAACTAGAAGGTACCGGGTATATTATAGAGACTAAAGGGTATTACTAGACATTCGAATTGACCGTAGCGCGTAGTAAGTACCGTTTTCTACTCGTCCCCTTCCGCGATACGTAAACGATTAAAGGTAGCGATTATATCGAGCTTAGTAAAGTACTTCTTACTACTAATCCGGTTAAGGGTATCTTAAATAAGTAGGATAGGGTACCTCGATTTTATAGTAAAAGCGTTTTGTTATAGTCTCCCTATAGAGTATATAGAAGGTAGGGACAGAAGAGCCTTAGAGTACTTAGAAGTCGTTAAGAAGTAAAAGTCTAGCTTAGTATATAGATAGATAGATTTGTCATTCCCCTGTTCTAGGACCCTATCCAGCCTATACAGGTGTATATCTATTGTTATATATAACGGGAAACCCGAATAGGTGAAAACCCTTCCCGCCCCCGACTACTCCTTATCTAGATTAGCTTTCCCTCTGAACGTACGTAGTCTATGTCACTACCCCGTTAGCCCCCGCTCCTAGCCGGTCTCGTCGCGCTACGTCGTGTCCTCTCTTCCTACACTACTCCTACTAGACGGTACTGTTCTAGCTAGCCCTTCTCTAGTATCTAGTTCGTAATACGCCATAGGTCCTTAGCGTTATTAAGAAGTGCCCTAATCGTCCGGTTCCTCGCCTTTGCTATCCACTCCCCCCTTCCTAGCGATCACCTCGGACAGACGAGGAGTGCGTGCCGTACGTTCTAGGAGCGATAGCCGTAGGGGTAGCTAGTATTCGTGTATCCTAGAACCTTCCTCTATAATAGGTACCCCTAGAGGCCGATGTGTTCGCTTCGTAGTTAGGTTGCTATACTACTCTATACCCTCGTAAGGCGGTAGTAGATAAACTTCGGGGGGTGCTTAACCGCGGATTTTGTAGCTAACTATTCCTTAGGTTGTCCCGCTAGCTAAGGGCGTCCACTATGCCCTATAACCTAGTTGTTCTACCTCTCTTTCTATAGTTGCTCTATAAACGATTTCTTACCTTCCTATTATATTACTAGCTATTCGTCCCTTACCCGGTAGTTCGGCTCGTTTCCGGGTCGAATGCCCTTATACGCTAGTACTAATTCGCGGGCCCTTACGACTGTACTAGCGATAACCTTCTATACTAGGTACTGTGCCGACTTGCCTAAGTAGGAGGTCCGTAGTCCCTAGATGTATAGGTCGATCGGCGGTATAGCGGTCTCGTGCTTAAGCATCCTCGTTAGTATCGACTTATATGCCCCGGTGACCTTCCTTAGGCATTGGTTTTGAATCTTTACTAGCGGCGCGACGAGTCCCTTCGATAGGCAGGCCCTCTCGCCTAAGGACCACACTTGGCTGCTATAGGTAAGGACTGGCCGTATAATAGCCGTATATAGAAGTCGTGACTACCGGAAGTCCGCCCCCTATATAGACGTAGTGAGCCTCTGGCATAATGCTATATTCTGTTTAGCTTTCCGTAATATTGCCTATACGTACTTCCTCTACCGTAGCGCCGGGTCTACCTATAGTCCGAGGATCCTAAGCTGATTTGCCGGGTTAGTCGTATACCCCTATATCTAGATAGAAGCTTATATATTATAGAACCGTAGCCGGGGCGTAAAGTGTATCAGATTGTACTTTTCTAGGGCAAACCGAGCCCCGTGCCTCCTAGCCTAGTCCTCGTAGATCTTGTGCTTCTCTTCTAGTAGCCTATAGTTCTCCTTAGTCGAGGAAGACTACGCTAGGATGTTTATGTCGTCTACGAAGCCGCTCGTAGCGGTGTTCTAGGATTCTAGGGCTAGGAGTAGCGTCGCTATAAAGAAGAGGAATAGAATAGGTACTAGCGTTAAGCCTTACGGGATTCTAGTATAGACTACTTAAAATAGGCTTCTATACTAGCCGACTAGGATCGACGTACTACGGTTTTAGAGGTAGGACCGTACGAAGTTAATAAGCTACTTAGGGAGTCCTTTCGACCTTAGGATATAGAGTAGCCGCGGGTATAACACGTAGTCGAAGGCTCCCGATATGTCTAGGCTAAGTAAGGAAGCCACCTTGTCCCTATTCTTATACTAGATAGCCTTTACCTAAGAGGTAATAAGTTCTATCGCGGATAGCGTCGATCGCTATAGGCGCGCACCTATCTAGGTATCCGGGAGTAGGGAGTGTTCCTCTACCGCCTCGGAGAGTCTCGTTATAACTAGCTCCTTAAGCGCCTTCCTTAGAGTGTTAAGGAGCGTAATTAGGCGGTACGACTTCACCTACGTATAGTCTTCCTTATACGGCTTACGTAGGACTACTATCGTCGATTGTTTAAATACCGTTAGGTAGTATCCGGTCTATAGGTAGGCGTTAAAGATCGCTACAACTACTAGGGCTAGTTAATCTCTACACTTCTTTAGTAGCTCGTTTAGGATCCTATCCGGCCCCGGGGCTTTCTTCGCCGGCAACTCCCTTAGTATAGCGGCAACTTCTCCCTCGGACACCTCCTATTAGACCGCGATACTAGGGGCTAGGGGAGTAGAGCTGTTTATGTCGCTTAGATCAGCCTCGACTAGGGGCGGGAAGAACTTGCTAGCTAGTAGACGCGCCTTGGCCTCGGGGTCGCTAACCGGGCCACTAGGCGATTGTAGCGCTAGGATAGAGAAGGAGGGGCCCTGTATAGGGTCCTGTCGGGCCCATTTCGCTAGCTTCTATATCCTCTCTAGCTTGCCGGCGATTTCTTCTACTATAGCCCTCTAGCCGACTACTTTCTCCCTTCGTATTATAGCTTTCTTCTGTTAGTATGCCTCCCTATATACGTTCTAGGCCTCCTCGCTATAGCTGCTCGTCTATACCCGGCGGGCTCTCCTTACTTCTCTTACTACCGTAGTGTACTCCGGCGTCTAGTATAGTTTGGACTATGTCGTTAGTTAGGCAAGCGGAACGTAAAGTGAGGTCGCTTTTCTTATTTCGTCTGTTAACCCCTAGACTGCTTCGTCTATCTCGTCTTTACTGTTGTATTGCTACTACGCGATCTGGACTAGCCTCTTAGAGTCATCGAGGTACGCCTAGATGTTAGCCTAGTAGGCCTTTCCCTAGTTTGGCTTAGGGGTTCTCGCTAGTGTACGTTATATCTATATCGTAATAGAGGTCCTGACTAGTATATAGTCTAACGACGCCTCGAGTTCATGTTCGATCCTATAGTAGGTTACTATATAGTAGTGGCTATCTAAGATCTAGTAGAGGTCGATCGTGCCTTAGAGTCCCCCTCTCTTCTAGGTGCCCAGGTCCTTCGGGGTATTAAGGGCAATTACGTTACTCGCTATTAAGTCGAGTACTTCGTCGGCTATAGGGTGCGGCTATATAAGGCTTTCCTAGGAAGGGTAGTGTATGTCGAAGTCTCCTACTACGATGTGGTACCCTTGTCTCTTAAGCGCACTGTCTAGGTGTCTATAGACCCCTAGGTCGCGGCTAGACCTCGAGGCTAGCGGTTGTATATATAGGTTGTGTATCTAGGTGCTACCTACGTAGAGGGAGGTAATATCGCCCCCGCCTTCTTCGTCTACGTAGTATACTACCTCCCAGTCGGATTCTAGTATGTCCTTACTAATATAGAAGTACGTGCGGGGTCTACCGTCGCCTCGTAGGCATGTCGTATAGCCTAGTGACTTGTAGGTCGTTGGTCTCTTATAGTACGGGTTAATCTATAGCTCCTAGATTATAAGGACGTAGTGGACGCGCGGGTCCGCCTCGTGTAGGAAATAGTTCTAGACTATATCCTTACTATAGTTAACGTTATACTAGATGATGCTAAGCGTGTCGAGGCTAGTTATCGGTATCGACAATCATTTCCTCTATATCGTCCTATGTCCTACTGCCCTATACGTCCTAGTCTACGCCTATCGGCTGTGTACTAAAGGGGAGCCGGGCCTAGTTAGATTCCCTCGCCGTAGCTAGTAGAGCACGTGGCCTCCCGTACGCCCTAGGTTACGTATCCTTTACATCGTTCTCGGCCCTAGGGCGCTTATGCCCGACCGCCGCTAGTTAGTTCCGGTGTAGGCTAGCCTTACGGTCGCCGTAGAATCTTAGGGCGACGGTTCTGTTTATAATTGCCTTGTTTTTCGCTAGTTTCCGCTATAGGCATTCCGCACTATACGATAGGTAGTGCCCCGGACAGTTCGCGTACCGTCTCGTAGTCGATATACAGTCCCTAGATATATAGTCTCCTATATAGTTCGAGTAGGCCTACTTATTTATACACGTGTAGGTTTGGTGTCTATACTGTTAGTATTTAAAGCATTAGAGGACACGAAAGGATAAGGAGTACTTTTCTACTGTCTTAAGGCTATATTGCTAGACTAGGCCTTGTTCTATCGCTAGATCCGCCGCTTTTACGTCTTGTAGCTATACTATTAGCGCCGAGGCCTTCTTGCCTTCTGGCCATTTCCTATAGAGCCAAGTCGCCTTCTGGATTAGAGAGTTAAGAGTGACCGGGTTGTCCTCTTAGAGAGCGCGTAGGTGACCCTAGTTAGTTAGGTCAAACTCCTTAGGTATGTCGTGGACTAGGATCGTGAATTGTTTCGTTAAGACCTTCGCTAATGCCGTAACCTTAGATACCTACTGTGGCTATACCTCTAGGTGCCTCCTAGCAGTAGTAGAGCTAGTATAGATCTATAGAGTGCCGTTAGACTATTAGTTCACTACGACCACCCCTAGTTAGTTAATTCGTTAGGCGAGCTCCTTGTTCGATAGCTTCGTAACTTCGGCCTAGTCTTCCTTTACTATAATGCGGATCGTAACTATATCGTACGTTAGGCGGGGGCCTAGTATCGATGCCGCGACCGATGCCTAGCTATAGGGGTGTTGATTCCGGGTGGCCTTACTAATCGCCTAGGACGTCGTCCTCATTTCTTATTGCCCTCGGTAATACGATAGTATAAGCGCCGTACGTAGCTAAGTGATCATTACCTATAGAGACCGGTAAGGGAGCTGATCGTTAGTTTCTATACTTTTTACGTCCTCTATAAGTTGCTACTAGTTGTCTTAGGGGGGCTTCGCCTATAGGGCCGTAGGCGCCGTTAGTGCCGTAGCCTAGTAAGGAAGGAATCGTATTTAGTAAGCTAGCTACGAGATAATGTAATAAGTCTTAACCGCGCTTTCCTACTTATCTAGTACTACCGTATAGCCTCGTTTCGAGAGGTTAGCCCGGAGCAAAAGCTTCCTTCTACGCTATAGAGAGCACTCAAGGGCTTAGGCCTATAGAGGTGGATATTAGCTTAAGGAGCAAATAGGGAGGGAGGGCGTAGAAGGAAGCTTTTGCTCCGGGCTAACCTCTCGAAACGAGGCTATACGGTAGTACTAGATAAGTAGGAAAGCGCGGTTAAGACTTATTACATTATCTCGTAGCTAGCTTACTAAATACGATTCCTTCCTTACTAGGCTACGGCACTAACGGCGCCTACGGCCCTATAGGCGAAGCCCCCCTAAGACAACTAGTAGCAACTTATAGAGGACGTAAAAAGTATAGAAACTAACGATCAGCTCCCTTACCGGTCTCTATAGGTAATGATCACTTAGCTACGTACGGCGCTTATACTATCGTATTACCGAGGGCAATAAGAAATGAGGACGACGTCCTAGGCGATTAGTAAGGCCACCCGGAATCAACACCCCTATAGCTAGGCATCGGTCGCGGCATCGATACTAGGCCCCCGCCTAACGTACGATATAGTTACGATCCGCATTATAGTAAAGGAAGACTAGGCCGAAGTTACGAAGCTATCGAACAAGGAGCTCGCCTAACGAATTAACTAACTAGGGGTGGTCGTAGTGAACTAATAGTCTAACGGCACTCTATAGATCTATACTAGCTCTACTACTGCTAGGAGGCACCTAGAGGTATAGCCACAGTAGGTATCTAAGGTTACGGCATTAGCGAAGGTCTTAACGAAACAATTCACGATCCTAGTCCACGACATACCTAAGGAGTTTGACCTAACTAACTAGGGTCACCTACGCGCTCTCTAAGAGGACAACCCGGTCACTCTTAACTCTCTAATCCAGAAGGCGACTTGGCTCTATAGGAAATGGCCAGAAGGCAAGAAGGCCTCGGCGCTAATAGTATAGCTACAAGACGTAAAAGCGGCGGATCTAGCGATAGAACAAGGCCTAGTCTAGCAATATAGCCTTAAGACAGTAGAAAAGTACTCCTTATCCTTTCGTGTCCTCTAATGCTTTAAATACTAACAGTATAGACACCAAACCTACACGTGTATAAATAAGTAGGCCTACTCGAACTATATAGGAGACTATATATCTAGGGACTGTATATCGACTACGAGACGGTACGCGAACTGTCCGGGGCACTACCTATCGTATAGTGCGGAATGCCTATAGCGGAAACTAGCGAAAAACAAGGCAATTATAAACAGAACCGTCGCCCTAAGATTCTACGGCGACCGTAAGGCTAGCCTACACCGGAACTAACTAGCGGCGGTCGGGCATAAGCGCCCTAGGGCCGAGAACGATGTAAAGGATACGTAACCTAGGGCGTACGGGAGGCCACGTGCTCTACTAGCTACGGCGAGGGAATCTAACTAGGCCCGGCTCCCCTTTAGTACACAGCCGATAGGCGTAGACTAGGACGTATAGGGCAGTAGGACATAGGACGATATAGAGGAAATGATTGTCGATACCGATAACTAGCCTCGACACGCTTAGCATCATCTAGTATAACGTTAACTATAGTAAGGATATAGTCTAGAACTATTTCCTACACGAGGCGGACCCGCGCGTCCACTACGTCCTTATAATCTAGGAGCTATAGATTAACCCGTACTATAAGAGACCAACGACCTACAAGTCACTAGGCTATACGACATGCCTACGAGGCGACGGTAGACCCCGCACGTACTTCTATATTAGTAAGGACATACTAGAATCCGACTGGGAGGTAGTATACTACGTAGACGAAGAAGGCGGGGGCGATATTACCTCCCTCTACGTAGGTAGCACCTAGATACACAACCTATATATACAACCGCTAGCCTCGAGGTCTAGCCGCGACCTAGGGGTCTATAGACACCTAGACAGTGCGCTTAAGAGACAAGGGTACCACATCGTAGTAGGAGACTTCGACATACACTACCCTTCCTAGGAAAGCCTTATATAGCCGCACCCTATAGCCGACGAAGTACTCGACTTAATAGCGAGTAACGTAATTGCCCTTAATACCCCGAAGGACCTGGGCACCTAGAAGAGAGGGGGACTCTAAGGCACGATCGACCTCTACTAGATCTTAGATAGCCACTACTATATAGTAACCTACTATAGGATCGAACATGAACTCGAGGCGTCGTTAGACTATATACTAGTCAGGACCTCTATTACGATATAGATATAACGTACACTAGCGAGAACCCCTAAGCCAAACTAGGGAAAGGCCTACTAGGCTAACATCTAGGCGTACCTCGATGACTCTAAGAGGCTAGTCCAGATCGCGTAGTAGCAATACAACAGTAAAGACGAGATAGACGAAGCAGTCTAGGGGTTAACAGACGAAATAAGAAAAGCGACCTCACTTTACGTTCCGCTTGCCTAACTAACGACATAGTCCAAACTATACTAGACGCCGGAGTACACTACGGTAGTAAGAGAAGTAAGGAGAGCCCGCCGGGTATAGACGAGCAGCTATAGCGAGGAGGCCTAGAACGTATATAGGGAGGCATACTAACAGAAGAAAGCTATAATACGAAGGGAGAAAGTAGTCGGCTAGAGGGCTATAGTAGAAGAAATCGCCGGCAAGCTAGAGAGGATATAGAAGCTAGCGAAATGGGCCCGACAGGACCCTATACAGGGCCCCTCCTTCTCTATCCTAGCGCTACAATCGCCTAGTGGCCCGGTTAGCGACCCCGAGGCCAAGGCGCGTCTACTAGCTAGCAAGTTCTTCCCGCCCCTAGTCGAGGCTGATCTAAGCGACATAAACAGCTCTACTCCCCTAGCCCCTAGTATCGCGGTCTAATAGGAGGTGTCCGAGGGAGAAGTTGCCGCTGTGCTAAGGAAGTTGCCGGCGAAGAAAGCCCCGGGGCCGGATAGGATCCTAAACGAGCTACTAAAGAAGTGTAGAGATCAACTAGCCCTAGTAGTTATAGCGATCTTTAACGCCTACCTACAGACCGGGTACCACCCGATAGCTTTTAAATAATCGACGACAGTGGTCCTACGTAAGCCGTAGAAGGAAGACTATACGTAGGTGAAATCGTACCGCCTAATTGCGCTCCTTAATACTCTTAGGAAGGCGCTTAAGAAGCTAGTTATAACGAGACTCTCCGAGGCGGCAGAGGAACACTCCCTACTCCCGGACACCTAGATAGGTGCGCGCCTATAGCGATCGACGCTATCCGCGATAGAACTTATTACCTCTTAGGTAAAGGCCATCTAGTATAAGAATAGGGACAAGGTAGCTTCCTTACTTAGCCTAGACATATCGGGAGCCTTCGACTACGTGTCATACCCGCGGCTACTCTACATCCTAAGGTCGAAGGGACTCCCTAAGTAGCTTGTCAACTTCGTACGGTCCTACCTCCAAAACCGTAGTACGTCGATCCTAGTCGGCTAGTACAGAAGCCTATTTCAAGTAGTCTATACTAGAATCCCGTAAGGCTTAACGCTAGTACCTATTCTGTTCCTCTTCTTTATAGCGACGCTGCTCCCAGCCCTAGAATCCTAGAACACCGCTACGAGCGGCTTCGTAGACGACATAAACATCCTAGCGTAGTCTTCCTCGACTAAGGAGAACTATAGGCTACGAGAAGAGAAGCACAAGATCTACGAGGACTAGGCTAGGAGGCACGGGGCTCGGTTTGCCCTAGAAAAGTACAATCTATTACACTTTACGCGCCGGCCACGGTTCCACAATATACAAGCTTCTATCTAGATATAGGGGCACACGACTAACCCGGCAAATCAGCTTAGGATCCTCGGACTATAGGTAGACCCGGCGCTACGGTAGAGGAAGTACGTCTAGGCAATATTACGGAAAGCTAAATAGAATATAGCATTATGCCAGAGGCTTACTACGTCTATATAGGGGGCGGACTTCCGGTAGTCACGACTTCTATATACGGCTATTATACGGCCAGTCCTTACCTATAGTAGCCAAGTGTGGTCCTTAGGCGAGAGGGCCTACCTATCGAAGGGACTCGTCGCGCCGCTAGCGAAGATCCAAAACTAATGCCTAAGGAAGGTCACCGGGGCATATAAGTCGATACTAACGAGGATGCTTAAGCACGAGACCGCTATACCGCCGATCGACCTATACATCTAGGGACTACGGACCTCCTACTTAGGCAAGTCGGCACAGTACCTAGTATAGAAGGTCATCGCTAGTGTAGTCGTAAGGGCCCGCGAATTAGTACTAGCGTATAGGGGCATTCGACCCGGAAACGAGCCGAACTACCGGGCAAGGGACGAATAGCTAGTAATATAATAGGAAGGTGAGAAATCTCTTATAGAGCAACTATAGAAAGAGAGGTGGAACAACTAGGTTGTAGGGCATAGTGGACGCCCTTAGCTAGCGGGACAACCTAAGGAATAGTTAGCTACAAAATCCGCGGTTAAGCACCCCCCGAAGCTTATCTACTACCGCCTTACGAGGGTATAGAGTAGTATAGCAACCTAACTACGAAGCGAACACATCGGCCTCTAGGGGTACCTATTATAGAGGAAGGTTCCAGGATATACAAATACTAGCTGCCCCTACGGCTATCGCTCCTAGAACGTACGGTACGTACTCCTCGTCTATCCGAGGTAGTCGCTAGGAAGGGGGGAGTAGATAGCAAAGGCGAGGAACCGGACGATTAGGGCACTTCTTAACAACGCTAAGGACCTACGGCGTATTACGAACTAGATACTAGAGAAGGGCTAGCTAGAACAGTACCGCCTAGTAGGAGTAGTATAGGAAGAGAGGACACGACGTAGCGCGACGAGACCGGCTAGGAGCGGGGGCTAACGGGGTAGTGATATAGACTACGTACGTTTAGAGGGAAAGCTAAACTAGATAAGGAGTAGTCGGGGGCGGGAAGGGTTTTCACCTATTCGGGTTTCCCTTTATATATAACAATAGATATATACCTATATAGGCCGGATATAGTCCTAGAACAGGGGAATGACAAATCTATCTATCTAATATAGGACCTCCGTACTACCTTTAGTGATCTAGACCGTAGAGCTACCGCCTAGAACGCTATCTATAACCTCCTCTAGAAGAACAAGAGCTTTGCCGAGTACCTCGCGGCCTTTAACCGCGATATCGGGTTTACCGGCTATAACGAAGAGACTAAGAAGAGTACTCTCCGCTATAGCTTATTAGTAGAGCTTCTTCGAGCCCTCGAGGATAAGGACGTCGGTACTATAAGCTTCCGTAAGCTCGTCGAGACCTACTAGCGCCTCGACTCTAATATAGAATATACCGCCTCTCTCCTCGCTTCCCGTTCTTAAGGTCGTTAGCCTCGTAGTCCCGGAAGCTACTTCGCTACTCTACTAGGCGCCGCCGCTTCTACGGCTCTCCCGCCCGTCTCTATAGGTAATGCTATAGATCTTAGCGCTAGTACCGCCGTCCCTCGAGTCTAGGGCCTCGTTAACGGTAAGCTTACTCCCGAAGAGAAGCTTCGCCGTCGCTAGGCCGGACTCTATACCTACTACGGCGGTCTAGGCTATGTCGTAGTTAACTATCCGTAGCTCGCTACCCGTAACGCCCGTAACCCGGTTCGCGGCGCTATCGGCGCTATCGAGCCTACTCCTACTACTCCCGCTAAGTAGGAAAAAGCCTAGGTCTTCCTTATCGACGCGGTAAAGACTAAGAATAACGTTTACCGAAAGTAAAGAGAGGAAAGAAGTTGAGGATCAATATAGTATAGCTAGACCTATATAACGAGACGGGTAAGGACTACGCTTATAAACCGTTCGTTACGAATATAAAAATCGGCTTAAAGAAACTCTCTTCTTCCGATCTTACTCTTATAGACACTAGCGTACTAGGCGAGTCTTTTATAGACTATAAACTCGCGACCTCTCTTAACCTCGAACCCTAGGAACTAAAGTACCCTCGTACCCTTAAACTCTTTAACGGTATAGAGACTACTACTAGTAAGATTACTTATATTATATATACGTCAATCACTCTCGGAGGCAAGCGTATGTCGATCACTAGCTTCCTTACGTCCCTACCGTATTAGAAGTTTATCCTCGGCCTCCCCTAGTTTAGACGATACTAACCTATTATCGACTAGACTTCCCTTACTATTAGCTTCCCTCTAGAAGCTCCTCCGGTACCTCCGCCTTCTCCGCCGCCTTAGCGCGGCCCTAAGTATACTAAGATCTTCTAGGTAGACGCCGCTACCTTTACTACTACTACTAAGTAGCCTAAAGCTTAAGTCTTCGCCGCCTCTCTCCGCGATATCGACATCGCCCTCGAGAAGCTCGATAAGAAGCGTATACCTACCGACCCTACTACGAAGGGCCCTCCTTAGATATACTATATCCTCTACGTATTCGATACTAAAGCCGTAGACGAGCTGCCTCCTTATCGCCCTTACGACTATAAGATTAAGCTAGAAGAAGGTGTAGAGATACCGTTCGGACCGCTATATTCTATATCCCGAGAAGAGCTTATCGTCCTTAAGAGATACCTCGAAGAGAACCTAAAGAAGGGGTTTATTCGAGCGAGCCGTTCTAGCGCTAGTAGTCCCGTTATATTCGTTAAGAAGCCCGGCGGTAGCCTACGCTTCTACGTAGACTACCGAGGCTTAAACGCTATTATAAAGAAGAACCGCTACCTAATACCGTTAATTTAGGAGACGCTCGAACGCTTCTCTAAGGCCAAGTACTTTACTAAGCTCGATGTTATCGCTACGTTTAACAAGTTACGAATAGTAGAAGGATACGAGTATCTTATAGCCTTCCGTACTCGCTACGGGCTATTCGAGTCGCTCGTTATGCCCTTCGGCGTTTATAACGGGCCTAGTACCTTCTAGAACTTTATTAACGACATCCTTTAGGAGTTCCTCGATTAGTTCTATACTACCTACATCGACGACATCCTAGTCTATAGCGAGACTAAGGAGGAGCACCGCGAGTACGTCTATAAGGTCCTTTAGAAGCTCGTAGACGCCGGCTTATAGCTCGACATCGATAAGTACGAGTTTGAGAAGACCGAAGTCAAGTTCCTTAGTTTAATTATTACCGTAGACGGTATTAAGATAGACTAAGAGAAGATCGACGCTATCGTCGAATAGGATAGTCCTACGAACGTTAAGGAGGTCTAGGGTTTCCTAGGCTTTACTAACTTCTACCGCCGCTTTATCTACGTATTCTCGGGCGTAGTACGCCCTTTAACGAAGCTTACGCGTAAGGGTGAGAAGTTTGCCTAGACCGACGAATACTAGGAGGCTTTTGACTTGCTTAAAGCGAAGTTTATTAAGAACCCGCTTCTATAGTACTTCGATTTCGAACTAGAGACCCGTATAGAGACTAACGTATCCGACGGCGTAGTAGGCGGTGTCCTACTATAACGCCGCTCGCCTAAATCTCCCTAGTTACCTATCGCCTTCCTCTCTAAGAAGATGACCGCTACGGAGTATAACTACGAGATCTACAACAAGGAGCTTCTCGCTATCGTTAAAGCTTTTATAGAGTAGCGCCCCGAGCTCGAAGACTCTACTATACCCGTCTAAGTAAGCTCCGACTATAAGAACCTCGTCTACTTTATAAAGAGTAAGCTACTTAATCGTCGCTAGGCCCGCTAGAGCGAGTTCCTCTCCCGGTTCAACTTTATAATCTCGTATACGCCCGGTAAGGCTAACTCGATAGCCGACGCCCTTACCCGCCGCCCTAGTAACTCTCTAGTTAATCGAAGAGGGGGCTAGTAAATCGTAGAGTAACAAGTTATTAAAGAGTATAACCTCTCTTCCGAGCTTTAAGAGTACCTATTAAACGGCTAGCCTACGCTCGCCGCTTCCTTTACTACTCTCGTACTCGCTCCTACCTACCTTAACGAGAGTAACAATAAATCCGAGCCTAAAGAATACGCCTCGGACGCTAAGGACTTGAACGACGATAAAGAGGGCTTAGTAACGACCGACGGCTTATCCGAATTAGACTTTAAGGGGTTTGATAATAAGGAGTAACCTAAGGGCATTATAGCACGAGTACGAATAGCGTATAATACCGACCTAGACGCCTAAGAGTTAGTTTAGGCCCTTGAATCTAGCGCGAGGACATTCCCGGGCTTCTCGCTATCTAAGTACGAGCTCTAGGAAGGTGTCGTCTACTTCCGTAAGAAGCTTTACGTACCGTAGCCTAAAGGCTCTAATATTCGAGCTAAGATTCTTTAAATCGTCTACGACTCCGCCTCTAGGGGTCACCTAGGCGTAGCTAAGACCTATAAGCTCCTCGCTAGGTATTACTAGTAGCCGTATTCCTAGAAAGACGTCCGCCGCTACGTACTAAACTACGCTACTTACCGAAGAGCTAAAGCTAACCGCTACCGCCCCTACGGTCTCTTATACCCTCTCCCGGCTCCTAATCGTCCGTAGAAGTACATTACTATAGACTTTATTACCGATCTTCCTTACGGTAAGACCTCTAGCGGCGTAAAGGTAAAGGCCCTTCTAGTAATTGTGGACCGTTACTCTAAGGACCGGTATATAATCCCGTACTAGATTATAACCGTAAAGGAGACTACTCGCTTGTTCTACGAATTTGTCTAGCGCTTTTAAGGCCTCCCGGATAGCATTACCTCTAATAGAGGCTCCTAGTTCATCTCGTACTTCTAGAAGCGTCTATATACTATCCTAGGTATTAAGTATAACCTCTCGACTAGGTTTTAGCTACAGACCGACGGCTAGACCGAAATTACGAACGCTATCCTCGAGTAGGTCCTTTATTACTTCGTCGACTACTACTAGAAGGATTGGCCTTAGTATATCTCTACGGTAGAGTTCGCTACTCGTAACTAGGACTCGGAGACTACTAGCTACTCTCCCTTCTATACTACGAGAGGTTACTACCCTCGTATAGGTATAGAACTAGAAGAGCCTCTCCCGCCTACTAAAGACGTAAACGAGTAAGTAGTAGACGAGTTCGCTACTATACTCTTATAGATCTATAAAGAAGTCTACGACGAGATAGTATACGTATAAGCAATCTATAAGGATTAAGCTAATCGTCGTCGCTAGCTAGCTCCCGACTACTAAGTAGGCGATATAGTCTACCTTAACTCTAAGAACATTAAGACGGACCGCCCCTTTAAGAAGCTAAGCTAGAAGAACCTAGGTCCTTTTGAGATTACCGAGCGTATTAGTTTATACGCCTACCGTCTAGCTCTTCCTACGAACATAAAGATCTACGACGTCTTCTATCCCGTACGCCTTCGGCCGTCGGCTAAGGACCTATTCCCGAACCAAAACTAAGACATACTAGGTCCTCCCGATAAAGTAGAAGTCGACGAGCCGGTTGACCTACCTTCTAACGACTATACCGTCCGTAAGATCCGGGGAATCCGCGTAGAGCCTAAGGATATTAAAGGGCTACCGCCGATTAAGTATAAAGTCGAATAGTAAGGTTGCCCTAAGTAGGATACCTTATAGGAACCTATCTAATATATTATCTTTAATCTTTAAGTAATCGAAGAATACTACGCCCGCGTAGACGGCCTAGAGGTTAATATCGGCAGGCTTTTCGAATCTAAGCTCTTCGACAGGGCTTACTAATAGTATATCGACTATAACATTAGGCCTAGGCCTAGTACTAAAGCTAAACATCCTCGATATATAGATAGATAGATAGATAGATATTTCATTAAGCTGTCATGGTGCCCTTTAGCCTATATAGCTATACTATCTTGTTTTTATATATATAGAGGGGAAACCGTATTAGTGAAAACCCCTCCTCCTTCCCGCCTGTCTTTTCCTCCTAGTTGTCGTCTTAAATTTCCCTTGTTAGGGGTACGCTAGTGTTATAGGCCTGCCCTAATAACTACCCTATCTACAACCCCCCTCGCTTCCGCCTCTTATCTATCTACTCCTCCGTCTCGCTCGCGAGGCTAAACTACTAGAGGTATCCCTACTATAGTATCTACCGAGAGATTCGGCGAATGTTGCCTTTGTCCCTAATAATTGACTTATAGTCTCTCCTTCCCGCTCGGTACCTCCAATTTCCCCTACCTCTCGCCTACTACGGGCATCGTAGTAGTATATGTTCTGGGTTTTGCAATAGGTAGCCACACTAGTAGGCTAGGCTATAGATGTCTAGTGCGCGTCTCCTAAATAGGTAAGCCCTTAATCTAATGTGTTCGGACCTAATTTGGATCGCTATGCTTGCTTCGGCCCTTGTTAGGTCCCTATATAGCTAGTAATTATGTCTCTAGAAGGCTCGGAGCGATATCGGGCCTGTTGTCTTAGGGGGCTTCCTTTTCTAGTCCTGCTCCTATAGGTAGCTCGCTATCTATTCCGCTAGGCTTTAGGTCTTAGCCTTACTCCCGCCGGCCTAGCGAGTCCTACGCTCCTCCTCCTTTCGTGCTAGCCATTCGGTGCTCGTCTATACGGCCGTAAAGGTAGTAAGGTCATCCTCTTTTTAGCTTGTCCTATGTCCTACCCCTCTCCGGTAGCGGCTTTCTATCTTATTCTTTACCTCCTAGATCGTGGTTTATACTAGGTAACCTATCGTCTTTGCCGCGTATTGAATTCTTATTCCCCGGATATACTAGCCGATTAGTAGTATTCCTGTCTCTATTTCTACCGTGCTTATTAACGTTGTCTTATATACGCCTAGTACCCTACGTAGGTTACCTACCTATATCCTATTTAGGGGTTGCTCTATCCGTTTCGGGATCGGCTTACCTACGCCTCCTGTTCCCTAAATCTGTGCCCCGTATAATATAGCTAGTCTGACGATCGCCTTATACATTACTCTTGCCTTGTCGAATGTTGCTCCCTATATAGATGCCGTAAGTCTCTTTATCGAGGCTTCGTTAACTTGCGCTCGACTCTAGGCTTTCTTAATCTATATATTCTAGCTTAGCTTCGGGTCGAGCCAGATCCCTAGTACTCGTAGCTCCGCTAATAGCTTGGTCTCGTAGCCTTGGATTCTTACCGCCGCCTTTATATTATAGTATATTCTCGCTTTACTAAAGTGTATAAGTTAGTACTTTTTAGGGGCGAACCGGGCACTATGCTTCTTTGCCTACTCCTCGCATTTCTTGTGCCTATCTTTAAGGAGGCGACAGTTCTCTTCTATCGAGTCTCACTAGGCTAGGATGTTTATATCGTCTACGAACCCCGATACTAAGGTTTGCGGAGAGGTGAGTAGGGGGATTAGATCAGACATAAATATTAGAAACAGGATAGGGGAGAGTATAGATCCCTAAGGTATTCCAGTCTCTGCCTTTACCGGGTCGGACGTGTACCTTCCTAGGACTAGGTATGTCGTCCGTTCCTAGAGAAAGGAGTAGACAAACGTCGTTACCTACTAGGGGATGCCTTTCTACTATAGGATATGTATTAGCCTTTAGTATAAGACGTTATCGAAGGCCCCTACGATGTCGAGGGATAGTAAGGTCGCCGCTCGGTTCTTACCGTAGTGCTAGAGGGTCTGAATTTGCTCCGTAATTAGCTCTATTACTATTAGTATCGATCGCTAGCTTCTTCCCCCTATCTATGTTACTAGGAGTACGTAGTTGTCCTCGGTAAGCTACGTAAGTCTCTAGGCTACTATCTTTTCTAGGACCTTCCCTATCGTATTTAGAAGTGCTATTAGTCTGTACGACTTGGGCTGATCCTCGATATATAGAACTACTACGGCTTCGTAGGAACTTAGCTTTATTCGGGGGGGCTACTATTATAGTCTCCCTATAGAGTATATAGAAGGTAGGGACAGAAGAGCCTTAGAGTGCTTAGAAGTCGTTAAGAAGTAAAAGTCTAGCTTAGTATATAAGCGCTAAGAATTATATACCCCGTAATATTTACTACGGGACCTAGCCCTCTAAATTCACTACTCTACTAAACCTTAACAGATTTACTTCGGCTCGTAACTATATAACTTACGGTACTCCCGCAAGTACCCGCGACTACGCTAGACCCTAGAAGAAGCACGTAGAAGACTCGGAACGTAGGGCAGGTTAGAATAAGGTTTTAAGCAAAGCTACTAAGCGCGGCTTCGTACGGGTTAGCCCTATTAATACGGGGACACGTACTCGCGAGGGTCGAGTATAAGTATCTAGCCTTCCCTAGGCCTCTCTTACTTTCTTCGTCTTTCGTTTTATGTAGCAATTATACTATACCCTTTATATCTATACTTCGTACCTACATTCTCGCTTTTACTCTTATATCTTATAGGCTAGGCTCTCGCCCTAACACGTTTAGAGCGCGGTAGTCGATATAGACGCGTAGTCTAGTACCTAGTTTACGTACGATAATTACTAGTAATACTATAGAAAAGTTACTACGTTAGATGTTACCTTTCTAAAGTTAGTTATCTACCTAAGCTTTTACTACTTCTAACTCTCTATTCGAAATCGGATAGGGCCGCTTAAACGGTAGCCGAGTATCCTTCTTTAGCTTAATCTTATAATCTAGGCTAGGGCGATAAGGTAGTAGCTTATCTAACTCTAACTTCGAGAACAGAGCTTGCTAATAATAGTATATAGCCGATAGCTTACCGAGTACGTCGGGGTCCTTCTACTTCCGGTATAGCTTTTCTATAAACACGTTATAATTAGCTACGTTTATTACGTAGGTCTCTACCTAGTACTCCTATCGATAACGGAGCGTTCTATAGTAGCTATCTTTAATATATATAGCGTACGCGAATATAGCGTTACCGCCTATATCCTTTCGTACTATTATAGCGTAAAGCCCTAACGCTTATACTATAACTAGATTGGCCGCGCTCTTAGCCGTATATACTTCGCGTAGGTTAATCTATATAGTATATACTTCCGTACCTCTTGTACGATAGAGTCTCTAGAGTTCGTATAAGTTGATCTACTTAATATCGTCTCTATACCTAGCCCTAGTTCTTTTAGCGCCGACTTCGAGGGGCTAAGGGACCGGTATGTCGCGGATATCGGGTCCCTTAAGGCTATCGTAGTCGAGTACCGGCGTTAGTAGTAACTCGGGGATAGGTAACGTTACTAGTAGGCTAACGTTCTTATAGAGAGTGTGATTTTAATAGTCAACGTCGTTAAAGGTAAGCAGGCTTCGCTTCTAGTCTTTATAAGAGCTATACTTCGCGTGCTATCTAAGGCTAAGGACTATATCGTAGTAGGTATTAGTAACTAGGTATTTGACCGTCTCGATATAGCCTTAAAGGTTCAGTTTAATATTTGTGGCTTTAGTAATAATTATTAGTGCTTAGGAGCTATTACCTAGGCCTAGCGTAAAGGGCTTAATATCGTAGAGCGGGAATTTATGTTTTTACGTAAAGGAAGTGTTTACGAGTTTAGAGTTAGTACTATTATTAAGAAAGGTATATATATATATATATATTCTATTTGCCCTACCCTCTACTACAAAGTAATACGAGACTTCGGGTCCTTTATCTACTTCTATAGAAGAGGGCGTGCTCGCTCGGGCTTATAAGGAAAACGCCTATACGGTACGGGTATATTAATAAGGTTCGTAAGGGTATTAGTTCTAGTATAAGACTTCCTAAGGCGGACTATTATCTATTACGCTCAAATAATAGCTTAGGTATTTCCCGCCGGTACTTTAGTAACCGTAAGGCCGTTATTATTAGCCTTCTTCTTAGGACGCTCGTATAGGTCAAGTAGGTAGCCGGCGGCGCCTAAGACGTAGCCGGTACCCCGGTAGCGTAGGTAGCTACCGCTAGCGATAATCTAAGTACGCTAATCTTAAGTAAGTTATATAAGGTTCTTATACTAATTAGGGCAGTCCTTCTACGGAAGGAGCGGCTAATTAGTATAAGGAGAGCGGCCGAGAGGTATACCGTTATCTAAAGGGAGTACCGGTAGTATAATCTACTCTACTATAGAAGGTACCGATACCGTACCGTTACCCTTAGGTATAGTCGTCTTCTTATCCTTCTTCTCGTCGTTCTTAGTACGTAGTAGGTCGTATTCAAGTTAAGCTAGCTCGCTCTCTAGGCGGTAGTATTGCCGAGTAAGCTCCTTAACCGACTTCGCGTTAGGTAGTACGACTAGTCGATTACGGTACTTAAAGCTTAGCTTCTTCTTAAGCTCGATAACCTCGTACTTACGGCTCGCGCCTTATAGGAGCTAGGCGCGCTTACGTTAGAACTTAGTATAGAACTTAGAGAACTTTTTATTCTCTACTATCTTAAGCGCGTCTATATTATTACGCGCGGTACCCTCGGGATTATAGTCGCCGAAGTTCTTATCTAGGAAACGTGGGCATTTCTTTACGCTCTTAAATAGCCGGCTCGCGGAGGGAACCTTAGAGAAGACGATCTTCTAGGGAATATAGTTACGGAGTATAGAGTATACTAACCCTATAGTAGTTTCTTATACAAAACGTAGGGCGGATAGTACGTTCTTAAAGATAGAAGCGGTAAGCTTATTACCGAGTTAAGTAGTCTACTTATTAAGTATCGGCGAGTCTTTACTACCTATATTCT